>NC_136519.1:50802703-51245203 GCF_053919585.1 Euprymna scolopes | reverse complement strand
CTTCCCCTTGTACCGGACCAATTGATGTTGCCAGAGTTTTTAATCTACATGGATCTGGAGATAAGCCGACTTCAGGTCCACAATCTTAGTGGCCCGCTCCATCCTCCTCTGTTTCCCCATAACCTCTTCGCATACGCCAATCCCCTTTCCAGTGGGGCAGGCTACGTATATGTTTAATTCTCTGGAATCTAGTACCAACCCAACTTTGTTCTTTGTGGGGTTTTTCTCACTTGTCCACGGTTTCAGAATTCCCTCCTCTATCCACTTCTCCACTTCTTCCGGGAATCCTTTTTTTATTTCTCGTAGCAGCTTACTTTTTTTCGAAGTTCCGGAGGCCCGGAGTTCCATTTCCATTCCACCATTGAACCTCGCCAGGAAATACACGACCTCGATGCAGCAAGCCTCTGGTTTTTGCGTTTCTATGTTTCTGTCACCTTCCACTCCTGCCATTCCTACTTCGCCAAGATGTCCGAAAGTTACTTGGCCCCTCTCGACGTAGCGCCTCCCAGTTGGTTGATCGCAGTTACACCTAAAACCACATCAACATCACCACGATCCAACACCAGGGCTTGTAGTCCAATATGCACACCTTGCACCGGTACTTCCGCTGTTGTCTCTCCTACGCATTTCACCTCCCTGCTATCCACGGTCTTAATACTCCTGGCTCCGCTCCATGATCTAGCGACATTCTTCGCTACCAACATCTTGGTGCAGCCTGTGTCAACAAGAGCCATGGCTCTGTTCCCATTGACTACTACCGGTAACTGGTGCAACGTTTCCTTGTCCGCCATTTCCACATAGAAGGGGGGACCACTGGCGCAATGGCTCCCCTTCACTCGTTTCCTTGGTCCTGTGAAACCACGCAATAGCGGCTAATGTGCCCCACTCGCCCACATCGGTAGCAGGTGACCACCGGTCTCGGCTTTTTGCAGTTCTTGAGCAGGTGAGGACCCTGGAACCGGAAGCATCTGATGGCAGGTCTCTTCCCCTGTCGCGTCGCTGCCTGTCTCTCGTCATTCAAGTGGGGCTTCGTGCACTTATTTCCACTCACAGCTGCAGTCACGATTGGGCCCTTGACATTCTTGACTAGCACTGGCGTGGACCAAAAGATCGTCCACTTCCATCGTATTGATCTCAGTGATTCTCTGCATGTTCGCGGAGATTTCTTCTGGGAAGCCGTTCGCTAGGTATAGCTTTACCGTCATCTCCAGACTCCTCCCCACATAACCAGCCAATCCTACCCGTCTCCTAATCTTCGCAGCAAAGACGTCAACACACTCGCCAAAGCTTGCCGAGTGCTTCGAATGGACTCTCAGCGGAAGCCAATTACAGTCTTTGCCCCACTGAGGCAGATCTCCCTTATCTTCATTGCGCATCTGCTGGTAAATAGTGAGAGCTTTCCCTTCTAAGTATAGCGGCAGCAGGGTGACCACGTCTTCGATTTTTTGCAATATTGCCACCAACTTTAATTTTTCCAGCCATTTAATTAGGTCACTCTCTCCAGTGAAGGGTTTCAACATCTGAGTGTTTAGTCTCCAGTCAACCATGTTAACCTGCTCGACACGACGAAATAGCTTCAAGGGTTACAATCAGGATTCTGTTCTGGGGTTAGTTAAGGCGTGAGTCACTTGCTTGACAACAGCACGTTTTTGACCTTTTCTTTTCCAATTGACCATCAATGTCACACTGTACAATCTGAACGTCAGCAAAACGAAATACTTTTCCCATCATGCCTTGCCTTCCAAAGATGCTCTTGGTGTATATAAATGAGGTAACAATCCTTTACTTCTTCTTTCCCACAGAGCGATGCAGATACGCCCGGTACGGTTTTTTTTCGGAGCATATACCCCACAGTAGGTGCTAAGTCTGCAATAGGTTAAATTTAGCTGTTTTTGTCCAGGGATTTAAGCTGCATTCTTTATTTTTATTGTCACCTTCTTTTATTCAAATCTTTTTTAGAATATATATATATATATATATATATTAATATATAAGTACAAAGATATATGTATGCATATATTAATATATATTCCCTATCTTGGGTTGAGCATTTCGGGAAATTATATACAAACTGCCATTAGCATATAAAGCGACGCTCTTTGTGTAAAAAAAACGAGTGAAGTCTTTTAGACGATGTAAAAATTAAACATCGTTAAATTCATTACCCACACAGCAGCAGTCGTATAGGTTAATGGTGAGAAGCCTTGACTGTTATTTATGCGGTCAGGTTTCGAGACTGGCTTGAGGCAGTTGCCTGCCTAGCCGCACTGATGAGCTATGAAACAGCAAAACATATTGTATGTAGATGATTAATACATATACATATATGTATATATTAAAAAGATATATGTATATATTAATATATATGTATATATATATATATATATATATATATATATATATATGTGTGTGTGTGTGTGGATGAACACTTTCAGTTTAATTCCGTAAATAAAAAAATACGAGAAATTTGTTTTTTAATAAGGAATACAAAATTATAAATTTTATTTTTAATGCATTTATTTACAACAAATGTTTCATATGACCAGGCGAATATTTTTAGCAAAACAAAGTTCATAAGAAGTCATACATTTTGTATTTAGTAAATATATTGCAAAATTTAAAAGCTTGGATAAAAACGTAAATGAAAACGGTTAACGAACATATATAATTCATATATAATTCATAGTGTACGTTCAGACAAAAAATAGGCCTAATCGTAAAATACAATGCAATTTAGAAAGGTATATTTTTTTACTAATTTTTAATGCCCTATCCCGGGGTTCTACAGTATTTTAAAAATAATATTGTAAATTTAAATATTAAAAAGAGTTACTATTAAAATGAAAACATAACTAGGGAATAAAAAAACTATGTACATAATATAAGAAAAAATAAATATAAATAAAAGAGACTAATTTGTAGGTTCGTTCAGTTATTTATGTGAAAACTCACTCAGACATATTCATATGGTACAAAGTAAGATTTTAAAAAGTAAACAGAGAGAGAGAAGGGAGACAAAATGACAGAAAGGGAAAGAAAAACAGATGACAGAGAGAGAGAGAGAGAGAGGCAGAGAGAGATAGAGAAGGACTGAACAAGGATAGCGAGATACAGTAAACCAGAAAGAGAAATTTTAATAAAATCTCAATATTGAAAAGTATATATTGATTTTCAAGACCTAACTTTCTACCGGATCTAAAGGTCTGGGTCAGTTTTGGCATAAATACTGAACTAATTTGCAAATTACTCGATTTCATTTATAGTTGAATTTTTGCTAGATCTTTACGGAGATTTCTTCTGTAGTTGTGGCCTATATTCTATTTGAATCGTAATAGTAAAATAATAAATAAATCGATATATATATTCAAATCAAATATTTTTTTTATTAATTTGACATTGATATTAAACGCCTACTTTTTCTATTTAATATATTACAACAAACTTCGTAATATAGTCAGTCACATATATGCGAGTAACCATGAAGATAAACTAATTTACATATTGCTTTAAGAAAACCAGTGTCTATTAATTAATTATTCATTTTTCATAGTTTCTTATAAGATGATAGGTTTCATTTAATTATTACAGTCAGTTCTATTAATGCATAGTTTCGATATTGTGCATAATTTTATAGCATTTAGAATGAAGATCTTCTAGCAAACGCACATTTGATAAGGTCAGAGAAATATTTATCAATGATGGTTATCCATTGGACCTTATTGATGATTGCACTGACAAGAAGGTTGATGATTTAAAATCCCCTTAAAAGTTTGGACATGTGAAGTGCTCGGTATATTAAAAATTACCCTATATAGGTGACAATAGTACTAAATTTTCTAAACAGGTTGTTAGAAGTGTTCCTAATCGCTCCTACACTGTTTCCTTGCATTTCATATACATTACGAAACCTGATTTTCCTTCTTTTCACAACGTTTGTCCTACGCCCTAAATAATAATCCTGTTTACCAAAAGTGCGATGCTGGTTAGGTCGGGCGAACATCTTTGCATTTGCTAACTCGTATAAATCAGCACGTTCCATTTACAATTCGACAGGTGGGGTATGATCTAGTAGTCTCCCTTTTTCTGAAGCCTGCTATTGGCTAGCATTAAGTTAACAATCCATGCTGTGCCCATAAATATTAAATAGAGTGGTTCGAGTTATTACACAGAGCAGACACTAACAATCATTTAAAAGTTCTGAAGTCTGTCTCTATTCCGGTTAGAAAAAAGGAGACGACAAAAACGGTATTTCTCTTTGGGGAACTTTGACCCCATTTTTCCTAGTGTGTGTTTTTATGCCCCCCCCTCGTTGTACCAATTTAAGTCGCTTTTAAACGTCGTATATACAGATAAAATCTTCCATTTTAAGCGTTTTTTTCCAATTCTTGGTAAATCTGAATTCCCCTTAGTGCTCTTTAGTTGTTTCCCTTGCTATCAGTTTTCTCCTGAAGAGATAATAGCCGGAAGCGCTCTTGATTACTTTCCGCATATTTTATTTTAGTCTATATATAAGTTTTGTGCCTCCAAAAATACGCACACACACATACACCCCCCATATATATATATATATATATATATATATATATATATATATATATATATATATATATATATATGTTACAATGTATGTATGGGTGTGGAAGGTCTTTCCGAAACTGTTACAGGATTTTTGTTCGACAGACTTGAAACTTAATATATAGATTATTTGGATATATCGGGCACTTTCAATTCTTTTTATCTCGTAAAAAAACAGCTACTAATACTCAAAATAATAATAAAAAAGTCGACTGAAGCAGGATTAAATCGGCGTAACTAATGCACAAATGTACATTTATAATTTGAAGTTGCTTAATTTTAAATAATGTTCACTCTTTGAAAATGTTGTGGTTTGAATTCTAGCTGATGGCACCCAAGTCATATATTGTTTTTTTTGTTGTTTTTTTTTACTATACAATCATTATAATACTCGCAGGAATACACGGCTTTTTCCGGTTTGCGTTTGGACACACCTGATATATAAGTATATTTAGAGAGTGTTGCCCGGGAGTTGTTACTTTCCGTTTTTGCCTTCCGTCTTTTCAAACTATGCAACATTTTTTGACAATATAATTTGTAAAGTGCAATTGATAAAATTTATTTAAGCGTGATTTTTTGTCGATTATATTACAGTGCTCGCATACATACACGCATAGAGCTATATATCTCCTTGATTATCCATCGATCTCTGAAAATAAAAGATTCTAGATAACGTCGGCTAAATATTCAAGTATATCAAGTGTTTAAAGTCTCCCTGGCCAATGCCGGGTATATATATATATATATATATATATATATATATATATATATATATTATAAATACACGTTCACATACACCTTTCTCGATTAATGTCTAATATATATATATATATATATATATATATATATATATATATATATATATATATATATGGGAGAACAATAAGGATGGAAAATGAAGTCACAAAAACTATGTATTGGTGAATATAAAATATTCATTTTTCCAATGAAACATTTATTTGAGGATAAAAGGGGATTCTTTATGTCAAGGCATTCCGAAACCTAATGCTTCTCATCAGAAGAGTAGAGAAGATACTAGGTAACATAATGGGGATATGACGTCTAGCGTGAGATGCATAAGAAACGAAATAAACCAATAAGATTATAGATGATGTTGGGGAGAATTATAGCGAATTCTAAGAGCGTATTATATAGAGTGTAATGCAAAGAAGGGTATAAGTCTCTATGTTTTCCTATATAAGCTGCAATGAAACTTGTTGAGCTTTATATTATCCTGATAAGTCTTCTCTTATTGAATTGAACTCACTTTCTCCTTTACTCACTAAGCTAGCTATATATATATATATATATATATATATATATATATATATGTATATATATATATATATATATATATATATATATATATATATATAGGGAATTGAATTTAAACTCTGTGAATAAGAATTTCCAACAAATTTATTGCTCGATAAGGTATACACGTTGAAAGATTCAAATTTTCATTATTCCATGGAGTTTTTAAACAATGACGCTTATCGCCCGGGGAAATGAGTTCGCAACATGATATTCATAAGGATACCATAAATTTTGATAGATAGCACATAAATTGAAAACTACAAATTATAAAAGAAGTACAGAATCGTTGAAGAACGTACAGTTCCTTTATTAAATGTGTCTCGCTTTGAACATTCGCGAGCCGCGAGCCGCGGTCTTTTGAAGTTCGAAATGCATCCATAAATCTTTGTTTTTGTTTCTAAATAAATGTAGTTACTTACGATTTCAAACGGGAGTAAGTTTTATTTATTCTAGCAAATAATTACAAATAAATATAAATTAAATATGAATTAAATAAATCAAATTTAAATAATATTCATAAACATCAAAAATGAAACCGCCGTCTTCAGAAAATGCTCCCTTGAAACCGTAGAGGTTCAACGCTTTCGGGACCCATGACGCATTGGATAGAGGCGTTGAATCTTTTCAGATGTAGGTTAGCATTGTCTGAAGATAACGGTTTCAATCCTACCCAAATCAGGCCAAATGATTAGCTTGTCAAAACATGGTAAGACAACAACAAAAAAAATCTATGGAATGCAGTAATTACTGAGGATACAGTAAAGAGACTCAGCATTCGTATCGCATCGCGGTTAACCACCTGAAGAAGGCTAGAGAAATGATTGGCCGAAAAGTGCTGAAACAAAAACAAATATGAAGATGAGGATAACAGTTCGTAAATAAATCAATAAATATACAAATTACTAATCTCAAAAGATTCCAATAAAACAAAAAAATAATATACAACAATTAAATTATTCTATTGTTAAAAACGATTAATGATAGTTTATTTTTAAAATCGTTTTTTTTGTAATATGTAAATTACGTAACTGCTTGGGTGAAGATTTAAAAAATAAATGGAGACATTATGGGGGTAATAAAAGTGAATAAATCAGCTTTTAGCATGAATTTGTAAAACATTTTTTCTTTCTGTATATAATAATCAATTTGTAAACAATATCACTTATATTAATCAATATACAATTGGCACAGTATTGGCTTTATAATAATTACGACATCTGGATGGAGTAAATATATAAAATTTAAGTGTAGTTTTCAATCGGGTTACTCCGGGCGGTCTGCTAGTATATATATATATATATATATATATATATATATATATATATATATATATATATATATATATATAGTCGTAAAAGCTTTGTGTAAAAATAAAAAAAGAATGCAGTTTACTAAATTACTAAACACATCCATGATTAAGCACTTGCATCAGTCGATTTCTAAATTGTCTACAATTACAAAAATAATTTTTCTATATAATAAAGAAAAAACCTTAACTAGAATATAACTTAAATAGAAAGTAGAAATATAAAGCTGCCTTCCATGTAGCTGTTTTGGAGATTTAAAAATACGCCAGCTGTAAAACACATGGTTCCCCATTAAAATTATCATTTTCCTAATAACAAACTGTAGATACACTACAGTTACTATGTTTAAAATATAAAATAATGAAATATTAATAATATATATATATATATATATTTGTGTGTGTGCGTGTGTATATACGTAGATTAAATAATAAGATTATAAGATGTATTCTGCGATATGTTAGTTAGCACATGAATTTATTGAGAATAAAAATGCATAAAAGCTAAAGGACATTAAGTATATAGTCTAAAGAAGGTCCGTAAAATTATTTTAAAAAATGTGAAATTAAAAATAAAGAATGCAGTTTAAATTCCTGAAAAAAAAAACCAACAACTATATTTAACTAATCGCTGATTTATATATATATATATATATATATATATATATATATATATATATATATATATATATATATATATATATATATAATAAATGACAAAAATTTATATTCCAAAATTCATGATGTTGATAATCTGATAGTTTATTCCTTTAAATCAGTTTATTTATACGATTCTTGACAGCATACAGATAATGTCAAGAATTGTATAAATCAACTGATTTAAAGGAATAAACTATAAGATTGTCAACATCATGAATTATGGAATATACATTTTTGTCATTTATTCTATATATTGAGCTGTAATCATATTGAGCGTCTTATATAAGGATTGATATATAATAAGAAAAATATATTTCTACAAAAAATATATAAATATATATATATATATATTATGTCAGATAAAGATATATGTAATTCCCTTTAAAAGGCTCGTTTCCTATCGTTGAACACTTTCAGTTGAATTCAAGTCAGTCAATTTAACTCTATGCGCAGATCATCATATAATGATTAGACCAGTTTGACAGATGTTGAAATACATCTAAAAATAAATGTTTAAATTCAACAGAATTTCTTGCGGTTATTGGTAGCCAAACGGATTAAGTCGTTGCTAATAAAGCCAGAGATTTTATCTGTTGCCGGGTCCGAATCTATCGACTGGTGTTAACTGTGACACCTTGCATTGATGATTCACGAAAGGATGAAACACTAGTCTCTGTAGCTATTCAATAATTATTATAGTGAATAATTTTATATATATATATATGTTACATGATAAGGGCTTTCCCCTTTTCATGTAAGTATAAAAATAGGGAATTAGTTAAATGTAAATATGAAATAGGATAGTAAAGTATTCGAACTTGCGAAGCTATACTTAGAATTGAGAATTCCAATCATAAGTTAAAATAAACACAGAATGTTATAAATGGAATTTCCAGTTAAATAGTTGATTCTGTTAAAATATTTAATAATACAATTTGGATGGAAACTATTTACATTCTTAGAAAGAAAACATAATAGAAATTTGGGTAACAGAATTAATAAATAGGTTAAATTCCTTTATGAAACAAAGAGAATGGAAAATGTTATTGTAAAGTGAGTTACGTAAAATTAGGTTAGAGAAGGATTCATGCCATGGGTCTCATATACACGTGCTCGGTCGTGCAATGACGTCATGAGTTATGATAAGTGAGAATCGGAATCAGTCAGTGGAGAGAAGCAGAGAGATTCAGACCGATTCTCTATTAGAGTCAAGGCACCCTCTAGAAGTGAAAGGCTTTTAGAAATAACCATGCAACAACTTTGAATTCTGAGATAAAATCATGTTCGACCGGTCGAAGAAGAAATAAACGTATCATCATGTGTTTTTGTATCTGCGCCGTCGTGTTGTTATTCAACAGAAAAGGTATTGTCCATTTATGTTATAAGAACCTTGATAAAATCATCATCTAAAATATGTGTTAGAAAGTATATGTGTCAGAGTATAAATGTTATAGAGACACTCCCGTTCACAGAACTGTCAAAATTATAAATGTCAAACTATCGGTCTATCTATTTAGATAGCAAACAACCTCTCAAAGTGTAATTATATGTACTCTCTCAATTTATATATAAATATTACTGTCACCAATATGTTAACATATCATCTCTTCTTTATAACATGATCACACACATGAACCTCAAAGATCTCTTACTTCCAATGAACACTCTTAAGACTCTCATCTCTCTTAAGACTCTACCACTAAGACTCGCACAAAGAACGATACAATCCAAATAGAACTTTCATCATAATAAGAATAACACTATATAACACACACATATATATATATATATATATATATATATAAGAACAACTAGTTAATAAAACATATTTAAACGACTTTGAAAAAGAGTCAATAACATATTTAATTTTCAAAACGGAAGCAAAAAATAAATGGATAGTCCTTAATGCGCTGGGTTTCGAGGAAATACTTTCCTTTTCATAAGAGGGTGGAATTTAGCAAAATGCGGGATCGGATTTTGCTTGCAAAGGTATTTAATGAAACTACAAGTAAGGCATAGATCTTACTTGGTAACAAATAGTGAAGCCGAGAGAATAGGGTGAGGAAAATGGTGATTCCACGTTAGTGGATAGTCTGGGGAAGGGTAAAATATCCAATAATGGTAAAATCCAAAAATCGAGAATACAAAAACGTTGGTTAAATTTCTATTTCCACAAGTAAAATCCAAAGGAATTGCGTAATTGGAAGATGGTCCAAAGTAATCTAAAAAGCAGAAATCCGTGGAGTAATTCACAAATGGGCACAAGAAAAAGAGAATGAGTGCAAATAATATTATTAAAAGAAAGATAAGATGTGCGTAGAAAAAAGAAATTAAAGAAATTTACAACACGACTGTCAAGGCTGGGTTGATTTAAGAAAAATGATTGAAGAAGAATGAAAAATTGAATGGTGATTGAGCTTATTTTCGAATAAAAAAGCCAATGTCAAAATGACCCAGACAAGATGATGTGGCATATATATATATATATATATATATATGTGTGTGTGTGTGTGTGTGTGAGAGTGTGTGTGTGTGTTTATATGTGTATTAACCTAACATTCCTAGTACGTATTTTCTAACAAAGATATATTTACTGTAAAATACTTCATTTGTCCTGATACTTATTTTGTAAGATTCTATTTTCCGGACAGCAACTACGGCCATACATATAATCGTTCAGCTCATTCTGTTTTGCCCGGCGGGTCTCTATTTAACAATTTGGCAATGTCTGGATTTGTTCCAGTTCACCTACATTACTGTTACCTTGGAAACGTCTTCTATGTATTGCTTCCAGATCACGTAATCTGTAATTATTAGATTGGTTATAAGCTAAGGCGAGATTTTTCTAAACATCTTTTACATTTTTGGAACGAGTGATACAATGGATCATATATTGTTACAATATTCTTCCGTGAGTAAGTGAATAGTAGGATTCTGATATAGGATTCTGTTAAAAGATAATTGTTTTGTAGTGCCACAGCACTGGGTCCAACATTATTTGCAGCAACCATAGCAATGGCTTCTATGTATTCTTCTAATTCAGATTACCGTTTAGCCTAAGATTATCCAAAGCAATATTTTCTGTTAAAAATAAAAAGCTGAATACTTTTCTTTTAATACAAGCATTTTTAATTTTTTTTAAATTGGTATAGAGTTGTGGGATTTTCTCAAAGCTACAAGACAACAGACATGTAAAATTATGCAGATTGGAGAAAAATGTTTAAATAAGATTGTTGAAGAAAGGAAAATTACCCTGTAGACCTTATTTGGCAAGAAAAAATGGGAAAGTTATGAAAATAAAAACAAAATATCCAAACATATAACATTTAGGAATAAGAAAAATAAGAGAAAATGCGAAGAAAGTGATAAAATAATGGAAATCGAAATGGTATAAAAGTGAGAGGAAACAGATAGAAAGAAACACAAAATAACGTAGCGAAGGAGCAGAGAAGGGAAACCATTATTGCTATTGGCTGGATTTTGGTGACACTTAACAAAGGAAAATCCCACCACTTTTCATACTCATTTAACACAACTCTTTAGGACTACTTTGTGTGGTACTATCCGGAGATGGAGTAACTTTTAACACTTCATAAGCGACGGACCTCCCCCAATCAGCTATAATCGAAACTGAAAAAAAACTTATGAAGAATTCTTGGTAAAACTATTTATGACAAGAATTGGAAGTACATAAGAATTAAACGTCCCGGACATAAGCGTAACACAAAAAATAAAACACACGCTATCGTATTAACATATAGATACTAATACTAATAATTCGTCTCGTCAAATTTCTGTCAATGTAAAATCGATCTTTTTCAAGAGTGTCTTGTTGAATTTATATAGTTTTCAAACTCGAGCATCTATTCTAAGTTTCGACCAGAACACTTTGTTTAATTAATATGTGTAGGTTCTTGTTATTCGTTTCAGCATCCATTAACCGGTTAGAAGTCTCAAGTAATTTTAATAAATATATTAGATTGGGATATTCTATTTTAGTTCCCTGTCACTTACAACTTATGATTGCTTAACATTTTTCCTAGCACCATTCGTTTATAAAGTCTCCAAAGTTAAACATAATACACCCGAATAAAGTCACATCTGTGTAAACATTGTGTTAATGACGGTCAATATATCTACAATATTTCGGTCAATCAAAGAAATAAAAGCTTCCTCTTTTTAGATGGTTCCTCTCATCTTTATGTCAACGTTTTCCATTCATTGCCCATCCGTACTTGGGTTTGAAACAGTATCCTTTACGAGTCAGGCGTTTAAATTAGATACACGCGCATATTATATACAGGCGTAGATTGAATATTCACGAAAGTTGAATGGGCGTTATGATTGAAAGACGTCCGTAATTAGTAATCGAACAAACTGAATGAAAACACAAATTAAATAATTTTGCAAATAAGGCGTACGCGTAGATTAAATGGAAGCGCAAAATCAATCATTACACATCTTCAGTGAATGGGGGCGATTGACAGGAAGTTAGGGTTCAACAGTCGCCCAAATTTCATAGTTATCCAAACTAAGTAGATGCTCAGATTAAATAAACGCACAATTTGCATGGACGCGAAAACTAAATTGAGCGCAAATTGAATGAACTTGCAAATTGAATAAACGAATAAACTAAATGAACATGCCGTATAAATTGACACGCAGTTAGAATTGATTGAGTTGACGCGCAAACTAGATGGTAGCGGAAATTGAATAGATTCATCTAAATAATACTTGTCTCATCTTTTTTTTTATTTGATTATGTCTTAACATCAAGCTGACTTGAAAGTGGATATGTTAAGCATAAACAAAATTGATTGAGACTAAAAGTAAGGAAAAGAAAAGTTTGTATATCGTTGGCGTCGGTGTTACATTTCCAATCGCAAAATGCTTTTGAAACCCAAGGCTAAAAATTGAAATGTTTCAATGAAAGAGAGAAGAGAAATTATATATATATATATATATATATATATATATATATTGTCGGCTCGTACTCGTATCCGAGCATTGGGTCCTACCGTCAGGTGGGTGGGTGCCTATGTGATACGTGGCTGTACAGTCCGATTCTATGGCGGAAGAGCCGCGGACAGTGCTCACAGGGGAGGGGAGGGGAGGTAGATGGGTTAGCTATCGCTCCCCTTTCCTTGTTCTCCCAGCCTCTTCCCCTCCTCCTCAAAATAAGCACTACCACGGTGTACAGCGTTCCTCCACTGACAAATTTCAGTTTCTGATGAGAAACTTCGATTAAAACAATTTCTTCATGGTCCAAAAATGGCACCATCATATCATATAATTGAGCCTATTTTGACACGGAAATTTCAATATGGCCACCATTTTTCAAAATGACGGCTTATAGATTATTGTGTGTAGTGATATTTTCAACCTTGGCAGTTTCTATGCTCTGTTCCGATCCTGTGGTGAAAAAGTTCACTGCCAATTATTTGTTACACTAATCTAGTTTTATATTAAATCATTAGGCTTGTGATACCTTAAGAGTGATGCCAAAGCACAACCAAGGCACACTGGTGACATCACTGCTGTAAAACTCAGCATGGCGCTCAGCATCTGTTTGTAGTGTACTAACTGCAGTAATTACTCACTTTAGAAAGCATTATGCATTATGCCCCAAATGCTATCTATATTAGCCCTTTAACCATCTCAACCAAAATGGTAGTTAGTTGTAGTGCAGTCGTTAGATAGCCCCACCTAAACTGACATGGTGTGCTAGCGCAGGAGAGCCTAGCTAAGGGTAACGGGGCTTTAGTTACACGTGATATAAACGGCGTTGTATGAACGATCGGATTAAGTGTGGGGCGACAGATGCCTGAGCCTAGTTGTATCAATATGCCTTGGTGTTTTATATAGTTGGTCGATATAAAGATAGCCCCTCGGTCTTTAACTATATATGCAAAATGTTTGTAAACAACCCATTGAGTAGCGGAGCGAAAACTGATTGAGGAAGACAGACACGAGAAAGCATTTGAAGTCTCTTCCTACATGCTATGAGTGTAGTTCTGATCGCTATTCCATGCTAGCAACAAATATACCACAATTTCAGGCAATCAACTGAAAGTAGACCAATCTCGAAAAGATGATGGAGGTGGCATTGAAGACACATTTAGAGGAAACAGTGCAAAGCACCATCAAACATGTCGTCTAATGTTCAACAACAGCAAGCTTGAACGTGCATCTAATAGAGCAGCTGAAATTCTGAACTGTCCTGATGAAACTCGCATAAAAATGCAAAGAATTTCTATAGAAATGGAACAGTGTGAAAAGAAAAAACCAACATCAGAGCTGTGACAAGGCATGACCATGCAACTGAATGAGAGGCTCAACGAATGTGCCCGTAACCTCAATGAGAGTAGACTACTGGCTTTGTAGATGGATGGAGACGTGGTGGCCCTAGGCATGAAATACCATTGCTCTTGCTTGACTGCTCTGTATAACAAACATATCACATTGCCCAAAAGCACAAAGAAACACTCGAATCATCCCAAGAAAAGCATCTTACTCCTTTGGTATTCTCGGAACACCCGGTCTATGTCATTGTGAAAAGATACCGCAATAATGAGCCAGGCACATTTCGACTTGTTGAACAGGTTAGTCTATACAATGAGTGATTGAGCAGTTTGGGACAGATATACCTGATGTGCACTCGACCAGGCTGAAAGAAAGGCTGCTATCAGATATACCTTGAGTTGTAGCCTACAAGGAAGGTTGAGATATACTCCTACCATTTGACAAAGACATTGGCCCAGTGTTGTCACAAGCGTCTTCCTACACTGATGCAATCATTCTTCCCAAACCTGCTAAGATATGGCGTAGGCATATGATGGAACACATGTATAAGTTTGAAGGCAGTCTGTATGAGAATCCAATGTACGATTAATTGCCTTCAGCTTTGCTTCAATTCATCTGTATGATTAGGCATGGGGCGGATATCAAGTTACAGCTCAGGTTTAGAGAAACTACAACTGACCTGGTAATGGCTCAGCTCCTTCAATACTATTACTTTGCCAAGTACAAAGAAGGTGCTACCAGACAAAAGTATTCTAGAGACAGAGAGACTTAACTTCCAGTCTACAGTGGGTGTGTCTCCATGCTAAGAGCAGAAAAAGTTATCTCGTTTACTGCCGCATGGCCATGGTTTCAGTATCACATATGATCGAGGGCTTGAGATATCAGCGCAATTGAGAGATGCAGTTTCTATCAAGAGCATCAATGTGAACTTAGTTTCAGAACTTCCTGACTCCAACACAAAGGTTTACCCTGTTTCTTTACCAATAAGAATCCATTTCCTCCCAAGAGCAATGTGACATATACATATTTGCCAAGTCCCTCCACCTTAAAGATGAATATGAATGGCTTCAGAATGTCAGTCTCACACAGGGCTAGGTGATAAGGTTAACATTAGTTGATCAGACCACCATGCAGAGATTAAGCGAAGTTTTGAGTCGTAAGTGAGCATCTTTACTGTTGCTCCTTCTACGTGATGAAGTTCATTCGGTTGCTACGGTGAGACATCATATGGACAAAGTCATAGATACTATTTCTCACCTCAATCCAAACCAGATTCCTGTGATAACTGCAGACCAGCCAATTTACGTTCTTGCTAAACAAGTCCAGTAGTACTGGCCTGACCACTATGGTGAGGACAGGTTTATGGTAATGGTCGGTTGCCTCCACATAGCTGCATTCTGATTACTTGGGACATTGTCTTAATCCTTCATTGCACTAAACAACTTCTTTGCCGTGTCATTGAAGGACATTTGAGACTGGCTAGTCTGTTCATGATGTCTGATATTCTCATTCCCCAATTTTGCCTGGGAAGTCAACTCATATTAGTTAACCAGCTCGCTAACCTCTGGTCCAGACACCATCGCTAGCCTGTAATTCTCAGTAGTCCCAATCGCACCACCATCACAAGAAAATTCCTTGTGAGTCTTGTGGACTACTAGCTTTCCAAGTTGGAATTCAATTGCGGGATAAGGTTTTTTCAAAGGATACGCTGTCTCTGAGGTTGATGGAGAACCATTTAGCATAGTTTACATTGGTGTTGGCAAAGTAGAGGGGATCAGTGTTGAGAGTGATTGACAGTACAAGCTGAATTTAGTCTCAAAACCTAACCAACGAAAACACAACCAACTCAATTGTTAGAACAAGGTATCAGAACTGAAACTGATTGCTGTCTAGCCCTCGTGGCTCACACAAGCTATTTAAATCAAATACTCTGTATTCTTCTGCAGAGTGATTAGGGTTAGGGTTAGGGTTAGGGTTAGCTTTCCAAGTCGGAATTCACGTAACACTGCGGAATTAGGTTTTTTCAAAGGATACGCTGTCTCTGAGGTTGATGGAGAGCCATTGAGCATAGTTTACATTGTTGTCTAGCCTTCGTGTCTCACACCTGCTATTGAATAGTTAAATTCAAGCAAGTCACTTAAGTTTGCTGTAGTATATTATGCTTTGTCACAACAATTTGAGATACCAAAAAAAAAAAAATCTTCTGAACGCTATTAAAAGTTAAATTCTTCACTAGTTTGCAATTTGGAGACGGAAGCGTTGTTGTGATAAGTGATTTTCTCTACTAATTCGCACTTTTTATTTCTAGATTCAAATATTAATAACTACATTTTATTTCAGTATTTAATTTATGTATTTCTGTTGTATTAAATGCTAGCTTTTTTTTCTAGTCCATAAATGTTTATCTACCAAGTTGATCTTAAATATTGTATAATCAATCCATTATATTATCATTTTCAGTCCCCCACCCCTAATTTCTGGCTCCCATCTTATCTCGCAATTACTTATAACGTCACCAACTAACTTCGGAAGAACCCCCCATCTGATTTTCTTTTATATCATAAGTTGCTTAAAACGTGATTAGTTAAAGTTCAGAATAAAATCACGCTTTCTCTTAACGGTTAATTAAAAAAAAAATCTTCTGAACGCTATTAAAAGTTAAATTCTTCACTCGTTTGCAATTTGGAGACGGAAGCGTTGTTGTGATAAGTGATTTTCTCTACTAATTCGCACTTTTTATTTTTAGATTCAAATATTAATAACTACATTTTATTTCAGTATTTAATTTATGTATTTCTGTTGTATTAAATGCTAGCTTTTTTTTCTCGTCCATAAATGTTTATTCACCTACCGAGTTGATTGCAAAAATAGATTACCTAATTGTACTCATTTTTAGTTCGTGAGAGGGGAATCTATCACCATACTTTCCCTTAAACACGTCCGTTGGACTTTTAAGTACAATACTTAATAGTTTTGTTTGTTTTTTGTTAATGGAGAGTAGAAAACGCATTGTGGATGCGTTATCGGCAGCTCCTGTTACTCTCGCTTCTTTTTATTTGTCCCTCAGTCCTCATTTTTTAAATGAGTGATTTTTCTGACAAAGGGAGAAGAAAAAGCTGTTTTCTAGGTTGGCAGTATTTTTGCGCGAACAGTTGGCAGAATTGGTGGAAATTTTCTGTTTCTATGTCTATCCTTGTAGCCATGTCACTAGTAAGGGTGCTGGAGGTAAACGTTTTGTCTGGGCTGACGTTAACCGCCTGATAGTCAGGGACCCGAACCTTGGATTAACCACTAAGGAGGCTGTCCTATCAGCAGGTGCAAAGTACTGGGGCTGTTGTATTGCCATTTGGTGAATGGAATCTGGACCATGCAGTAGCTTCTGGTGGGGCCTCTCGATGCCATACTAGTGGGTAATTGTTACGGCTTTACCTTATCATGTGCTACAAAAAAAAAAAAGAAAATTCTTCGTTTCTTTTTCTCTCTTAGTTTCCCCTCTCTGTCCTGCTCTAAGTAAATCTGTCGACCTAGTCCACAAATTCCAAAATTTCATCATGACAAGTTTCAAGAAAAAATACACGATTAAACCCGGTTCTCCAACTTCCAACGTAGACCCCTACTACCATGTCTCCTTCTCCAACATCAGGGGTCTTCGTTCTAACCTTCCAGAGGTTGAAACCCAATTACAGGAGACTAAACCAGACCTTTTATTTTTAAGTGAAACTGGCATTGGACAGGCTATTTCCCTAGATGAGTTTGCAATTTCAGGATACTCTAACTTAACTTCTAAATCTGACCCCCAAGATCGCCATGGGCATGGAATATGTGCCTATATTAAAGATAGCTTTCCATGTGGGAGGGACATCTCCAGGGAAGATCCTAACTTACCCTATATGTGCTTCCGGGTTGCTTTAGCTCACACTACTGCATTTATATTTACTCTCTATCGCCCCCACAACAGCGGAGTTACTATCTTTCAAAGCATATCTGAGAAAATTGACCAAATCCTTTCTACTTATCCTTTAGCTAACATTCACGTATGTGGAGACTTCAATGTTCACAACGTCGAATAGTTGACCCACTCAAACAAGACCGATGATGAGGGGAGGTTCTGTCATGATTTCTCCATTGCCTATGACCTCACTCAGATTGTTCAGGAACCTACCGTGTGCCCGATAATGACGGCCACTATGCGAGCCTACTAGACCTTTTTCTCACAACTTGCCCTGAACTATGTTCAGTTTCTGTTCTGTCGCCTCTTGGATCTTCCGACCACTCTGTTGTATCAATTAAGATAAAAATGAAATGTAATAAGTCCCCAGACGTACCTCTTCATCGTATAGTATATCGATACACTAAGGCTGACTGGGATAGCTTCCGTACATTTATATCTGATCTACCTCTGCATTCCATGTTTAAAAAGGATGTGTCCTCTATAGTATTAGACCTAACTGAATGGTTAATTGTAGGTATTGACCATTTCATACCCTCTAAAAAGTTTCAGCAAAAACCTAACAACCAGCCATGGTTCTCTCCAGAATGTGCTGCTGCCATTGTGCACAGAAATCACTTTTTCCACTGCTTCAAACGTAATAGATGTATGGAAACTAAATCCGTTTTCAGGACTGCCAGCAACCATTGTAAGAAAGTAATAAGGAACGCAAGAGAGTTGTATGCTCAATCTGTTAAGTCCAAAGTAGCTGAGCAGCGGCTTGGTTCCCACCAGTTTTGGCAAATAGCAAACAGAATCCTGTACAGAAGCGTGTGCTCCATCCCAACTATTATCAATGGACCTGATGTAATCTCGTCAGCATCAGACAAAATCAAACTCTTTGTCAAGAACTTTGCAGCTAATTCTACCCTTGCGACCAAGACCGCCAACCCCCAATATTTCCTCCTGTATAAGAAAACACGCTATGTGATATACGTATATCTGTACGTGATGTTGCGAAGCTAATCAAAAACCTTGATTCGAGTAAAGCAACTGGCCCTGATGGTATTTCAATTATAGTACTCAAAAAACTTCAACCTGAATTAGCGCCCATACTTACAAAACTATTTAAACGTTGTCTTAAGGAGAATAGTTTCCCATCTCCCTGGAAAATCTCATCAGTATGCCCTGTATTTAAGAATTCAGGTGATCGCTCATCCCCCTCTCAGTACAGGCCAATAAGTCTCCTGTGCGTCATGAGTAAGTTGCTAGAATCTGTGTTAAATACAGAAGTAATCAAACATCTCAACAAAAATAACCTTCTTAGTGACACTCAATATGGTTTCCGTTCTGCTAGATCTACAGCAGATGTCCTTACAGTTATATCGCATAGGATTAGCAAATCTCTCGACGGTGGCAATCTTTCTAGGGCAATTGCTCTTGACATATCTAAAGCCTTTGATAGGGTATGGCATAAAGGTTTACTTCATAAGATCGCTAGCTATGGTATAGCTGGAAAAGTCTTCTCAATTATTAAATCATTTCTTTCTGATAGGTTCATAAGAGTAGTAGTTGAGGGGCAAAAATCAGAAGCTCACAGTATTAATGCCGGTGTCCCTCAGGGATCCATCCTGGGCCCAACTCTTTTCCTGATCTACATTACTGATCTTCCAAATCATATCCTTACATCATTTGTAGACATTTATGCTGACGACACTACCATTTATGGTACCACATCTAATACAGTAAACGACCAAGTTCTCCAATTCTCTCTCCTCTGATCTTGAGCACGTAGTACAATGGGGAAAGGAGTGGCTGGTTACTTTTAATGCATCTAAAACCAAGCTTTTCTCTTTACATCATCAACATTCTAATTCACATTTGTCATCAATTGAAATGAATGGCTCTCGTCTTCAGGAGGCCTCAAGTTTTGACAAGCTTCTGGGCTTGACCATTACTCCTGATCTTAAATGGAACACGTATATCAAATCTGTTGCCAAGGCCGCTGGAAAAATGGTGGGATCTTTTTATCGATCCAGTAGATATCTCACTGCTGATGCTATTCTCTACCTATATAAGAGCCAGGTACGTCCAAGGATGGAATACTGTTGCCACATCTGGGCAGGAGCTGCTAGAAAGGACTTGTCCTGCCTTGATAGAGTTCAAAATAGACTTCGTAGCCTCGTAGGAGATGTCCTTTTCTCCTCCTTGCAACCTCTATCTCACAGAAGAGATGTTGCGAGTTTGTCTCTGATGTATCGTTATTTTCATGGAAAGTGTTCAACTGAGCTTCAATCTATGGTCCCCCTCGCCAAACTTTCACAAGAAATACTCGTCTAGCTGTAAACACTATCAATAATTTCCCCCACTCTTTATCTGTGCCTAAACCTAAACGTAGATTCCATGAACAAAGCTTCTTTCTTAGAACTGCACGCCTGTGGAATTGTCTTCCGTTTTCCTGCTTTCCGGCTGACTACAATATGGTTGTGTTCAAGTCTAAAGTAAATAAGTTCTTGATGAGCCGTTCCATATAAGTTATTAAATTTACCAAATTTTCATTACTAATGATTATTATATTGACCAATTTCTACTGTACACTCTTTAACCCTTATCCTTGAGTGGTCCTCTGGGCCTTGATAATGTGGTGATGTCTTTGTAAAAAAAAAAAAAAATACCACATCGGTAACTTGACTGAGACAGTGCTAGTTCATATAATTGTCATCATATCACTATAACGCTGAATGAGATTGAATGTTTGATTGCAGAATTCGATTCTTCGTGTAAAAAAAACATATATTTTGGTGTACAGATCATCAAAATTTTATTAATTTGACAATATTTAGTGCAAATACTCTTTCGTACTGGTACGAATGGCGGCCATCTTGAAAAGTGGCGGACATTTTTTGTTGGATATCGTATTTTTTTCTGAAAGAGGGAGTTCTGAAGCACCTGTGTGCAAATGTCGGTGCTTATATCACCAAGTGAAAGATTTTTTTCAGCAATCTTCCCTTCTGATATATATATATATATATATATATATATACACTTTTATGCACAGATAAATACATATATATATATATATATGTGTGTGTGTGTGTCTGTGGGTGTGTGTGTTTGTATGTGCAAGTTCTTGAAAGCTTCCGAAATGGCTGAGCCTATATGTTCAAATTTCACACAATGTTAATTCATATTTCAATCAGTGTTTCATAACCATGTTCTGTGCATAAGATAGGTATCGAAAATCGAAAAAAAAAACTATATTAAAAGTAGTCGTTCCTCTTTTATAGATAAAACCCATAATTTTTACATGAGAATATTTTACGTTACAATAGTGTAAACTTCGCCGGTGTAACGTAAAATATTCATCTGTAAACCTTCTTCTTTTTTTGTATATAAGAGAATAATGACTATGCTTTAGATCGTCAGTCCAAGGACTAGCTGATATTATATTGTAAAAAAAAAAGACAGAGCGAATTTGTATGAACGGCATTATCATTAGTGTATTATTTATTTGTGTTTTTAATTTGTTTATTTTTGCAAATCAGTCTACCGGGTAAATTATTTCTCGTAATATATCGATAGAGGATTGATTCTATAATAATATTTATGCCATCTGCAAGATTTAAAATATCATGTTTATATTATCGTACAACCGGGAAACGCCTGGCGTTTAGCTAGTATATATATATATATACATATATATTTGTGTGTATATATATATATATATATATATATATATATATATATATATAAAGGACTTTAAACTTGAATTCGAATTTTTTAACTCAAAGAGAATAAAATTCGTATTTTACAATTGTCTGCATCTGTTATCGAATGATTTCATTCATTTGTTAATTTATATTGGTTATTTGAATTTTATTTAATTATTTTTCTATTAACTTTATTTCGATTATTATTTATACGTTTCTTAATTAAGACTCGGTGTATTTGACTGTTTTTATTATATAATGATCTCATTTATTTTGTACCCATTTTATTATTTTATTTATTTTTTTAATTGAAATATTCTTTTTTTTATTATTTCGATGTTAATGTGTTTAACACACTAGCATAATATAAATTTAATGATCTGAAGATTTTTTTTTGTTTTTTACATTTGAACTCCAAGCCAGGCAAATCACCACTTTGATGTAGGGAGCGACTGTCGGGGGCATAAGTTACATTATTTAGGGAGTTGAGCAGCAACATGTCTGTTTAGATTACACTTGAACTTCTGCATGTCAGTACAGTTGGTGAAACAGAGAAGCTGGAACTGGATTCCAAAAGTCAAGCAGTTTTGGGACAGAAACTATTAGAGTAGAAGATTTCCTTACATTTTGAGATCTCTACTGTATAAGGGGTGGAACTTTGCTACTTGTTGGGAGTATTTACATAGAAAGGGTACAATGGCTTGTAGTCCGTCGGAGAATTCACCATTAAAATACTTGGAAAATTGTTTAATAAGATCATGCCGGAATGTCATGCTTTATTTTTAAAGAACGTTCCCGAGAATTGTATAACAAATGCTGACAGCCAACTCTTGAATGCTCATCATGCAGTGATAATGGTTGAAATCGCCCTAAACCCTAGATCCAAAACTAAAGAACCAGTGGTCAAAACAACGAGATATTATAAAAAGGCTGACTGGAAAGCCATCAGATATCTTATCAGAGATGCCCCATGGGGAAATATTTTTTCTCTTCCTGCGTAAATGAGACCACTCAATGGTTCAAAACGGCAATTGAAGCACATGTTCCCGTACGGAAATTTTATAGCAAGCCCCACTCTCCCCAATGGTTTACATCTACTTGCGCAACTGCCATTGCTCAAAGGCAGCATGCATACCGCAGATTTAACCGACATAAGTCCAGTTCAAACAGATAGAAGTATATAGAAGCTAGAAATAACGTTAAGAAAGAAAACGCAACAGTTTTGAGAGAATTTACAGAAACCACTAAAAAACGCATAGAAGCATAAAAATTAGGAAGACATGACTTCCGGAAAATCTACAACAGTGTAGTAAATAATGGGCAATCAACAATTCCCCCACTAACAAACAATCACGAGGTTGTTTGATCAGCAACCGACAAGGCTAATATGCTTGCCAGTCGGTTTGCCTCAACCTCCACACTGGACTCTTCCAACCACCACCTGCCTGACTTTCCTTTTCGGACAGACCCCACGCTAGATGATCTAAAAATCACCACTGCTTAGGTGGATGCTATCATAAAAACCCTTGACACTTCAAAAGCATGTGGACCCGATCTCATACCAGCTATGCTATTACAAAAGTGCTCAGCTGAATAGCTTCAGTTCTCTTCAAACTCTACAATAAATGCCTTAATGAATCTTGCTTTCCGGACTGTTAGAAATGTGCTTCTGTGGTACCAGTATTCAAGCATTCTGGTGAAAGGACTGGCCCATCTAATTATCGCCCCATTAGCCTCCTTCAACTTTTCGCCAAAATATTTGAGACCGTAAATAACCATGCTTTAGTCCATCACCTTCAAATGCTAAAATTCTGACTGACAAACAATATGGATTTAGACAAGCCTGTTCCACAGCATACATCCTAACTGTAATCTCTGAACGTATATACCATTCACTGGACAAAGCGGGGTAGGGCAGAGCGGTAGCTCTAGATATATCTAAGGCTGTTGTACAGGATGTGGCATGAGGGTCTCTTCAGGAAAATTAGATCATACGGTATCACTGGTAGAATGCTTAACATAATTAAATCCTTCTTAGATAAGAGAAAAATTCAGGTTGTCCTCGACGGTCGTACATCTAAACAATATAAATGCAGGAGTGACTCAGGGGTTTATCCTGTGACCTCTATTTTTCCTAATATTCATTAATGACGTCCTCGACAAAACTGCCTCTGAGATGGGTATATATGCTGATGACACCACACTATAACAAGTATGACAGGAAAACAAATGAACATATATCTAAAGAAGTGGCAAAAGCACTAGAGGAAGACCCCCAATCTGTAGTGGAATGGGGGCAAAAATGGATGGTCACATTCAATGCTGACAAGGCTAAACTGGTTTCCTTCAATACTTACAAGAAACCTTCTCTGTCACCAATAGCAATGGCCAGTGACTCTCTGTCTCAGAGCACATCTTTCAAACTGCTTGGCCTAACGTTCACAGGAAACATGAGTTGGAACAATTACATTGAAAGCGTTGCCATGGCCGCTGCGAAGAAGGTATGCTCTCTCTACCGTGCTAAAAAACTACTAACGAAAGTATCCTGCACCTCTATTAGGCCACCATTCGCCCATGTATGGAGTATTGCTGTCACATTTGGGCTGGGGCATCTGCTACTAGTCTCTCGCTCCTAGACAAGGTTCAAAAGAGTGTCGCAAATCTGATAGACCCTGAACTGGCATCTAAACTTCAGCCTCTGTCCCATCGACGAAATGTTGCATCCCTCTGCCTGTTCTGCAAGTATTTTAATGGTGAATGTTCTGCCGAACTCCAGACACTTGTGCCCCACGACGTAGACACCATCGACACATTCGACAGGCAGCAAAATCCCACCCCCACACAGTAGAGATCCCTAGATGTAAAAGATCTTTCTACTCCAGTAGTTTTTTCCCCAGAACAACTAAACTCTGGAATTCCATTCCAGGCCACTGTTTCCCCAACTGTACTGACATGCAGAAGTTCAAGTGCAACGTGAACCGTCATCTTGCTGCCCAAATCCCAACATAGTACCCTAGTAGTTGTTGCCCCTGATAGTAGCCCCCGACACCAAAGTGGCCATGTGCCTTTTTTGGGGTGAAAATGTAATAAAAAAAAAGTTGGATAACGGCACAGACTGTAATACTATAATATTAAAAAAACTAAATTTCTCATTCTAACTGAGGACATTTCACTTACAACATGCGTTATATACAAAGCAGAAGGTAAGAACGATTAAAAAGTATACATAACCTAAATAACAAGATAAAACTTGACATTATAATAAATAGAGTCGATATTGAAGCGGTAAAACGGTTGATATATTGTAAAATATATCAATTAATAATTTATTTATTAAAATTATGTTCACATCGATTCCATTTATGCTAGCACTAGCAGACATATACACCTTCGGTTACATATAGTTTCTAACTTGCGATGATAAAATCATAGTGCACGAACAACTTATATAATGATTTCGATGTGAAATGTTATAATGACGACCCCTTTCAAGGCGATACCTCAACTGAAGCGGCATTAATCCATAGACGATTTAAACCGGCTTCCTTCCCGAAGAATGGTTTTTCCTGACCGTATGGAATTTACAAGCGATCCCCAGTTGCATATATATCCTCCGTCAGAGATGATGACGACGTTAGGTTTTTTCAGCTCTTGCAGGGAGATGCCGACGCCCTCTTACATACAGCGCCTGGAATTCCCAAATGGTCACCCATCTGATACTTAACAAACTCAATTTTGCTTAACTCCAGTGATCTAATGAGAACCAGTGTACTAACGTGATTATCCCGTATCCCATAAAAACAATGATCTCCAAGCAGAACAAATAGTGTACTACACCCATCCCAAAAAGAAAATAATGTGAAAATAATATGAGGAAATAGTATATACTACCCCCCCCCAAAAAAACGGAGGGGGCAATACTTGGAAAGTTTGATACATAAAAAGAGAAGTTGATGCCTGTGAGTATATCATGAAGGAAGAAAATATACTACACAACTCCACCTTTCTATGAGGTTGGTTCTTGCGGAATTTAAAATTTCGATTTCAAATGGTATATTTCGAAATAAGTTTTCATTAAAATCCCTTTACTTACATATCATTTTAAAGAGCGGTTTTCGCTCTATCTTATCGTATTAATTACAACTAGTGGGACCTGTGGAAATTCCACAGCGACAGCTTTCATATGTAATATATATCTACTGGGCATTCTGTGGACGTTCACCATGTATAAAGAGACCATCATATTATTCTAGCCGTTTATTTAAAACTGTAACGCCCCCTCCCTGACTAAAATAATAAATTAAATAAATTGTCTGTGCTGATTATTTCATTACAAACACAGCAACCAATTTATTCACGTTTCATAATTTTCTTTATTCTTGGATATGTTACTAATTTCGATAATTATGTTTCCAAATGTTAGTCAACATTATCGCCCCCTACTAAAATAATAACTATGATATATTACCTGGGGTTATTATTTCATTAGAAATACACCTATCAATAAACCCACATTTCATCATTTTTTATAATTCTTGGAGATGTTAATAATTTGGGCAATCATGTTTCTATAATTTTAACGCATTTTATCGCCCTCTTACTAAAATAAGAACTTTGATATATTACCTGGGTGGATTATTTCATTATAAACACACCAATGAATTAACTCGCATTTCAATTTTTTCATAATTCTCGGATCGTTTTAAAACAATCATGTCTTCTTTTCAGAAAGTTGAATACGGAACGCACTATTTTCTTATTTCACTTCAAGCTAGACGGAAAATCTACTGAAACAGCTCGGTTTATCAACGAAGCGTTCGACCCACGAACCACTACTGGACGCACAGCACAATGGTGGTTTAAAATTTTTCCGGGCGGCAATGATTGTTTTTAATATGATGAGCGTAGTGTTTGGTCATTGGATGTTGACAACGAACAATTAAGTCTTAGTTGAAGCCAATCTACGCACAATTGTTCGAGACTTGCTTCTGAATTAGACGTAACGGAAACGACGATTTCCCACCCCTTGAGGGAGATTGGAAAGACAAAAATAAATAAATAAATGGGTGTTCGCGAATCGATCGACAAAAAAATAAATGTCTTTATGAATTATCATCTTTCCTTCTTTTACGCAACAAGAACAACCCATTTTTAGACAAGGTTGTGACTTGCGATGAAAAGTGTTTTTTTACGACAACCGGCGACACCCAGTTCAGTGGTAAGACGCCAACAAATTTTCATGACATTCCTGAAACCAGAGTTGCACCAAAAGGTCATGCTGACTGTTTGGTGGTCTGCGACCGATTTAATCCATTATACTTATTTAAATGCAGGCGAAATCACTACGGTGGAGAAGTACTGGCAACAAATGGAAAATGCCTTAGCAACTTCGACAACAAAATCCAATATTAAGCAAGGTTTCAATCGTCTTACTTATCATGTCCGCATAGGTTTTTGACGATGAAAGAGGGATAGACCGAGCGGGCGAGAAAGAGAGAGAGAGAAAGAGTTGAAAGAATGTATACAGGGAGAGAGAGAAGTAGAGCGAGAGAAAGAAAGAAAGAAAGAGAAGGATAATAAAAACTGGGTAACTGGGTATAAAACCAGACCCTAACATTCAAACACTCCGGTAGGTCTGTCAATTGAGGTATGGAAGTACAAAATAATTCACTACTTCTGCTATCCTTCTAAACTGCTTACTTATATATTTGGGCAAAATATTAATATATTTTGGGGTAATCATTTTTTTTTCAGACATAGTTACGTTTTTTTTAAATGTATTATATTTAAATATTTAAACCTGTGCAATCTAGTACGATCGTCACGGACTTAAATATAAATGTGTCGGCAATGTTATCTACTAGATTGGTACTTATATTCTTTGAATTTAATGTTTTTTAACATATGTAAAATATTCACATTTTAAAACTCTTAAACTATTGTATATATATATATACATATATGTATATATATATGTATATATGTATATATATAAAATTGGTATATAGTTTGCTTGAAGCATTGTGTGGGATAAGTATGTAGTAGATATTTAGAAGGCTATGTCAATGCGAGGAATGAGATATAGTCGGTGTTGATGAGAGAAGACGAAAACAAGTAGCGACTTACCAATCAATAAGTACATACATATATGGCTATATATATATATAGATATATTTATTCAATTGTATTAAGTATAAATGTCTTACTTGTTATGTCTTTGACAAATCAATAATATATTTCGGAATTTTTTCGGGATTTTTTTCCCGAAATATATTATGCATATTGTCACAGCCATAACAAGTAAGACATTTATACTTAATACAATTGAAGAAAAAAAAAATATATATATATATATATAGAGAGAGAGAGAGAGAGAGATATGTGTGTACGTATTGATATGTAAATCGCTACTTGTTTTCGTCTCCTTTCATCAACACCGACTATATCTCATTCCTCGCATTGTGATAGCCTTCTAAAGCTCTACTATATATATATATATATATATATATATATATATATATATATATATATATAAGAAAGAAAGAAAGAGAGAAAAAGACATAAAGATAATTTAAGGTTGTAAACTATACTTTACAAGATTTTATTGTTCGACAGGATACTCAACTAAGAAATGTAAAGATTTCCTTAATCTGTGGAATTCCAAAGAAATACTTTCAGATTCATTTGCCAATCTGATGAGAAGCACGCATTTCTTTGAAACTCCCCGGATTAAGGAATTTTTAATATTTCTCATTTGATTACCCTCTCGAACAAACGAATGCTTGGAAAATATAATCTTAAATTGTATACTATTACAGGCTCTATTGCCTATTTTTGTTGTATTGTGCTTTTTCTATTTGATTGGGAGTATTATATAAATATTGATATTTGCATTCCATTTAAAATACAGAAGGTTTTGCTTGTAAACTTCCTAATATATATAAACGGCTATATATCTGCTCGTCTGTGGGTCTATGTATGTGTCGTGCTGTCTTTCTGTCTGTCTCTATATTTTCAAATGCTATCTCCACCGAAACTAAAAGTCGAAGAGCGGCGCTAGGGGTCTCAAATGATGGGATTTTTTACGAACTGTTATTTATTGGTTTTTATTGGTTAAAATTGTTTTATGTGGTAAAAAGGAGATAAAAGTTGAAAAAATTGGTTAATAGTTTGTACATTTATCTAAATTTATTTTTAATTTTTAATCAGTTTATATGCGTGTCACATTGGTACAGTGGTAACGTCACCAGCGTTGAAGGGTTCGATTTCGATTATAGCTGATGGTATCTAAATACTTTTTTATACTTTCGAAATTAAGACTCTAAAATAATATATTCGGAATCTGAACAAATTAAAAGATATTTAAACGTATTTTACGCCCGGGCAAAGTCTGGCGCTCCACCCTCAGCTAACTTATATAAACACATAGACAACGACACACACATATATTAATATATCTCTATATACACACACACACACACACACACACATATATATATATATATATATATATATATATATATATATATATATATATATATATATATAATATGATTACAATAATAACAAGAAGTTATAGAAAGAAATAAACCACCTTATAGACTTCGATGGTCTCTTTACAGTGTGCTCTCGGGATGTTTCTATAATGGCCGGTGTTAATAATTTGATAGAAACCAATTTAATCATCTTCTCCATGAATCCCCACGGGCGGTTAATAAGTCGACCCAGGGGAAATTACAACAAGGGCGTCCTTTGTTGAGTCATGATCTTATTTTTGTATTGTCCAATTTTGATTTCTAAGTTTTCGTCAAAATAACCATCCGTAATATCTAACAATTAATAAAAAAAATTGAGATTAAAATTCTGTCCTATTAAAAATGAACTTTCTCTTGAATTAAAATTCATTTTGTCCCCAAACTCCCAAGTTTATTTTTACAGACACTTAATTAATATCGCTAACTCCCTGTTGTGTGAAATCTTTCATTGGTTTTATGTCTAAAGATGTGAATTAAATTGTCTATCGGCAAAAATGATAACGAAGGTATAGCTATCGAAATTAGATTACCTTATAACATATGTACAAAAACATATAAGGTGTTGTTGTATTACTCAAATTGTTATTGCCTAAAAGCGAGGTATAATCTATATCATATCACATATAACGCAAAGTAAACAACGTAATAATCAACAGCACTCGTTTACACACGCGTTAACATCTAAATACCCAAGACGCAACACGTTGTAGACACAGTCGCGAAGGAGACAAAGAATAAGAAATAACTCTTACTCGCTGTATCAGGTTTAAAGAAAATACCTTTATTTCTCATTCTGTCGCCACAGGTGAATTTTCCTCTCAACCGTGACGTTACCCACGTCTCTAACGGGATCGTCGGTCTGTGTACACGTTCTTTTTATAGTTTGTTTTTTTTAATTTTATTTGGGATTTGTATACAGCTCCAATACGCGCGCCGGCTGTCTTTTACAAATATACTTGACTGAACTATTAACTACATACTATATTTCACTGAATCAATAATTTACAAATTAATCGATACCCGACTAATGGATGTTGAATCCTGTTTTTTTTTCTTTTTCACTTTTATTTATCATAAACAAAAGATGTGTGTCATTGACCACCAAGAGGCTTCTGAAAATTAAATGCCAGATAAAAGAATTCTTATTTAGAACGTGTACAATGAGATGTTTTAGACATTACATTTAAATTAATGCATGTTTGTACTGTCGGGCAAACAGAGGCAGGTGGTATCCAAAAGGTAATGTCTTCGAGAAAGGTATCTATTAAAGTAGAAAATCCTCCAGAACTAACGGACTGCGATAGTTAATAGGTATAATCTAGCTCCTTGTCAGGTTGGGTTAACATCTTAGCGTTGAGGAAGCGCAAGTGCAGTAAGTTCATTGTAGCAGATCCCGTGAAAGTACGTGTAAAACAATTGCAAATAAACCAGATTACAGAATTGGCAGAATCTTGGTCACCATCGTAGAATCTATTAGATTAGAGCCTCTTTTTTAGCATGTCTGAATAGGTTTAGTGTTTACAGTAATAACCCATATGTGGCATCGATATTTCACGCTCTACGAATTGAGGCTTTGCAGATATAAAGGATACTGGAAAGCGTAAGTAGTTTCTAGCTTGGTAGTTGGAGATCGCTTGCTTTGCCGCAGACTTGACACAATCTTCTCTACATTTGCCTATGTATTTATGTATATAGATACTTGTGATGAGACGATGCCAATATTTTTCTCGATTCCGATACAATTACCGATTCCTCACTAAATTCCCAGTTCCGATACAATTACCGATTCCGATTCTTATAAATCTCTAAATATTTGACTATTGAGTAACTATTTGTCTCTAGATTGCTGTAAAAACACGTAAAATATGATATTTTCTCAAACATAAAAATCCACTTTTGATCTATGGATTTTAGTTTTACTGATCGTTTAAAATCAATAAGTGTTTATTATTGTGTTATTTCTACTAGCGGTTGAAGAATTTGTTTTCAAGAAACTAAAAAATAAAGCGGCAATTAAGGGAATGGGTGTTGGCATCGAAAAAATAGAAAACATTTTTTTTTTCGATTACGATACCGATTCCGATACTCCAAAAAATTCCAATTTTTCCGATTCCCGATTCCGATTCAGGAAAATCGTCCCATCACTAATAGATACCACAATCAATGCTACATGGATCATTCTTCCCAGCAAAGACACCCCATTGAACTTGTATCAATTTTCTACTCAAATACCAAACTTTACACGTAAAACACACAACGATGTCAATATACAAGAATATAATCGCGTAATCAATATTTCCGAATAGAAAAATAGAAGCGCTTTTAAAGAAAGTGTAGAATCTGCTGTTTAATCCGACGGGAGTCAACTTATTGTCACGTAATAGTGTTACCGTAAATGTTTCTGTCCTGTTTATTATTTATTTACTTCTACTTATTAAACGTTTCCGCTGCTAATCTCTCTGTTACTATCTTTTTACGATTGTTTTTACTTTTACGGCTCTGTGTGTTCTTATTAGTGTTCTTACTTACATTTCTCTGTTATGTGTGTATCGGTTTTTGTGTGTCCTTACGTACTAGTCACTGTTAGGTGTGTGTGTGTGGGTGTTAGTTCGTATCCTTACACAGTTCTTGCCTTGGAAGGCCTCGGGACATGCATGTGCAAATAACATAATGCGTATATACCTGGTTGCCTTGGCCAGCGGATGATGCCTTCTGGTCGCTGGTCTGCCATCTCGTATGCAGACAGATTCATTAATAACAACAAGATGGATTGAAGCTTCAATCTTTTTATTCAAGGCAAGCCTATCATCTCGGAATCTGGTTGGCGGAGAGCCGAATTTCCGATCTGTATTCTCTGCTGCCCAAATCCAAATATGTCCCCATGTGGTCGTCAACCGGAAGCCTACGACCACAATTCCTGTGTCACCTCTAATTTCCGGTGCATGTCACCCCTATTTTCCGGTGCATTCTCTGTAGGTTGATACCTGTCAAACCTAACCTTTTGTGACCCTGCCAACTCGCTAATGGGAAATGAAAATATACTTACATAACTTTCTATTTCTAAAACTATCTATACACCAATTAAGATGGGATTCCCAATGCTACAATAGCACGTGTTCATTACTGATATATCAAACAATAGGCCTCGAAATCTGATAGGAATGCATTCTTCTCTACCCAACAGCCTCGTTTTTACAAAAGAATCGCGGCTAGTTCTTCTCTATTCTATCGTTATTTTCACACTATGTGTTAAACTGGTGTAACGCCTCACCAAAGAAGGTGGTGAAGGACTCTTGTCCATCTGAATTTTGGCTCGTGTCGTCTAGACTTCTCTGGGGTTGTTACATAAAATCTGGTATGCTGAAAGCGAATATCAAAGCGACAGGCAGGAAGAAAGACAAATAATTGTAGTCTATCTACAGAAGCTTAATTTTCACAAAATTATGTACAAAAATGTTTTTACAATTCTCATTCAGATTTTGTAAGTTCTTTTCAAAGTCTCAAATCTCTTCACAGACAGCGACAGACGGATGGATAAGGTGGGGAGTGGTCACCTCTCTATACAATCTATTCGTCTTGAATCCCAATGTGGATGGGGTGGAAATTCTCCCGGCCAATAATAATTCGCCACGAAATCGAAAGCTTTTAGGGTTTTGCGTGGGTACAATTCCCATCATGAAATTTGAATTACTCATTCTCACGATTTGCAAGGTCAGATGTAAATTTTGACATCCGATCCTGACTTCATTTAAGGCTAGACAGTGTTATAGGTGAAATTTCCTGTTATCAACTTTTAGCTGTAAAAATATATTTTTCTTGTTTCAAACAACATCTATTTTAGACATGAAATAAAAAAATATATTTATCTTCTCTATCTTAAATCCTTCGGTTATCTGGCGTCACCCGGGAATACAAAGCTACCTCAGCGTAGTTATAACGCCCCTCAATGGGGGATGACGTTACACTGGTCTCCAATCTCTCTCGTAGAACATTTACAACAAATCTCGCTAAGCTACAACCGCTGTTAAGATTCCCACTTTTGTCTACTTTCGCAATTTTATAAACAAATTTTATCCCTTTAGAAATACTCACCTGTGGAATTCGATAACATAGAACTGCTTCTCAGATAACTAAAATACGTTCGTTTTGAATACCAATGTAAAAAAAAAATTCTTGTTGAGATGTCGTCTTAAAAAACGAAATTCTGAACAGTTACTTATCCTCGTAATGTTGCCTTACAATTCAAATGACAAACGCATTAACCATTATCCTCAAGTGGACTTTAAGCTTTGATAAACGATAACTGTTTAGTAAAAAATAAAAATTGAAAGAAAATAGAAGTATAGGTAGATGATATATTTCATTTCTTTTCTTTACTACGTAGCTATATTAGAAAACTTTTTATAATTTATTGATAATTTTCCAACATAAAGCCACTGGCACTAACGTCACAATCCAACGTCTAATTTATTTCGCGATAGCTCTAAACAAAGGTGTTACATTTCCGTCTGTGCTGCAGTAATGATTTGCATGTAAGCTTTTTATATTTATCAACAGTAGAATAAAAATAAAATCTCCTCGTTGCTGTTTGTGGATGTTCAAACGCAGAGCAGCAAGGTAATAATTGAAAAAAAAAGCAACGTTTAGTCTGGTCAGTAGTAAAATGGCTGACCATTAAGGAATTTCATGTGCATATTTAGAGAAGGTGTAGTTAGTTGTTTTGCAGCCCTTGCTTCATAATTATAAGAGCGACCGTTTTACAGGGGGTATAAATCGTCTTTCGTGATTATCCGGAGGCGTTTATTGAACAAAAAGAATATATATAAAAATATACATAATTACTGATTTTTCGTAAAATTCTATCTGCGAAATATTTTTCCAGGAGTAGTATATTTCATGTTGATCAAACACTGCCTTGTTATTTACTAGTATGGATATCAAACGATTAATTACAGAAAACCAAACTGATTTGAAAAAAAAAACTCGAAACAATTGTAAAATTTTAGAGACTAAGAATACGATTTTTATAGTAAATTTCTACACTGAGTTGAGTGTCAATTTCAAAATATGATTAAAACCTTATGCATCCTGTTTGAGATGTAACTGGAACAGTAGCCGGATGCAGCTAAATGGTAGAGAGAATAGACCCCTTTTTGTCTAGGAAATCGGCTGTGTGTATATATTTAAAAAAAGAAAACGAATTTCTTCTTTTCTAAAAATGTTTAAAGCCTAACTGAATATATAGATGTCTATATTTATAAAGTCTGTAATATCTCTTAGTGAGAAGAGAAAAAACAACACGAAAGAAGAAGAGATAATGTGATGTGAGCTTTGCAACATCACCATGGAAACATGTCCAGTATATTAATTCAACTCGACCAACAATTACAAAAATAACTCATAAAGTTTTACTGTTCCTCGCTATAATAGACTTCTCAGCTAATAGGGCTCTGGTGAAAATCTAAGAAGGCTTGGTAAAAGTTTCCTTCGTCTTCTTGTCATTCGTGCATCTGCATATAAGCAAAAGCGTTTATGGTACGAAACTGAAAATTAATTGAAGATGGCGACATTAATTCTGCACGATTCGTTTGTGTTTTGGCTACTTCGTTTCTCTCATTCTTATCCGTCAATATATCATTCAAACACTATATGGTTAAGTGGCAGTTTTAGTCATTTAGCACTGCTTTAAAGCTTCACAGCTCACTCATTTTTCGATTAAATTTCAAACAATTATTACAGTTTATAGATCCCTTTCAAAGCTATATTGCGAATTTTGTTTTCAATTTTCATTCAGTAAAACAAAAGTTAATTTTCTGGTGCTCAAAATCGTAAAAATATGTAAGGAGAGTGATGTTTGTCATGACTGGTTTCCATAGCAACCACGTCGCTTAAGCCAATACTGATGCTATTAGTTTGAAAAGAGAAGTAATAAGTTAAACAGAGAGAATGAAAGCATGCCAGGGAGATAATTGCGGGGATTTTATTGAAAGCAGGCGAGTGCATTATATTGTTATTACATATATGTATGTTAGGTTTATGGGGGCAAGAAATAAGACTGAAATAAAAGGACAAGTGAATTAATTGGAAGTCTGGAAAAATCAAAAATTAAAATAGACAAATGAGAGTATGAAAAGTAATACGGTTAAGCTTGAAGATGGGAGGACATGTTGCTACAACTGGAAAAGAAAAGGACAAATTATTCTAGTAAATATTATAATAAATTGATAATTGGAAATATTGCAGCATTGAGACTTTTTTTAAAATTCAGTTCATAACGTTATATAATGAATTCTTAATACTTAATTATTTTAAGTTATAAATGTATTATATTTTTACTAGAATAACTTGTACTATTTATTTATTGCAAACTATTGTCCTCATCTTTTTGTTGTTTTATGGCGTTTCGGCCAATTATTCCTCTGACCTTCATCAGATAATTTACCGGTACGGGATAGGAAGGCCGAATCTCCTTACTGCATCTTCAGTAACTACTTGTTTCCATAGTTATTATCCTCTCAACACTTTTTGACTAACTAAGCCTCTGGCCGGCTTTGAGTAGAATTGAAACCGCTCTCTTCAGACAATGCTCATCTGGACGACAACAACTATGGAAGCCAGTAGTTTCTGAAGATATAGTAAGGTTATTTGGCGTTTCTATCTTGTCGCGGTTAACCACCTGACGAAGGGCAGAGGAATAATTGGCGAAACGTCATGAAAAAACAACTAAAAGATGGGGATAATAATCCGCAATAAATAAATGAATGAATAATACAAATTACTCATCTTTATAAGTAATCCAATTAATTAAATAAAAAAAAGACAATTGCAAATAGAGAAGATGCCTTTTTCGATTAGTCTAGTTAATACCAAGACTATATTTAGGGGTAACACAGTCAGCCAGGGTTTACTAAATCGGCAGTTATTTGCAAGAACCTAATAAAATAGGAATATGTATTACAATATGAGTATAAAACCAGCAAATTGAACGAATAGACCAATGAGTCAAAAGAACCAGAACAAATTAAGCGCGAAACAGATCATACAATTCTGAACGATACAAACTGTTATAGTATTAATAAAAAAACAACTTAAAAAAGATAAAATAGATGTTCCACTATTTTATGCGTCTATATATTGTCACAATTTAAATTATCTTCATTTTTTCTGGACATGGTCAACACTTATTAAGGCCCGGAGGACACACTAGAATAAGGGTTTAGTGTTAGATAGATGGTGAGACAAGACAAGTTATAGTGGAACTTAGGTAGGGATCGATTATCAAAGAAGACGACCCAATAGGAACTTCACACACAAATTGAAGATTACCATGTTATAGTTGCGGGAAGCAGGCCCACGGTATTACAATCCACAGGCGGACAGTTCTAGAAAGAAACTGTGCTTATAGATTTTTTTTCAGTTGTAGGGACAGGTAGAGATTGAAGGAAATGTTTTGCCTTTTTTGCAGCTGGACACGTATTTGTTGCGAAAGTTTTACGGGGATAGATCATTAATTAGAGCTTATTCGAGCACCTACCATAGTATTAACATTAGAAGGGAAACAGAGTCGAAACATTTCTTCTTCATCTTAGGAAGTATTTGATATTAGTACAGGCAGAGGATTGCATTGACAGTGAGAGACTTTCTGAAGCGGTAGAACGAACGAATCCACCACTATTTTTTTAAACGGGTCTCATGCACGTCTTTCATTTCAAGGCAGGATTAAAGGTCATCCTCAGAAATTTGTTCAAGTGATTCTTCGAGGTTAGAACCGTTCATTTCAATAAGGGTAAAGTTGTGATATTAGCATTGGTAGTGGAAATAGAAAAGTTTGCTTTTCGATGCATTAATGTAAACTAACGATTTTTTCCCTCGGTGTAGCGCAAGCTTCAGGTCGAAAAAGAGAGAATCAGAAAGATCCCAATTTTTCTCAGTTTTTATAAGATGGCAATATCGTCGGCATAGATACGAATGAAATGAAGAATGCGGTTTGGTAGGTTATTGATAAAGATCAAGAAAGGGATTTGAAATCGGGAGGGATCTCTGAAGCACGTCAGCGTTAATATACTGATATTTTGACTTCTACTCATCAACGACTACTGTAATAGACCACTTGGAGAGAAAGGACTTTGTGGTGGAAGTGAGATTTCCAGTTATCACTTAGTAGACCGTTAGACCACACCTTATCAAATTTCTTCGATATGGCAATATATTTTATAAGCCTGTGTATTATTATCATTAGTACCTCGGCTGTTAATCTATCAGAAAGGAAACCATATTGCATGTGGCTGTATAAAGTTGTTTTTTTACTGAGATAGTTGACAATTTCTCTGTCACAGACTCAAGAACTTCGCTCAGTGCACAGAGGAAACTGATTTATCTGTGCTGAAATGCAGAAGACCGACACCCCGCATTTTTAAATATTGGGCAGATTGCCAGGATGCTCCAAGGTGTTAGGAAGCGTCTTTGTTTTTAAGTAATCGTTTGAACCACTTTGTTAGTATTGGTACTAGTTCGGTTGCAGGTGTTTGAGCACAATGATTGGAATGTTGTGAACGTCAGTTACTTTGTTAGAAACATTTTGGAGAGTGCTATGAATGTCGTTCAGAGCATTGACTATCTTGGTAAAAATTCAGGGTGTAAGCGAAAATTATCTTACAGGGTGAAATTTGATGCGAAGTTCTTAGAAAAGAACTTGGTTTTGTCAGATGTACAGGTCCATAAATAATGGTTGGGACGGATGTTACGCATCTGATCTGAACGTTGTTTGTTATACGCTAAAACTTGTGGGAATCTAGCTTTTACTCATATACTTCAGTTTTAATAAAAAGGGCAATAGTTAAAGTTACATGTAATTGTATTAAAATAAAACAGATGCTGTAAAATTATGTTAGTCGATAGTGCGGAAGCATTCAATTTGAAGCAATTTAGAACAATTTGTTTTGAATTTAAAATTTAAATATTTGCCAAGTAGAAAGAGTTACTAATTTTCAGTTACTGGCAGCATTTTCGCGATCGGACAGTCCCATTTTATAATACGGGTGTGAAACGTAATAACGTATGTACGAATAAAAACTGCCTTAGCGTATATTTTTTATATAGATACAAAAAAAAAGAAAATTTTCTTAGCATATTTCACGGTAATATATTTAAACCTGTGGGTGACGAAATATGGGGTATTAAATGCAAATATTCGAATCCCATGGGAAATTAAATCGATCTGTAAAAACATTTCTTTTCATCTACATTTTTGTAAATTGTAAAAGGAAAAATGGCATTTGAATTTTTTTTTAATTAAAAATGAAAGTAATTCTCACGTTTACTTTATCACGCAAAAACCAATGTATATATATATATATATATATAGAGAGAGAGAGAGAGAGAGAGAGAGAGAGAAAGAGAGAGTGTGTGCAAAAACGATGAACATAATTTTTGCAAACTTTTACAATAGTAATATATTATATTAAACATGTTTCTATTTACAACGTGTTATACATTTTTCTTTGTGATAATTAATCTTTTCAAACATTTTATTAGAAATAAAACCTTTCCCGGTTAAAAGTGGTCTATTTTGATTTAGAATCCAAAATCAAATAAATACAATATATTTTCAAATACTCAACTATGCATAATGAGGAAACATCGTTCTGATCAAGCTAAAGGCAAAATGACAAGGATGAAATTCTGGAAAATCATGAAGAAGCAGTTAAACTGTTCAAAAATATTATATATATATATATATATATATATATATTACATATATATTATTACATATATATATATTATTACATATATAGTATATTATTATATATTATGTCAGCCCTTTTAAGGAACTTATCTTATCGTTGAGTACTTTCAGTTGAAATAAAGTCGGTCAATTTAGCTCTTATTCGCAAATCATCATATAATGATTAGATCACTCTGCTAGGCGTTAAAACATTTTTTAAAAAAAGTAAATGTTAAAATTTCAACAGTAGTTATAGCGGTTAACGGTATGCGAATAGATTAGGTCCTTGCTAATGAACCCAGACATGGTTTTTGTAGCCGGAATTGAATCTACCGACCGGTGTAAATCGCGACACCCTGCACTGATGATTTCTCCAAAGGATGAAATACTACTGTCTGTAGGTATTTAATGGTATTTAATAATTATTATATAAAATAGTTATATATATATATATATATATATATATATATTTATATATATGTGTGTATATATATGCATATACATATATGTGCGTGTGTGTACATACTTATGTCTGTGTGTATGCGTTCGTGGGTGTGATTTTGCGTGTGCGTGTGGTATGTATAATTGTGCATATTTCATATAAGAGTTTTTGTCTTACATGTCACATATCACTACAGACAATATAAGTTCGAATCATTCCAAATCGGCCAAGTTGAAGAGTAAAAGATACAGTGAATACGTGTGCGTATTAAACTTTTTCTATAGAAAAATAAATGCATACGTCACTTTATGAAGCAACATGCAGGAACTAGAATGAACTCGCTCATAACCTATGTTGTAAATCATTATAAACGTAGCGTTCATAGGTTTTCTTTATTGGAAAACAAAGCGAACTATATATATATATATATATATATATATATATATAGAGAGAGAGAGAGAGAGAGAGAGAGAGAGAGATAGAGAGAGAGAGAGAGGGGGACGACAAATTTGTCGCCCTAAAGAAAACAATACTACAGCTTTATTTTAAAGATGTCATTTAAAAAATCAATGCAGGTTGCTTCATTATTATTATAGTAAAGCTGACACTAATTCAATATAGCCGCCTTCAGCCTCAATCGAATCATCGATAGGAGTTCAGAACTGGGAGCATATCTTTTCCACAAGCGCCGGTTGAAGCTCGGCGTATACTGTCTTGTGTTTTCTGGGAGGTTATGTTGGTGATGTTCTCAACATTTGACTAAATGAAGTAGTCTGGCAGGTTTAGGTCGGAGAAAGGAGAAGCCAGTAAGATAATAGTGCAAAATCACAGCACTTCTTCTGAAGCCAACATTTGAATTTTGATAGTGCTGGCAATGGTCCTGTTGTCATAACTAGAATCGGTAGAGAGCGTGAATTGTGCAGCGGTGCATTTCTGATCTCGCTCGGTGAACATTGTGACACTTTTAGAGATGATGGGAGGCTCTTGTGGCCAACTAGTAGGTGGTCTGCAGCAAAAAAAAAAAAAAGAAAAAAGTAAACATGTTTTAATTAAATGGAATTAGAATGATGGCGTTATTTCTAGGGAAACCATATTATCGTTCCATCATGTATAGATGTGTATGGGGAAACTATGGCAATACAGTTATATTTCACCTCTTATTTATACCAAACCTTTAATTTATGAATCTCAATGTAACAATAGAACATATACAAATGAATGACAAAATGTATATCTTCCTAATATAAAGATGTTGTCTCTTTTTGCAGTTTATTACTTTCAGCGTGTTAAAATGTTCAATTATTGACATTTCTTGGTTCGTGGCGCTAAATTATTCATGCAATTATTACATTAATTTTAGAATTTGCTCCAAAATCATGAAAGAACTTGCAATTTTGTTTTATCTTAGTTACGTCATCTGTGAAGTTTAAAATGATATTTTTTCCTATGTATAAATATACATATAAATATATATATATATGTGTGTGTGTGTGTGTGTGTGTGTGTGTGTGTGTGTATCCATTCACATGTAATCACCTTTTTCTTCACCATATTCCCTCTGCTTCACATTGACTTACTTGCAGTTTCATCAAATACTTTTGTATGCTAAAGTCGATCCCGCATTTTGCTAATTCCCTACCCTCTGTTGAGAAGGAAAGTATTTGTTTGAAACTCCACGGATTAAGGACTATCCACTTATTAAGTGTTTTCTATTCAGATTAAATATGTTTTCAACTCATTTTCAAATTGTTTTTAACATATTTTATTAACTATTTTCTCATATATATATATATATATATATATATATATATATATATATATATATATATATATATGTGTGTGTGTGTGTGTGTGTGTGTGTGTGTGTGTGTGTGTGTATGTGTGTATCAGCAAGGCGCCCTGTATTTCATGGTTGTTAAACACGCTTAAATATGATATTTCGATTAATGCAGATTTTGTGTTATTATTATGTATTGGATCCGATACTTAGTAATGATTTAAAATGTTAAAAAACATAAATCATACGCCACCGCAGAGAATCGAAGCCAAAACATTTAGCTTACGATTTTTTCTCTGCCGTTAATGATTGAGGTATGAAGAAATTTTTGCCGCAAGGCTAAACATTAAAACATAAACCAATAAATATTACGTAATGCCGGCATTAAACTTTTATCTGGTAAATTTGATTTTTTTTAAATGTTCAAATTTTTGTAGCTATTTTTTGGGGCTAAAACGAAATATAAAGTTTAGCATGGGTTCAAATACATAATATATAAAGTTTCATACCTGTTGACTAAAAATGTTCGGAGGAGTTTTGCAGACAAAATGTTTTAAAGAAAAATATATGCATATACATAAATTCATATGAAAAGTGTTTTGTGCTTACTATAAACTTCATACGCAAATATTACGCAATTATAAATTATTAGAATATCTGCATTTGTATAATTACACTTGATATTTTACTAAAGATGGTCATCTCATGAGAAAACCTAAAAAACTAATAGGGAATTAATTAAAATAAATGTTTAAAAGAATATACAAATAAGTTAGATAATTTGATAGTGAATGCGATTGCACGACCCATATATAAGAATGTTGTATTGTTTTCTAAATAAATTGGTAAAAGAGGTTTCATTTTCAATGTCAATACACAAAAAGCTAATTCCTAGGAATATATATATATATATATATATATATATATATATATATATATATATATAAGAATTACAGTTAATTTTACCAACATGATCCAAGATGGCAAAAGTGAAGTATATTATAAATATTAAATAATTAATATTTATAAAATAATCTCAACCAGATGTAAAAGCTCGATAAAGCCAAATAGGTGATAGAGCTTATATATATATATATATATATATATTTATATATATATATATATATATATATATATATATATATACATACATAGCGGGTGTTGCGTTCGGTTTTAAATAAAATCGGGTATTTACACACGAGATCTGTTTCGGTAATTTCTTGTTATATACATCAATAGCTTACAAAATACGTACTTAGCAAGCAGAGAATTGGAATTTTAATGTCTATGAGATTTCGGAATTACTGTTTTTAATATAAGCAATTATATCAATCGATTAAAAACATTTAAAAATCATGTTACGCCGAGAAATATTGCCCAGCTTTTTTCTTCATCGAAAATCAGAGATCTTACGGAGCCATGCTTACACAGAAAAGATTATGTCAGGCGCTAAGACAAATTCTAAAAATAACGATTACGAAATTAAACACCCTAGTGCATTTACTTTTTAACACAGTCAAAGCCGAAGCAGAGGCATGTACATTTATTTTTATTTCGGCGAAGTGAAATATCAACTAACTGTGAAAATTAATTTAATCTCTTAACTATCTCTACAAATCTGATTTTGTACAGATTATAATGTCCTTTGATACACAAAAAGAGCAAAGAAAATCGGCTACTCTTTATACTTATATGCTGGCGAAAAACATAGAATTCTTCGCCACATCATATTCAAATGAGATGCTGCCGGTTTTAACAAATGTTTATTTTTCAGAAACTAAGCGAGCTTTTTTTTTTGTATATATAATCATCGGTACGTGCTTTATATCGATTACAACCGCAGTTTGATAGAAGGATGCAACGAATAAATGAGAAAAAACGGCCGTCGCCATCGTGTTTTGTATATGTTCTAGACAACAATACCGGGTGACATCAGGGGCTACAACTCATGTGATACCAAAAGTTATCTTCCGGTTTTATTGATTAGGATATTACACACAGATTCGCATTTTGGAGTAAGGAGTTTTGGTAGCTGTGACCACTAGAATTGTTACTTAAATAATTGAATAATAAACTAAAAGGTATCAACCAAAGTCTGTATAGTAAAAATTTATAAGATTAAAATAAATTCATCAGAGCGATAACCATCTGGAAATATCCAACTTCTTAAGGTGTTTTAATATTTCAAGCATATAATAACGCTAAATTTATAACAGAATTTAATTAAAATAGAATATATTAAAAGGTTGCCTCTCATTAGAAGATGGCGGTAACGCAATCACGAACGATATCCTTTTTTTTATAAATCTGGTTAGTTATTAAAATCAATTTTAAAAATTCTTAAAGTGTAAATGTATACGATTTGTCTGCTTATTTCTTCCGAGAATAAGACACACATTTTTTTCATACGAGTACCACGCTATATTCGCCTATTGCATAATATTATATCAGGTGTTTTGAATAAATTTACTGACTATTTGTATACGCATTAAACATTTTCGTAGACTCTTGAAAATTTAGTATATTATTGCTATACATAAGATAGCTAATCATTTTTTTTATGATTTCACGTTCAAATTAACAGCTACAGCAGGAATTGGAATACACACTAATATAGCCTGATAGGCGCAACTAGTGAATTTCAAAAATGACATCTTGGCGTGAGAACCGCTTTAAAAGAGCGATATGCAATAAAATTCTGTTTTAAACTTGGAAAATTCGTGGAAACATTTAGAATGCTCCAGACTGCTTTTGGGCCATCTTTTACCAATCGAGAATAATTTTTAGAGTAGCCTAAAAAACTTTTAAAAAGAGAAAAAGTCTTTAAGGGGTGATAAAAGGTTGGTCAAATAGAGAATTTAAGGGATAACGACCGTAATATGTCTATAAGGATAATTGGTGCCGGTTGATGTCAGAGTGGGGACTATACACGCAATTATTCGCGAGGAACTGAAAATGCGAAAGATTTGCGCAAAGTTTGTCCGAAAGATACTCAGCGAAAATCAGAAAAAAAAGTTGTTGCCATGACAGCAGGGAGGTTGTCGGGCTTACCAATTGAAACCCCGCAATTAATGAGATGAAATCTATCTATATATCTAGAGACCAAGAGACATATTTCCTAGTGGACGCATACTGGCTCTTCCAGGCACAAGTATGTCAAGCAGAGCAAATCCACCCAGAAACATATGATGATACTTTTTTAACAGCAGGGCCATGACCTACATACACTGGATTTCCACTGTCAATAAGGAATACTATGTTAGGGTTTTAAAGGAGCTCAGCTAGAGATTCCATCGGAAGAAGCCAGCACTCTTAAAATCGGGTAATGCCATTTCCATCGGACCCATTAAGCTGTCCACAACTCTATCTTTACCACCGAATAATTGACCAAGGTGGTCATCAAGACAGTTCCTTACCCTCCCTATAGTTCAGGCCTTACTCCCTGCGACTTTTGAGTATTCCCTAAGCTAAAAGACAAATCTTAGAGGCTTTCGTTATGACACAATTGAGACGATGGATGAGGCTATGACGAGGGTCATTGGCACGCTCACACAAGAGAACTTTCATGGGGCCTTTCAGTAGTTGTTGGAATGGCACAATAAGTGCATCGCGGCTCGGATAGTTTTCTTTGAAGGTGACTAGAGTTCCATGTGTGTGCTATCATAGCCCATACGAAAAACGTTTGGATAATTATTTAATTGTGAAAGTAACAACTTCAATTACTTTAGTTTTTTTAAATAAAATATTTTGTTAGTAAATGAATTGCATTCCCTAGTTTTATATATAGTTACATTCACTTTTGAAATTAGAAAGACTGAATTCTTTACGAGCAGACTTTCCTGGGAAGAAAATATTTTTTTCGGCGTCAACTTTTATTTGTATATCGAAGGAGAACTTGCGTTATTCATATAAACACTTAATATCGAATAATTTGAAAGTGCGTTTTTGATTAGTTTTCTTAATTTTTGGAGCTGATAATTTTGTAATTACAATTGTTTGGATTTATAAGACAACCATTGTAACCTTAAGAATCATTTTCACACCGGTCTGGTCGATGTAACATTCGACCTTCTTCAGGTTTGTATCATCGGTCACTCACACTGACAATTTAAACTTCAACCCTCAGGAGAATATCACTTTAAAATTGAGTTTTTCAAGTACTCTAACCAGTGTTTCAGGGGGCGTTACAAACTCACACACACACACACACACACACACACACACACACATATATATGTATATATATGTATATCTCTGAATTAATTCGTTCATTTTATATTGATAAAATGAATTTGAATTTGAAACGAATATTTTATCAAAGCTGCTCAATAAAGAGAAAGGCTTTACAGCAACTGTTATATAAACAGTTCTCGTCAAAATCATAAGACCACTTAAGAAAGTATGCGTTTACGCATATTATCGAATTTTTAATCAAACATATGGTTGAAACAATTGCCAAAAGGGAAAATATGATGGAACAAATGAAATTTGCTTCATTCTAAACCTTAACCCTGATCTAATTTTTTTTTTTAAACAAACGAACATTTTCACCTAGTCAAAATCATAAGACCACCTTAATAAAATCAGCTACATTTGAAAAACTGAATACGAAAAGCTTTCTATGTTACTAAAAGCAACTTGTTAGTGGATAAAAAAAACACCTTACTAAATTATAAATGGCAAAAGGGAAACCATTATCAGAGTTTGAGAGAGGAAGGATCTTTGAACTTAATAGGGGTGGACTCTCCCATAGATCCATTGCAAACGAAATGAATAGTAGCAAAACGGTCATCACAAATGTTTTAAGAAATCCAGATCAATATGGGCACAAAAAGAGTCCAGGTCGACCCAAACAATAACCCCCATCACTGGATCGCCGTATCAGAAGTTTAAAAAAAAACTCCAGTATGAGCTCAAGTTGATTGAAAAGCCAAACGGCAGCAGAATGTAGTCCTAAAACCATCAGAAGGCATCTGAAAATGAAGGGTTTCAATCATTTTAAGGGACTGCCAAAATCATGTCTTCTTGAACAGCACAAAACTAACAGACTTTAATATGCCGCCAAATACCAGTCTTGGGATGAAGAGAAGTGGAAAAATGTAATTTTCTCCGATACGAAAAAGTTTAATCTAGATGGTCCAGATGGATTTCAACACGTATCATGTACCTCTATAAGTCCACCATTCGCCCATGTATGGAGTACTGCTGTCATATTTGGACTGGTGCATCTGCTACTAGTCTCTCGCTCATAGACAAAGTTCAAAAGAGAGTCGCAAATCTGATACGCGATGAACTGTCATCTAAGCTTAAGCCTCTGTCCCATCGACGAAACGTTGCACCCCTCTGCCTGTTCTACAAGTATTTTAATGGCGAATGCTCTGACGAACTGCAAGCACTTGTTCCCCCACGACGTGAACACCCTCGACAAACCCGACAGGCTGCTAAATCCCACCTCACACTGTAGAGATCCCTAGATGTAAAATATATTTCTACTCCAGTAGTAGTTTCTTCCCCAGAACCGCTAGACTTTGGAATTCCATTCCAGGTCCCTGCTTCCCCAACTGTACTGGCGTGCAGAAGTTCAAGCGCAATCTTGCTGCCTAGCTCCCTGCATAGTACCCAAGTAGTTTTGCCCCTGATAGTAGCCCCCCCTACACCAAAATGGCAATGTGCCTTGTTTGGGGTGAAAATGTAAAAAAAAAAAAAAAAAAGTAGTGGCATGATAAAAATTTGCCCAAAGAGATTTTTTTAACTCGGCATAGTGGAGGAGGGTCTTTAATGATCTGGGGTGCTTTCTCGTCAGGTAAAACCCTGAGGTTGCAAGTAGTGAAAGGCCGGCAAACATTGAAGTACATTTCAATGATTGAAAATGCTTTTATCAGGACTGAAGGTCCACGTCTGTTTGGAAGAAATTGGATTTTCCAATAAGACAACGCTGCGATACACACTTCTCGACAAGCACGAGAATACTTTTCTTCAAATAATATAGAATTGTTAGATCATCCAACATGTTCTCCGGAACTCAATCCCATTGAAAATCTTTGGAGATGGATGGCAAAAGAATTGTTCGATGATGGAACGCAGTATGATTGATAAAGAAACTTTCTGATTCAGTTTTCAGTACATGGGATAAAATTCCTTCGCAACTGATAAAAGACTTAGTCGCAAGCATGCCAAAGAGAATTTTTGAAGTAATTCGTAATAATGGAGGCTATACTAAATACTGAGACCCTTTTTAGTAATTTATAATTGCCTTTTGTTAGATAAATTATCAGTGGTCTTATAATTTTGACCAGGTGAAAATGTTTGTTTTTTAAAAAATAATGATTAGATGAGGGTTAGTGTTTCGAATGAGCAGATTACATTTTTTTCCATCATATTTTGCCTTTTGGAAATGGTTTCAACCATTTGTTTGATTAAAAATTCTATAATATGCGTTAACGCTTACTTTCTTAAGTGTTCTTATGATTTTGACCAGCACTGTATATATATATATATATATATATATATATATATATATATATATATATATATATATATATATATATAGTCCTGGTCAAAATCATATATATATATATATATATGCATGTATATATATATATATATATATATATATATATATATATACGAATGGAGATACCGACAGCTACATAAAGGAACATTAATATACACGTTGTCATGATATTGATATTCACTGTAAAGCGTGTTTAGTTTTCTTAAAGCGAGTCAACTAGAAGGCAGACATCTTGCTTCGAACCTAAATTCTAAATTTAAAGTCTTAGAAAATTAGCCCTTACACATGAAATTACACAAACTATTACACAAATACGTGCACACGCATATATATATATATATATATATATATATATATATATATATATATATATACGCATATATATATATTTATATGTATGTATAGTGGGTGCAACATGTATCCGATAAAAAGAAAAAAAAAATTTTAATATGCGAAAACAATAACAATAAGAAAATGCTATTCTAATGTATTTTTGAATGACCAATACAAATCTCGTATCAAAAACATTATATAATTACGCATCCATTAGATAATTACATAAATGTCATATCTAAGGTTTAAAATGTATCCAACACAAAGGCAAAATAGTATTATATGTTAGTAATGTAGCTTTTACATAACTTCCAAACTTCCTTACAAGATTGTTACAAATGGTAGTAATTTTATCCAACACTTATTGGCAGAATCTCTCTTTCTACCATCAACTTCATTCTCGTCACAGATTATCAATTAGGTTGAGATCAGGTGATTGACTTAGCCCTCCTAATACCTTTATTTACTTCTCCCTAAATCATGCGGTAGTTACTTTAAACGTGTTCGTGAGATCGTTGTCCTGCTTGATATCCAATCCTAAGGCAAGTTCAAATCCTTTGCAGACGTCGAGAGATTATCGTCAAGTATAACGCGATACGTTTGAGAATTCACTTTTCCATTCTATGATGTGACGTTTTCCAGTGTCGGTTGAGGAAAAACAACTCTGAACCTTTATACTTCCATCTCCAAACTTCACTGCAGAGAGGTATTCTTTGGTCAAAACGCGAAGTTCTTCTGTCTCTAGATATGACTTACATTATTTCAACCAAATAACTCAATTTTCATTTCCTCTGACTATAATATTTTATTCAAAACACTTGAAAGTTTCTCTAAATGTTGTTTGCAAAATTTCAGACGATTGCTTATATAAAGCAGCTTTAACAAAGAATGTTTTTCTTGGCTTCGGCAATTGGAATCCTTTCTTTCGGGGCACTGTCCTAATTGTATTCTTGCATAAATGTGTCCCAGATGCTGCTAATGTTTTCTGGAGTTCAGAACGAGTTATTTGTGGATTCCTCGTCATTTCTCGGACCAAAAGTCGACCAATACTGTTAGAAATGTTGGAGGGACGCCCTGAACATGGCAGATTTGAAGTGCACTGAAAAGACTTCCATCTACGAATCGTGTGATCGATGTTCTTTCAAATTAAAACAACGTTTCTATATGAACTCTCATTCTTTGACGTTATTCTCGCGTTGCCTACGCTCGGTTCAAACATTTCAAAATGCAACGAATAGAAACAACGCGCGGCTTTTTACAGATTTCTCTCTCCAAATTCACAACGGGGCAAGGAAGAACAAATTGGAAAAACAAACACTGAAGATGGAGGATACCTCTGAAATGTATTTGTGATAAATTTCAAACAATTAAAATATTTGTTTATTTTCCTCATATTACGTTGTTATTTGGCTTTCAAGCGCACTTGATGCATATTTTATTTTATTCAAATTAAAACAATGTTTCTATATGAACTCTCATTCTTTGACGGTATATACATATACATATATATATATATATATATATTATATTATATATATATATATATTAAATTATATTAATACATTTTCACCCCAAACAAGGCAGAGTGTCAATTTAAAATAGTGGACTACTATTGAGAACATAAGTTGCAGCGTCGCCATGAAATATGAATAGCAAATGTTTGTTTACATTACACTTGAACTTCTCCATGTCAGTACAGTTGGGAAAGCAGAATTCGAAAGTGTGTTCCAATGTCTAGTAGTTCTGGGGAATGAACTAGTGGAGTAAAAGGCTTTCTTACACTTAGGGATCTCCACTGTAAAGGGGTGTAACTCAAGCTGCTTGTCGGGTTTGTCGGGGACAGTCACCTGGAGGGAGCACAAATGCTTGTAGTTCGTCAGATTATTCCCACTAAAGTACTTGTAGAACAGGCAGAGTGATGCAATATTTCGATGGTGGGGCAGAGGCTGAAGTCTACATTACAGTTCAGGACATATCAGGGTGGCGGCTCTCTTTTGAACCCTGTCCATGAGTTAGAAACAATCAGCAGATGCACCAGCCCAAATGTGATACAGTACTCCATACATGGGCGAATGGTGGCCTTATAGATTTACACCTTCTTTGCATCAGCATTGGCAATGCTGTGAATGTACTTATTCCAGTTCATGTTCACTGTAAACGTGAGGCCGAGGAGTTTAAAGAAAATGCTTTCGAGCAATGTGTTCATGGTCATTGCTATTAGTGGCAGAGAGGGTTTCTTGTAATTTATGAGGGAAACAAGCTTAGTCTTGCCAGCATGTAATATGACTATCCATTTTTCCCCCATATCACTACAGATTGGAGGTTATCCTCTAGTGTTTCCGATATTTCCTTAGATATGTGTTAATTTGCTTTCCCCTCGTGAACACACACACACACACACACACACACACATACACACAAACACATATATATAAAAATATTAAATTATATATATAATTATATATATAATAATATATACATAATTATATATATAATTTGATATAATTAAATTATATATATACATATACATACATATATATATATATATATATATATTAATGAATAAGCAGTCAACATATAGACAGATGTACCTAATCTTTAAATTGAATAAGATTCATTTTGTTTCTTTGAAAGTTTTAAGAGTTTAAGAGTTTTGCCAACCAAAACCATTTTGGTTTCAGACAAACAAGACGAGTCTTATCTCGGTAAAACAATTTTCTGTCTCCGATATCCCCCGTCTACCTTGTATGTTTGTTCTCCTTGTCTTGTCATATTTTAATTCTTTTTCTTCTTCTTTTCTTCCTCTTTTTCTTTTTTTTTCATTTTATTCTCTTCTTTAGTTTTCTAATCCTTTTCCCTTTTACAACCGTCTTCTATTCATATCCTTTTTAGCTTTCTTTGTTAGCCGCTACATTTATCTGAACATGTATTTTTTTTATGAGGCTATTTCCATATGTAATCGATTATCTAACCTCGATCCATCTATACATAAGTGGTTTCATCTTTTTTAGATCTTATATAATTACTTGTTATTTATGTATATTTATGTATGTGTACATATTGTCATCTATTTTATGTAGCATTTTAATATCTAAATTTCAATTTATCTGCCTACGTATATGTATCTCCACCTCTTTCGTTCTCTCCCTCTCTTTCTTTCTCTCCCTCTCTCTCTTTATATATATATATATATATATATATATATACACACACACACATATATATACAGTATATATATGTATACAATATTCCGTGTGTGAGTATATATATATATATATATATCAGGTCATGCTATATGCTACTGGTACCATGTAACCCACTACTACCTGCCACATGGTCGGGCCACCGGCGACTAAACCGGTCCCCCCACCAGTTTGTCTGGTGAGGAGGGTGGCTAGTCTCCCTGAAGGATTAAAAACAAGACCTTTCAAAGGGCGGATGAACCCTTCTTTGGGGGGGGGGTCAACGGCCAACTAGCACCATTGCATATATGTACATATGTGTATATGTGTAAATAAAAAAAATAAAAAAAGTTTGCCGTGCGGGGCCGTAGAAATCCCTGGCTTGGTGGTCAGGCGCTGGTTAAGCCCACCCGGAGAGATGGACCCGTAGGTCTTGTTAGGCCATCTGTCTAGGAGAAGGACACTCTGAAAGTAAACCTGCACTCCACTCCGCCAATCAGTCATCTTGCTTAGCCTGTCACTGGTTATTGGCTTAGTGGAGAAAGAGCGTGTTCTACGTGTCGTACAAGCGTAAAACACGGTAATCTTCTGTACAGACAACCCTCTACAAAGTCACATGGCGATTGACAAATGGCGACGTCCACAGGCCTAACAAGCTGGAAGTGGACAGTCATGACTCCACACGTGTGCGACTCTCGACCCATCTAACGTCGTTGTTTATTTGAATGAACAGCAGCTTGCCTCGGCGAGGTCTTGAGTGTCTGAGCAGCCCTTTTGAGGACAGCACTGCTCACCCTCTCTATAGGGGGGGGTCTAGAAAAGGTGACCCAAAAATTGCCTGTTCATCTCCGAGCTGGTCAGCTTACTGCGGTTGGCGGCTGTTCCTTAAAGCAGGAAAAATACCCAAAAGAACAAACAAAGACTCATGATATCGACCTGGAACGTCCGAACACTTATTGACCACGATATTTTTCTTCTAACCCTGAGCGACGAACGGCTATCGTCGCGAAGGAACTTAAGCGGTATAGGATTGATATCGCTGTTCTGGCGGAAACCCGCCTGAGTGGTGAAGATCAGCTAACCGAAGTGGGAGGTGGATACACTTTCTTCTGGAAGGGAAAACCGGAGGGGGAAAGGAGGGTCGGTGGGGTAGGGTTTTCCATCCGAACCGAACTAGTTAAAGGATTAGAACAGCCATGCGCGCTGTCTGATAGGATTATGTACCTTATAGCACCCATAGGGAGAAATCGTTTCGGTAGTGTATATTCCATCTACGCTCCCACGCTCTGCAGGGACGAAAAAGACACCATTACATTTTACCAGGAGTTACGAGCAGCCCTATGTTCAACCCCGAAAGCGGATAAAATAATACTGCTGGGGGATTTCAATGCTAGAGTGGGAAATGATCATGAGATTTGGTCACCGTTGGGAAAATATGGTACGGGTAAGACGAATAGGAATGGACTTCACCTCTTACAGCTTTGCTCTGAATTTGAGCTGGTGATATGCAATACGTTCTCACAGCAAAAGGCCGCCCATAAAGCGACATGGTTTCATCCTCGCTCTGGACACGGTCATACCCTGGACTATGTTATCACCAGAAGAAGAGACATTCAGGATGTCTGCAAGGTTCGTGTGATGAGGGGTGCGGACTGTGGAACGGATCACATGCTTGTTAGAGCCAAGCTGAAACTCCACATTAGGAGGAGATTCCGGTTACAAGGTGCGCAGCCACCCAAAAGACTAGCCACAGGTAAGCTAAAGTCCAAGGCCGTGCAGAAAGAACTACAAGTCGCTCTCGGAAGTGCGGACTACGATGGTTCATGGGAGAAATTAAAGTCGACCGTACACAGTGTCAGCTGTGAAGTACTAGGTGTCGTGAAACAAAAGAATCAAGACTGGTTCGACGAAAATGATGGCATAATCAATGAACTTATAGAGCAAAAAAATAACGCACTCCAGAAAATGCTCGGAGCGCCCAAAAGGGACCGGCCGAGACTAAAGCAGGAGTTCAAGGAAGGGAAAGCATCGCTACAACGCAACATACGAAGCATGAAGAATAAATGGCTGAAGAATATATCCAACCAGGTGCAACTGGCGTTTGATAGCAAAGATGCAAAAACCATGTACCACCTTATCAGACAGGTATTTTGGCCCCAATCCTCAGTGATGGTGCCCCTCAGATCACAGGATGGGGCGTCGCTAAATAGGAGCCCGGACAAAATCATGCAGCGCTGGACAGAACACTTCAGAGATCTGTTCGACAACCCCTCAACTATTGATGAGGAAGTCATCAGGAATCTGCCACAGCAGGAAATCAGACAAAAGATGCTGGCTCACCCGACTCAACATGATATCAGCAAAGCTATTAGCGAGATAAATACGGGAAAGTCGCCGGGGCTGGACGGCATTCCTGTCGAGATTCTCCGATATGGGGGCAATCAAATTACAGCTGAAGTACACCGATTGATATCCAAGGTCTGGTCTGGGTCTCCTGTACCCCAAGTTGGATAGACGCGATACTAATCCCACTGTATAAGGGAAAAGGACAAAAAGTCCTATGTGGGAACTACAGGGGTATAAGTCTGTTGGAGGTAGTCGGTAAGGTATTTGCCAGACTCCTACTAAACAGACTAAATGAATATATTTGCCCTTCAGTACTGTCCGAAGCCCAAAGTGGGTTCAGACCCGGGCGTGGCACAATGGACATGATCTTCTTAGTCCGTCAGATACAGGAAAAATGCAAAGAACAAAGGTTAGCTCTATACCAGGTATTTGTAGATCTGAAAAAAGCCTTTCACGCTGTAAACCGAACTGCCCTGTGGATAATATTGGGGAAACATGGATGTCCACCTGGTTTCGTAAATATGATCAGACAACTACATGAAAACATAAAAGCGCGTCTCCAGCTAAACGGCACAGTTTCAGAGGGCATTACCATCGACAACAGGGTTAAACGGAGATATTCTAGCTCCAACCGTGTTCTCAATCTATTTCGCAACAACACTCGCGTTCGCATTTAGAAACTGTGAAACGGGAGTGCTCTTTCGATTTCGGACAACGGGCAAGTTATTCAACCTTACTCCTTTCAGGGCCAGATCGAAAACATTTCACTCACTTGTCAGGGAGCTGCTGTATACTGACGATGTAGACTTCGTCGCACACACGGCAGAAGATATGCAGGGCATCATGGACCGCTTCTCCAGGGCGTGCACTGCCTTTGGCCTCACAATTAGCCCGGAGAAAACCAAGGTAATGTTCACCCCAGCTCCAAACAGCCGCTACGAGGAACCGGTCATCTGTGTAAATGGAACGAAACTTGGCACCGTTGATGACTTTGTATATCTTGGCAGTACTATATCGAGCGACGGAACCTTCGATAAGGAAATCTTAAAAAGGATCAATAAGGCAAGTAAGGCTTTTGGTAATCTCGAAAAACGAGTGTGGGCAGACAGAGCCCTGACCTTCAAAACAAAGATAAAGGTATACGAGACTTGTGTACTACCTGTCCTCCTATATGCCTCGGAAACATGGACGACATATCGCTGTCATATCAAGGCTCTGGAAAGATTCCACCAGACATGCCTACGCAGGATATTTAATGTCACCAAACAAGCTCTCTTGTCCGATGAAGAAGTGCTCAAGAAGGCGAGCACATTCAGCATAGAGGCTCGAGTCTTTCGAAACCAGACTCGATGGGCGGGTCACGTAGTGAGAATGGAGGATTATAGGATACCTAAGCAATTGTTCTATGGGGAGCTTGAATGTGGCAAACGACCCAATCACAAACCTCGGAAAAGGTACAAAGATGTAGTTAAGGGAAACCTGCGGGCACTTGACATAGAAATAACAAGGTGGGAAGAGAAAGCTGAAGACCGGGAAAGTTGGAGGCGCTACGTCTACGCGGGATGTGAGAATTTTGAGGTTTTGAGAGTTGAGCATGCCACTATAAAGCGAGCCTTACGAAAGCGAGAGGATACAGAGGACTTTGATCTCGACCCCGCGTACTCGTGCGGGATATGCGGCAGGGTGTGCCTGTCAAAGGCAGGCCTCAAGAGTCATGGAACTACGCACGCGGGACATGAACTGGGAGCACGGGAGGGAGGGGGGCGGTCACCAACAAGGTTATCCTGCAGAATATGCGGCAAACTGTGCAGGCCGGGTGGGGCTATGTGGAATCATATGCGGACTCACTCACACGCCATCGTATCGTGAGGGTTGGCCGTCTTCTGTAAAGAAGTTGCAGTCGCCATATATATATATATATATATATATATATATATATATATATATATATATATATATATAGAGAGAGAGAGAGAGAGAGAGAGAGATAGATAGATAGAGAGAGATAGATAGAGAGAGAGAGAGAGCGATGTCCCTTTCAGACTCAACAAACAATGCTGACTCCTGTAAGGATAGCTGCTTGTGTAATTGCAAGGAAAATTTGGCGCAATCTTGACCTGATTCGGCGTTGCTGGGGGTTGTGTGAGAGAGAGGCATAAGATTGGCTCGAAACAATGCTGGGATAAGCGGAGAGCACATACAGTAGCTCAATACAAAAACGGTCATTAATTTATATATATATACATATTCATTTTTTTCCAAAATGTATCAATGAGATAGCTCAGCGGTAGCGTAAGGTCATCGCCTGAAGAGAGCTAGATATGGGGCTTAGAATGGTTCCCTATTATCAGATTTCAAATTGACAGTTCCGATGACTTAACTACTCTAACTTTCAGAAAATATAAATAAACACGTTTTGTTTTTTTGGATATTTTCTTTATAATAGAGCACTTTCCTGGAATTCTTTTTTTTTTTTTAAATCTAACTAAGTATATTAATTACAGATATATACTAGCAGTCTAACACGGTTTTGCTCGGGCCTTATGCATTGTTCATAACTTAATGTGCATATATATATATATATATATATATATATATATATTTAAAGTTTGGCTCATGTCCAGGTAACCTACATCTAAAATTTCAAGTGTTTAAACCCAAAATTGGGGAGGAGATTTGTATAGTTTTCAACAGTGAAATCGTTTAACTTTGGTCACTGCACTACAAATTTTCTAGCCGAAAACTGATTAAAAAGATGTTTCCAAATTTCAATACACCTTATGTCAAATCTCGAGCCTGTAGACTGAAAATTGGCAGAGTAGTTTGGAAGGGAAATGTAGACACACAGACACGCACACACAGAAAGACAATTTCACTTTTATAGATATATAGATGTGTGTATATGTGTGTGTGGGCGCGCGGTGTGTGTGTGTGTGTGTGTGCGTGTGTGACTTAAGTTTCTCTGACAAAAGGCTACCATGACTTTAGATAAGTGGAAATTTGTGACACAGGACAGTAATATCTGTAGTAGGTTAGTTCAGGAAAGGGCTGGCTCTTAGAGGTGGATCGTGTTAGGCATGCAGTTGTAAATTGGTCTTGAAGGTGAAATAGACTAGTAGAAATAATAATAATAATAATAATAATAATAATAATAATAATAATAATAATAATAATAATAATAAAACAACTCCGGACAACGACAACTATACTAGAAATAAAAACAAAAATACTAATAAGATAAATGCAACACCAGATACCGCACACTTTGACCGCTTCAAAATAAATGTCTAACCAGCAGCATAGTTTACCAGGCCACAGAAATAAAACCCGATTAACAAGAAATATTACGTAGATATGCCTTCCTTAGATTTCAAAACCCGATATTATGATCACAAAAGTACATTCAAAAATAAAAAAAATCAACGAATGAAAACAAATCTTGCAAAAAAATTCTGGGAACTCACAGAAAGCGGACGTTCCCCGGTAATCGAATGGAAAACAGTAAGACAAGTAAACACATGTAGAGACCTAGACAATCAATGTAGATTATGTCTTCATGATAAATTGCTATCCAATATTTTAAAGAACCTCAACATCTATTGAAATGTAGGAGAAAATAGCGAACAACTGTGTTCACAGGATAAACTTTACTCTAGGATAAGGATACAAAATAATTGTAAAACTTACAATAGCAATAGAAAATAAACAAAAAAAATAAATATACATAAATTGTATGTGTATATATATACTTGATATACATATTCATATGTATATATATATGTGTATGTATGTTTATATATATGTATGCATATGTATAACATGTGTGTATATATATATGCATGTATATTTACGTATATGTATGTGTATATGTATGTATACAGGTATGTATGTATGTATATATATATATATATATATATATATATATATATATAAACTAACATAAAAACAACATTTAACCTAGGTTTAAAATAGGTCAGGACGCTCCCTTCTAAAAATAGCACACACAAAGAAACGGGAGAACCAGAGGTCATCTGGGCTTTTGTCGTGTAACGTCCTGCTCATTGGCTTATTAGGAAGGATGCGGTAGAAACTAGAAAGCTGATTAGCTTTCTAAAAACTCAGTAGGATGTACGTGTATTAAAACCGAGCGACGACCAAAAAATCCTCGCATAAGCCTGATGAATCCTAGCGTGGATGAAACGCGGAATATCCTGTGTAGCTTCATCGCCATATATATATATATTATAACTGTATATATATAGTCAAGCGCAGAGCCACTATCTCAGTGATTCGACAGAAACACCCAGCGGTAGATCTTGTTTCCTGGCTAGGGCAATGAACGCCGTTCTTCCCCATTCCCAGCACGCCCCACCTCTAAAACTGAACATTTGGGAGTGCTGGAGTATAAGATATGACTGAGCGATTAGATTGGGTTGACCTTCTTCTAAAGGGTTGAGGGTACCGGATTGACAGTTCCTGGCTGCTGTTCCCGACTGGTAGTACAGGAGCCCTAACTCTTTGGTAGCGCTTAGAGCGGCTGCTCCATCAACAGTTGAATAATATCGGGTTGTTTGTAGTGCCATGACGCGCATGGAAAGTGACTCTGCACTCCTCCCCGGTGGGATTTCCTGAGGCCACAATCCTAATTGTAGAAAGGTCAGCTGATGGCCTACTTGTGATGCATGTCTGAAGCTCCGCATAACCTTGTTTAGGTCCCCCTTACCGAAACTCTTAAAAAAAAATATGACGACAGTACAATCTAAAAATAAGCTTAAACCAGGATTAGGGACAAACAAATTCAACTTGCCTCCTCCCTTGAGGCTCTCATTCACAAATATCCGTGGGCTTAGAACTAACTTAGCTGATGTTGAAGTATTTCTCTTAACAAATACCCCGGATATCTTAGCACTAAGTGAGACTAACCTACACTCCTCCATTCCCTCTAACCACTTTAACATGCCTGGATATCTCCCACTCTGCCGTAAGGACTCTGACAGACATATGCACGGACTTGGAGTTTACATTCGTAATACCCTTCCCTTGACTAGAGAAACAAACCTAGAAACAGATGATCAAGCCTTTATGTGCTTAAGACTAAACATGCAGCACAATATTAGCTACTATTATTTTCTCTACCGCTCTCCCTCGACTCAGGACTGCTCCATAATAAACAAAGTATCTGGCAGCATAGACACGGCACTGACCCTCGACACTAGCGCACAAATACATGTGTTTGGTGACTTTAATGTCCACCACAAAAACTGGCTTGGATTCTCTAATCACACAGATGCAGCGGGCAGCACAACCCATAGTTTCGCTGTATCTCACTCCCTATCACAAATTGTTACGTTTCCAACCCGTTTCCCTGACCAGGAAGAACAACACGCATCACTTCTAGATCTGTTTTTGACCACAGTTCCCGATGACTGCATAACGAAGGCCCACATCCCACTCGGGAACGCTGATCATGCAGTGGTAATGGTTGAAATCGCCCTAAACTCTAGACCCAAAACTGAATAGCCAGTGCTCAAAACAACGAGATATTATAATAAGGGTGACTGGGAAGCCATCAGGGAACTAATTAGAGATGCTCCATGGAAAAATATTTTCTCTCTCCCTGCTGAACAATGTGCAAACGAGACCACTGACTGGTTCAAAACTGCAATCGAAGCGCATGTTCCCATGCGGAAATTTTATAGTAAGCCCCACTCTCCCCAATGGTTTACGTCGACTTGTGCAACTGTCATTGCTCAAAAGCAGCATGCATACCGTAGGTTTAACCGACATAAGTCCAGCTCAAACAGACTGAAGTATATAGAAGCTAGAAATAACGTTAAGAAAAGAATAGCGACAGCTAAGAGAGAATTTACGGAAACCACTAAAAAGCGCATCGAAGCACAAAAACTAGGAACTCGAGACTTCTGGAAAATCTACAACAGTGTAGTAAATAATGGGCAATCAACAATTCCCCCACTAACCAACAATCACGAGGTTGTCTCCTCGGCAACCGACAAGGCTAACATGCTTGCAAGTCGGTTTGCTTCAAACTCCACACTGGACCCTTCCAACCACCCCCTACCTGACTTTCCTATGCGGACAGACGCCACACTAGACGATCTGAAAACCACCCCTGCTCAGGTGCATGCTATCATAAAAAACCTTGATACCTCAAAAGCATGTGGAACCGATCTTATCCCAGCTGTGCTATTAAAAAAGTGCTCAGCCGAAGTAGCTTCAGTTCTCTCCAAACTCTACAACAAATGCCTTAATGAAGCTTGCTTTCCGGTCTGTTGGAAAACTGCTTCTGTTGTACCAGTATTCAAAAATTCTGGCGAAAGGACAGACCCATCAAATTATCGCCCCATTAGCCTCCTCCCACTTTTTGCCAAAATATTTGAGACCTTAATCAACCATGCTCTAGTCCATCATCTTACAGATGCTAAACTACTGACTGACAAACAATATGGATTTAGACAAGCACGTTCCACAGCAGACATCCTAACTGTGATCTCTGAACGTATATACCATTCACTGGACAACGCGGGGAAGGGCAGAGCGGTAGCTCTAGATATATCTAAGGCTTTTGGCAGGGTATGGCATGAGGGTCTCCTTAGGAAAATCAGATCATACGGTATAACTGGTAGAATACTTAACATAATTAAATCCTTCTATGATAAGAGAAAATCCAGGTTGTCCTCGACGGTCGTACATCTAAACAATATGATATAAATGCGGGGGTGCTCCAGGGTTCTATCCTTGGACCTCTATTGTTCCTGATATTCATAAATGACCTCCCCGACAACATTGCCTCTGAGATGGGTATATATGCTGATGACACTACACTCTATGGCAGGCACGACAGGAAGACGAATGAACACATTTCTAAAGAAATGGCAGAAACACTAGAGGAAGATCTCCAATCTGTAGTGGAATGGGGACATATATATACTTGGAGTTTAAAAAGTTAGTTTCGTTTTTAACACATTTGAAACCCTGTAATAGTGGTAATTTAAAATGCTTTTTGAATGTCTTAATGTACTGAAACTGTACCGAAATATTTTATAGCTGTGAAAAGGTGTCATACGTAGGCTCTGGATGATAGATTATTCTTTTAATGTGCAACCTTAAGGCAGATGTCACATGGCCCACTAATTAATTTAGGACACGAGCTTTTCAACGAGCCTCTATTTGTTAAATTCTGACAATTAGTTGATGAAGATGGTGGCGGTTCAAAAAGTCTGAGATATCCACTAGCTCCCCGACGTCATCATGAAGGAGTGGAACAATATTTCATTTTATAGTTTAATATTAATAGTTTTCGGTAAAATAATTTTCCGGGTAAACATTTTGTTGAACATTTTTCTGGTGACGCATACATCTTTTTCAAGAAAATAACAAATTTCCCTAAGGATGAACTCAATTTTGTTGACAGTTGTTTGGCTTTTAATGGTTACATTTGTAATTAATTGGATAGGAAAATAAATTAACTCTGTTATATAAGCTGCCCACAGACTAATTTGCGTTGCGTCAAGGTGTCATTTTGTCAGTATTGTCTCATGAAGTGTTACACTTAGATATCTGAAAAAAATATGAGGAATGTATTTACTTTTGCAATTCATTATATATATATATATATATATATATATATATATATATATATATATATATATATGAAGTTAATAAAAGATGTTAAAAACAGTTGAAAAAGAGTTAAAAAATGATTTAATTTGATAAGGGATCACTAAATAAGTGGATAATCCTAAAGCCGCGCGGTTTCGAAGAAATACTCCCCTTCTCACCATAGTGTAGGATTTAGCAAAATGCAGGATCGGATTTTGCTTGCAAAAGTATTTCATACACACACACACACATATATATATATATAAAGTATTTGAATATATATATATATAAAGTATTTGAATATATATATAAAGTATTTGATAGTATATATATATATATATAATATATATATATATATATATATATATATATATATATATTATGTCAAATATTTGCAATTTATTCTACGAAGTAAATATGTTCCGCATATTTTCACTTCAGGAAATAAATTGTGAAATATTAATAATTTCAAGTCTGTGTTGATTTACATCATAATTCTGACGCATGCCTAGATGAGATTAATATGACGATGTGTACGTACGCTTTTCTTTGCGTTAGGTAGATTTATTTTGTTGTTGTTTCTCGTGTGTTGATTGCTTTTTTATTTTCGCATTGAAACAAGACGAAAACTTATTTGCGCCTGGAGTTTGCAATCCCTTAAGATTTAGATAGGGACAATGTGTAACACACAAAAACTTTGATTGTATTTCTTGCTTGGCAATTGAATGCTTTAGTTGATGGAAGATTGGGTGGTTTCGATGAGAAGTGGTTAGAGAATATAAAAGGTGGAGGTTGTATTTGAAACGATAACGTAAAGGAAGAATGAAAATATAGTTGAATGAATAACTGGCGTCAATAATATAAATCCAAATGCAAAGTGGCAGTAGCATTTGGAGAAACTTAATTGGGAGATTGTGTAAATCAAAAAATTTCATAAAAAAAACAAAATGCATAAATAATAATAACAGCATTCTAATTAAAGCACAGTAAAAGAATAATGTCAATAAATAAATTACATAGACAAATAAAACATGTGGAATTAGTATCTGGCGCAAGGTAAGAATGACGAGCGGCGTAAATAAATAGATGGTATAAATAAAGAAGAAAAGTAATAGTACTACATACAACTGTATAACTGAAGAGTAATGAGACAATCATGTTAATAAATAAATCACATAGACAAAGGAAACTGCGTAGTTTCTTCCGATCCAACGTAAGAATATAGAGTGTCGTAAATAATAAACGACGTAAATAAAGAAGAATGTAGACGTAGTGACAATAGGAACGATATAACCGAGGAACAGTAAAAGAATGATATTAGTAAGTAAATCACATAGATATAAAAGGTATGCGAGTATCATCTGTAAAATGGTTAGAATGGAGAATGGCGTAAATAAAAACATAAATAAAAAAGAAATAATAGCAGCGTAAATATATATATATATATATATATATATATATATATATATATATATATATATATATATAACTACTCCATGTAATCACATAAATTAATATACGAAAGTATAAATTTATGCGTACGTTCAAGTATTTACTTCAGCAGTGCTCAATACGTAGACAGAGCTACGTAATATGTAAAATTGTTATATTCGACGTTCATCTTCGTCGCCAACTGTTATGTTTGCAGGTTGAACCAAATAACGTATAAGGCAATACAAATGAAGACTCAACAAACAAAGGTAGATCAATAAGAAGTGTATTAGGAAAAGTATATTTGCAGTATATTTACATAATGGTTGTCAGGTAAGAGAGTCTTGGCTGGAGAAGATATCTGCTCTCGGCTCCGCCTTTGGTGGCTGCTTGTTAACACACACTCAGACTAACCGAGTCTTGTTATTTATACGTAATATTATCCACATATGTAAATGAGTGTGTGCCACCACAACAAAAATATATATGGCGATTAAGCTACACAGAATATTCCGCGTTTCATCTACGCTAGGATGTATCAGGCTTATTCATTCATGAATATATATATATATATATATATATATATATATATGTATAGTGTATCACAAAAATGAGTACACCCTCACATGTTTGCAGATATTTTAGTATATCGGGACAATAATGAAAAAATGACACTTTTAGTGTATGTGCGCAGCTTATATAATATGGTTAATGTATTTTTTCCTCCAAATAACTCAAAATATAACCATTAAAAGCTAAACACCTGTCAACAAAAGTGATAACATCCCTTAATGAAAGTTGTTAATATTAAAATACACTATGACGACTGTCACTGTTTTGCTTGTGGACACCATCATCATATAGAACTGACTTTAAAGTCCCAAGCTTTGTGTTTACTAGAGCTTCACATTTATCAACTGATGACGTCAGGAAGCTGGCTGATATCTTAGACTTTACGAACCGCCACTATTTTCATCGTCTAATGATCAGAATTTAACAAATAGAGGCATGTTGGAAAGCTACAGACCTGAATTAACTAGTGGGCTATGTGATATCTGGCCGTAAGGTTGCACATTAAAACAATAATCTATCATCCAGTGCCTACGTTTTGCCCTTTTTACCTCCATAAAATGTTTAGGTAAAGTTTCAGTATCTCTACACCTCCAAAAATCCTTCAAATTTACGACTATGACATGTTTTCAAATTCACTGAAACTGAAAATAACGTTTAAAAGTCCAAGAAACGAATAGCTTCCAAGATATGAAGAAATTAGGGTTTCAAATATGGTGGTTAACTTTACAATATTTATTAAACGTAGAATGAACACCCACTATATGTACCACTTTATTGGGGAAGTTTGGTATATGTATTTATAGGGGTAGTTTTTATTGTGGCCAGGTAAACGAACATAAAACCTTACTTATAAGTAAATAAAACGGATTTAAAGCTATGCATTCACTAGTGTAATAAAAGGCATGAAAAGATTGACGAGGTTAGTGGAAATAAATAGATAAATTAATGGCAAAAATAATGTAGAAACTCGTTCGATATTAGCAAAAGTGCAGGATAATTACAGTAAAAGGTAAGTATAAAAATAGATGACGTAAATAAAGAAGTATGGAGTGTAGTAAAATTAGTGATTTAAGAGTCGCAGTTGGTCATCCAACAGTGAATGGGTTGAGATGTTGCTGTACAGCAAATCACATTTGTGAAGACGTTGTAAGTAATACAAGGTACAATGAAAAAGGGAGTATTAGAATCAACAGTTAGGCAAGTTCAGGAGTTTGGGAGTTTGAAGTAGGACAACCATGTAAATAAATAAAGTTTTATGGCACAAATGAGAAGCGAGAACGAGTTGCAGCACCAGTATAAATGAAAAAAATTAAGAAATAAAAAAAAACGCTGAAAATAACACGTATAATGTCAAGGAAAATAAATCTAGCAGTTCGGAAAATGTAGATGAGATAACATCACTATCAATTTACCTTACGAGTTGTTTCAAGTCCCAGAATACCTACGCAATTGTATAACGCGTAAAGATTGACCAAAGGTAATTTTTATGGATGAATGCGTATTTATCAAGACAAAATATTCCTTTTCATATAAAATAAGGAATATTGCCAGGTGACCGTGGGAAGGTTGAGAAGCGGGATACCTGTTTATCATTTAAATTCACCGGCTTAGTTAAAAAAGTAGAAAGCATCTGGCATCCAAGGAATTAAACACTGGATAAGGTGGGAAACATAAAGTCGTAAAAAGAATCTGAAGTTATAGTTTCAAGAGATTAATCGAAAGACTGTTTTTTAAAGCTGATTAAAAAAACTTACAATTTTCAATTATATATATATATATATATATATATATATGTATATATAATGTTTGATTCTCTGACTATACTAAAATTCAATGCCAATAAGTCAACATAGATTATTTAAGTGGAATTCATTATTGATACCAGTACTATTTATTAATTTTTATTTATTGCGGGATATTATCCTCAGCTTTTTCTTTAAAATAATCGATAAAAGTAATAAGTCGATATGTTTAAACCGAGAGGAAGCCATATTATTATCAGTATGCATATATAGAAGATAAGCAAAATATAACAACTATAACCAACCCTAATAAAAACAATAAACACAAACAATAAAATAATTAGACAAAAAATAGAAGAGTAATCATATATTAATATTATTATTATTATTATTATTATTATTATTATTATTATTATTATCACCAAAATAAGCATTATTATTATTATTATTATTATTATTATTATTATTATCATTTTTACTATCACAATCATTATTATAATTTTATTTTATTACTATTATTACTTTCTTCTTATTATAATCATTATTATTATTTGTATTTATTATTGCTATTAATGTGATTCATATTATCATCATTATTCATTTTATTAACCAATATTCTTTTTTTTATTTTAAATGAAGTAAAAAAATTAATATTACTATTAGCAAAATAATGTCCCGCACATAAATTTATAATTACATCTTAAATTAAGAAGTAGACATTAACACCGTTCTTAATTTAACGTTATTATTTTTCATAAAAAATATATATAAAAAATAAAATAAACGTATATAAAAAACTACTAGTACAATATTTTACACTATTTGAGAAAAAATATTTAAAAAAATATATCAAAATATATTACAAATATACCAAACATTTATAAATTTAGAAGATGTCACTCTTATATTTGAACAGTTATTGTCTTAGACTGTTTATTTACATAAATATTGTTAGAAATACCCAGTTATCTCCTTAGAATTTTAAAGTACTATCCAAATTAGCGTCCATAAATCAGACGTCAGTTTTTAATGCTGTAAAATATTTTATTTATCCAGCGCCTTTTTTAAATAAACAGTATATACATAATTCATTTTTGTAACTATAAAACACAGACAATAACATCTATATATATAAAAGCGAACATGTGTGCGTATGTATGTATGCATGTATGTACTCTTTTTGTGTATGTCTGCAAAAGGCTTTTTTCCGGGTCTGGCTCGCTCGGCTCCCTCATTCTTAAAATTTTTATAACACATCTAAATGATAATATCTACGACTATACAACGGGGGTCGTCTTTCTATTAAATTTGCACGACATTTACTAGCTCGCCGCGTCTTCGAAAGGCAAAACGCGGGAGAAGCAGTAACTGACTTGCAGCGCAAACTTAGGTCAAACATCACGCCACTTTTCCCACCTGAATATTTCACTTTATAAACCTTAAATGGACACTTATTAATTCATCTCCCCTCGTGGCCGAGATGGCTAGGTGCTTTGCTTTTCCCCCTTTCGTTTCCATCTTCGCGCCAAGTCTTCGGGGTTCAATCCTACCTTCCTACTAATTTTTTTTCTATGACACCTCCGAACACCCGGCCAACATTTTTTTTTTTAACAAACACACCTTCAAACACCCGGAAAACGCCGGGTAATCCCGTTAGTTTTATATATGTAGTAATAAGCTTCAAAACAATTATTGCCATCCCGTTCATTGTAAATGTATTTTAAAATAAATTTTCCTTCAAAATATATTTTTCTTTCCAAATATATATATATCTTTATAATAATTTAACATTCCAATTTGTTTATATTACAGAATATTTATCTATTTTAAAATTATTTTCGTTATCATCAAGCAGTTTACATAAAATTGTTTACTTATTTTTTTTATTTTTAGATAAATTCATGTTACTTATTACAGAATTTCTCATTTATTTGGGTGTCTAAACCCATTTCTTCTTGTGAGGAGAATATATTCACATGCACAAAATAACATTCATTCTCAATTGTTTCAATAATATTTGTCAATTCCCAAACGATCGTACACTTAATTTGATTTTTTGTTGCTTTAATTACTAATCTTCATCCTCGATATATATATATATATATATATATATATATATATATATATATATATATATATATATATATATATATGCATTTTAGTAATAGTGCCGGCTTTTCCTAATTGTAAAATACGCTTAAATATGATATTTTAAGTTGTCCAGATTTCGTACATAATTTTAAAGTTTTGTGATTCCAACAATAAAAAATAAAAACGTATTTAGGTACCATCAGCTAGACTCGAAGCCCAAAACAAAACTGTAGCATTCAAAGCTGGTAACATTGCCCCTGTACCAAAGTGACACGCATAGTCACTAATTAAAAATAAACTAAGATTATTATATTTTTTGTTTAATTTTGGCCCCATTTTGATCGTTTAAAAACTATTTTAGTCAGCTAAGGATCCATAAAAAGGATCCCTAAAAATCCAATCATTTGAGCCCCTTTTCCTTGCTTTGCGATCTTTGAGTTCAAAAGTTTGAGTTTCAAAATACGGAGACAGTCAGACACACAGAGAGACGACCCGAAAGACAGAGATATCGCCCTTTATTTTATATGTATATATATATATATATATATATATCTAGAGAGAGAGAGAGAGAGAGAAAGAGAGAGAGAGAGAGAGAAAGAGAGAGAGAGAGAGATAAATTGATAGATAGATAATACTATTATTTTTTAAGTCATGTAAACAGAATTAGCATTTCTCACTACAATAAATTTACTGTTTCAAACTAAAATAATTCCATTAATCGATAGAATCCTCTGTTCTCACTTACTGGCATCCGTTGTAAAATAAAACCACTTTAGATTGAAATAGTAAATGCATTGTAGTATATTAGCGACACAGTAATTTTGCTTGCCTAAATTAATTAAAATAATATTCCATTTTTTAATTGAGCACTACGAACAACACACACACAGACACACAACAGTATATAATAGGGTTAAATAATCCCCAGACATGCATGTTTCGATGTCCTACCTCTCTTCAGTGTGTGTGTGTGGGGGGGGGGTGTAACTGAAGGACGCCATATTTGCCAGACAGATGTGGAATATTAATAAAAGCATTTAATTTTATTAAGAATACAAGCTGCATGAAAAAAACATTTCCTAGATTGAAACGGTTTTCGCCAATATAGAAATGAACAGATAATAAACAGTTCCATATTAAAATAAATAGAAGATATGCAGAAAAATATTTGCGTATTGAACCATATTGGCTCAGACAGAAATGAATAATAACAATGTGTTTTTTATTCAGAAAATATAAAATATGTTCCCAAAATATCAAGACTTTTAAAGAAAGAAATAAAACTGCTTTCGTGCGTCATTAATAAAACGTAGTTGCATACGAATTGTATGATTCAGACAAAATTTGCTTCAGAGGTGGTCAACTTGTATAATAATAATGATTGCATATATCTCCATGACTATTATCCACTCTTCTTGCATATATATATATATATATATATATATATATATATATATATATATATATATATATATTGATATATATTGATATATATTGATATATATATGTATATTGATATATATATATATTGATATATATATATATATTGATATATATATATATTTATATATATATATACATTTATATATATATATATATATATATATATATATATGCGAGAACAGTACTAGGGGTAGCATTAAATTCCATTTTAAAATGCTGACGTAAACGAAACCGGAAGAGATATGCGAGTAATGTTTTTCCTAAGCAGTTCGCTACTTGTAAGTAAAAAGAAAAAAAATAATAAGCCGGCTGAGAGGAATACGAAACCTAGAGATATTTAATCAAGTACGATAACCAATTCGATCAGCTTGCTAGGTTTTTAGATGGTGTGTTTACAAATATATTTTCGTTAACATAAGGAACCTTTCTTGTACACGTTATGCGCACGCGCTCTCCTGGAACAGTTGATATTTAAAATGCAAAAGTAAGTATCATTAAAAATTAAAGTTTTGAAATTTCCACAAGTCTGAATACACAATACACTATATACAAAATTCCAAGTCTGTAAATTAAAAATTCTCTGAGTACATTAGTTGAGAGTTGTCCATATATATGTATGTATATATATATTATATGTATATATATATATATATATATATATATATATATATATATATATATATGATCAAACAAAATCAAGGCGACAAAAATTGGATTGATAGCCATAAGTAGTGTATTTTCATTGTTCGTTACAATTGTTTCGCGACTATTCGGGCAATTTCAAACCTGATATCGTTTGAAAATATTCACAAGAACGGCCTCTCTTCAGACTTAAAGAAGAACACATTTAATGAACAGTATGGAATCCAGTTTTGGATTTCCTTTATCAATATAATCTGGTTTATCTTAAACGATTCAAAAGCATCAGGATAACGAACAAATGCTTTATTTAACTGTTTAAATATTTTATTTTTATCTCCACCTTGTTTTATCATCCTTATTACTAAGCTAGAAACTGGTGGTATAAAATCTGTTAATTTTAGAGTAACGCGAGCTATTCTCAAAAACTCTGACATAATGGTTCCATAAAACACAAAAACGGGGCAGGTGCTATCCTTATGGGGCATACGTACTATTTTAATGGGGAAAGCGTTTCTTTTATCAAATATTTTATAAAGAAAAATTCCATCCTCAATTTTTATATCTAAATCCAGAAATGTAGCCTGTTGTCCTCTATGTTCACAATTTAATTTTAGTTCGTTTGGATATATAAGATGTTTATTTTTTTCGAATTCATCATTATCGTTTATGCATATAAGGTCATCTATAAATCTCCTACACCCATGAAAGTTATATGTTTTAGATATATCTGTTTTTAATAATGATGACATATATATATACTCGAGTCTATGTAAATACAAATTTGCCCAAAATGGTGCCGGATCCAATCCCATTGGGATACCTATCGTTTGGAGTAATATTTTATTTCCTATTTGAAAATAGCATTCTTTAATAAGATGACTTACAAGCATTTTTAAAATACCTTTAGAAATACTAGTTTTGCTATTTTTATTTTTACACCAGAAAGCATTAGAGTTTGAAAAGTCTATATATTTACCTTTTCCACCTTGAAAAGCCAAATCTACAGTATCATTTAATTCTTTTATAAGTTTTTCGTGCGGAATTTTAGTATATAGCGAACTAAAATCATAAGTAGCTATAGATTTTGCTTTTATTCTGGAATTTATTTTATCTAATTTTTCTTTCACTGGTTTGGAATTATTTACTACCCAAAATAGATTTATATTACTATAGAATTTACTTTTCAGGTGAAAATTATTTATTTGATTTATAATTAATTTAAATATTTTAGATATAGCTTTACTTAGAGGTTTAGTGATGCACGTCTTTGAACCTACAATAAATCTAGCCCCAACTGGATTTTTATGCATTTTAGGTATCCAATACATACATGGAAGATTTTTGTGTTTATCTTCTAACTTTAATCCTACTTTTTCATTAATAATACTATTATTCAAAATAATACTATCTAAATTACTATTACTTACTTTATAAGAATCCGAATCGTTTCCTATAAGTCCTACTTCTATCAATAACCGTTGTATATAATATTTTTTACATATAAAGGCTATATTGTTTGCCGCTTTATCAATCGGAACTATTACGAACTTCTCTTGAAGTATTTTAAGTTCCTCCCGTATTTCTGAATTTTTTAAAAGAGGATTGGTTTTTCTAGGGCGTTTAAATTGTTTTATATGTTTAACCTTTTTATTTACGCATTCAATTATACTATTTTTCCATGCATCAAACGTAGACTGTGCTAATTTATATTTCTTTACCATAGACATAATAAAACCTTCTAGTGCTTTAGTAACTTCTTTAACGCATTTAGTGTAATTTAGGCATTTAGGTTCTCTATAATTTGGACCCTTACTAAGTAGTTTTCTTAATTTAGGATTATTTACTATATTTAAATCTCCTGTAATTACATGTTTTATCTCATTATTACAGAACGGAGAGGAATTACATTCACATTCTGGAATATTTATATTATTATCTTTTATATTTATATGTTCTACCGTTTTCTTATAATTAAAAATCTTATTGCGTATTGTTGGCCCTAGTTTATATGTAACTATTGGTTTTTGATCTTTTTTCTGGAACTCATTTGGTAGTAATTGAATATTTTTTTGTTTATTAAATATTTTAGGTAAATTTACATCATCAAAACCTTTATTTTCATACAAAACTACACAAACATTTTTAGGTTTCTTTTTTATATCGTTCCCTGGTGGCTTATATAATTTAGTGTAAATTATATCTAGAATATATTCATACCATTGAATGAAATATATATATAATAGCCCTTGCGCGAAAGAGCAGGGCACAAAATGTTTTAAATAATAATAATACTAGAATAACAATAACAAAGACTTTCGCTGGCGAGGACTCCTATTGACCGTAACCAGTTACACAGTCTTTTTGAAATTTTTATCTCTATTTTTCTCCTCATGTACTGAGGATTTGTTAATTGAACCTATATGAAATATGTTCCTTGTTAAATTTTAAGATTTTCTATTCTGAAATAAGTTTTAAAAAATGTAATCTAAAAAAGTTATTTTAAGGTTTTTGTTTAAAAAAAAGATTTTTCTCATTATTCAGACCTGTATTACAAAGAGGGGGTTGCAAAAAACGAGTTGTGGTTTGAGGAGAAATACAAACTGAAACAGAGAGAGTATTCAGACCTGTAATAATACAAAGAGGGGCTTGCAAAATTAGTTGTAGTGTGAGGAGAATACAAACTGAAACAGAGAGAATATGAGACCTGTAATAATTCCAAGAAGGGTTTGCAAAAATGAGTTGTGGCGTGAGGAGAAATACAAACTGAAATAGGGAGAAGGGGAGTTTTCAAATATAATCTTAAAAAGATAAGATACAAGTTAGAAAAGGATTTCATCCAAGGAAGGAAAATTGTTAAACAAAATGTTTTTACTATAAGATTGAATTTGAAAGTTAATTATCTTCAAAGTGCACTTTTATAAATTTTACAAAGTAAGTTATAAATTTTTATAACTTACTTTGTAAAATTTATAAAAGTGCACTTTGAAGATGAATAAATTTCAAAGTGAAACTTGTACCTTTATTTCTAAAGGCTATAGTAAAAACATATTGTTTAACAATTTTCATGCCTTGGATGAAATGCTTTTCTAACTTATATATATATATATATATATATATATATATATATATATGTGTGTGTGTGTGTGTGTGTGTGTGTGTGTTTGTGTGTGTGTATTCGCCATGTGCGTGTGTGTATTCGCCATGATAGAGCATGAGAATAACATACAATGATATCTCCATTATCATATAAAAATAACTGTGTATATGTCTCTGTGTGTACATGAGTTTGTTATCAAAGGACTCGAAAAGTGCTGAACATATTTTTATCAAACACCGCCCGAAGGTCTTTTATGTATCTGGTAGTGATTTTATATAGGTTTGGCTATGAAATGCCTTTGATACATATCAATAATCGATAAACCAAATAGTCCGATTAAAGAAAAAACAGGCGCTTTTCTCTAAAGTAAACATCTGATACAGCCTAACATAAATGCATTTGAGAAGTTATATTCTCACACAAGCCGAATTGTACGGTATATAAAATAAACTGGAAGTTCTTTGATATGACAGGAGCGTGTTCCAAATAAATGTTATTGTCGAAAGCGCAATTGCATCATGATACTTGATTTTCGTATTTTGAATATAAAGTCAAGCCATTATCATCGCACAACAAGGCTTGGCATAAAAACTTCGGACACAATTGGAGCATGATACTTGACTTCTGTATTTTAAACATCAATTCAAACAATTATATATAAAAATAATTTAATAAAATCAACAGTAGGTTCTCTACAGAGCAATCTAGACTATAATGTATTGCGGACTAATTCACTGCGAGAGGCATGTGAAGCTAAGCCCCAATAGTTTTAATATTTGGATCGGGCAATCAATCGATTTGATTGAATAATGACGATTTCACGGATGTCATTAATAATAAAATATGAAGAGTGTGAAACATTCGTTTATCATCATTCAATCCGGGGAAACGTCGGGTCTCCCTTCTAGTATATATATATATATATATATATATATATATATATATATATATATATATATATAGTCTTTGAAGTTTTTAACATTTGAAGCCATACAAAAAATTACTTTTTATCATTCGTTAAAATATATATATATATATATATATATATATATATGAATCGAGGTAGTTCCTTGTCTAGCCGCACTGATGAGCTCTGATACAGCAGGATAGTGCGCTCTCTCTCTCCTTCTCTCTCCCTCTCTCTCTCTCTCTCTCTCTATATATATATATATATATATATATATATATATTCACGATGATATAGCCCAACATAATAAATTACTATGAAATATGGAATAATTCTCTAGGCAATTTATTTTATTTGGAGAAAATTAGATTCACTTGGCATGTTGCGTTAATTTCTGAACACAGCATTGAAGGTGAAAATGAAAAAAAAATGCTGTAAATAATTAGGAAGAAAACTTAATTGAGAGCATGCGCACGACATTTAACATTCGTCTTGTTCTATTTGCTGCCAACCAATCGACACCTACTTTCTCACCTTTGATCTTTTCATATTTTTTAGGGCAGTTCAATTATTGATATGCAAATTAATGCATATTAAACGTCATCTCGATACTTCTCAATGATAATCTCACATAAACCTATACCCATATCAGCAGTCACATCCTAAGGTTATCCAGATTCAACTAGCCCTTACTTCACGCATAAGCACTGCCAGTCCTCACTATAAAGCTAAAGAAATCTAGCCGTCACTACACGGCTAGACACCTGTCCCACACTGCATGGCTAAATACAGCTAGTCCTTACCACACAACTAACCCTCACTTAATGAGTAGGCACAGATCGTCCTTATCGCTCTGACAATAGTGTTAAACACGGCTAGACCCAGCAAGCCCATACTACTCGGCTAAACACAGTTAGCCCAAAGTATTCGACTAGACGCAAGTAAGTCACATTACACAACGACGTCACTTTTCATCAAGTCAAACCCGAATAATATTTTAATATCTCAATGAACGACTACGACACTTTTTATGAAGTCCAAGACGAACCTCTTCCTCTCCGTTGTTTTTACTTCAAGTTAATATTCTTAACCATGGTCTGGATTTTGCCTTCCTCTCAGATATCCGAACTTGCCAAAAATATTTTCTAAGTTCGAAGTCTTCTTTGCAAAGTTAACAAGACTTTTATCTGTCACACAGTAATATGCTGGCACGTTGATCTCGTTTTGTGAAGTAAAATGGCAAAGCAACAACTTTTCTACATTTAAATCATTTCACTATGATACATCGTTAGTTATCACAAAATCTGACATAGGCTCCGTGGTCGATATTATTGATTACCAAGATAACGTCACTAAAATTATGTCCATTTTAAGGTAAACCTCAAAATTTGTATAGTTTGATCCGGTAGATACACAGGTTTCTTCCATATCTATCGAGACCAAGTTTCAAACCCGCCTTGTCCATCGCTAAAAAGCGGAGTTCTCCATGCTACTATTTCAAATGAAATTAAACCTGCTGGTTCTATTCTCCCCCCCCCCCGCTTTCTATGGTTCAACTAAAATACATAAAACCAAAGTATTATTTAAATGCATCTTATCAATAAACCGGTATTCTCAACATAAGTAAACGAAATGGTTCACAATAACTTAGAACTCATTTATGGATCGTTTTGCATCCAAGATTAATTTATTTGGAACTACTCTTACTTTGCATAATCATTATGCGGCATAATCACGTTTATTACACAAAAGTTAAGCATCAATTAGCACGGACAGTAGCAGATGGGTTACCATTTTTGACTTCCAGGTGCTGCCTGTGCTCTCTGATTATCTTGGCATTGTTTTCAGTCGCCTTGGACTTCTCCTTGCCACTGGACCCAAGCAATGAAGATTCAGGAGGTATGTGGTTGTGATTGCGCAACCCGTGCCACAAGTACTCGCGAAGCTGTCTCTACAAGGGGCATGCTTTGCCTTTCGAGACTGAACTGAGTCTTCGATACTTACTCTTACAAACTTATTTGTATATTTCGAATTTCTTCACTATAGTTTTACTTTTGGAGACTGAATACATGTGCAGACACCTGATATAACAGACAATTTCCGACTCTGTTCTCGTAAACATTTTCGTGGACTAATGAAATTCATACTATGTCGGTTGAATTGTTGTAAATCGGGATTAGATTGGAAGCGATTACAAATTAAAACGTGTCGTGTGTTATCTAGTGGATGTGAGATATTGTTCTTTTAACGGACAGACAATAAACGTATAAATTGTATGCATGTTGTTTAGCCAGGAGGATATGATATTGACGTGTAAACTGAGTCATGTTGTATCAGACTTATCACACGAGAATATTTTACAGTTCATATATAAGAAGAAGAATATATGCTTCATACCTTTTTCCTAATGAGTTCTTCTAACTTCCTGCTGCTCCTTGACGTACTACTACTACTACTACTACTACTACTAATAATAATAATAATAATAATAATAATGCTTTGACCCTTGCCCCTGCTTGCTACAGTTAACACAGATATTACGCTATGATCACCACCTAAAAGGGTCATAACATTACGGTCCTTTCCCCCCTATTTTCAAAATTGTACGGCATACATTTTTTCTATACCTTCTATTCTCACCTTATTTGAGCCAGGAAAACGTCAGAAAAGATCACTACTATGCATTTTTTTTTCAATTTATTTACACCTGTTTTCAACAAATATACGGCGCAAACATATGTTTTCTATGTCTCCCGTATTAATTAGTTTATTCAGCTGGATCATTTTCCACGGCTCATGGCATCACTCAGGGATGAGGGTAAAGTAATCCTGTGTTCGTTAACAGGTGCCACGTCGTCCATCCCCTGCCAATTCCAACATCAAGGCGCCTCCCGCCTTATCTCAAAATATTTTGACGACATCTCATCCGAGAGATATCTGACTCCTTTTATACAGGCTTGATTCTCTAAACCTTTCCAGGCTTTTAATAATCATTCATAGTCTACTTATTGGGACCAAAACAGAAAAACAAAACTATCTACATAAGTTTCCGTGGTCAGACATTCAATTTTCCAAGGTACCCGCTAAACTTCATAATTCTATTTAATGATTTACTCGAACTTTTAAGTTCTGACTCTCTCAGTCTTCCAAATCAGACAGTGGAAAAAATATAACACCTCCCTTAACAACATTTATGCAAGTGTCTTTCCGAAAGTAAGGTCTCCTTTGTTTTAGCCTATAAACTTGGAGAGCTACGCAGACATAAGCGACCTTGCACTCCGGAATTTATTTTTCTAAAATAGTCATCACCATTTGTAAATGTACATTTGCCAATAATAAAATGACGAATCTCTGGTTCTGATGCACAACCATGACAAGGGTTGCGTTTCGAGTCTTACACAGTCAGTATCTGCAACAGTGATATGAAATATTCAGTTCATGCATGCATTTGTTTGGTAATAACAATAATGCAATTTGAAATTATTTTCGATCTATTTAGATTAAATAATAGAATATATAAAAGACATTGCCTCTATAACGAATTCGTATATGTGTGTGCATATGTTAGAAAGTAAAATATATATAACCCTAAATGAAATAATAACAGCATAGGCATACACGTGCCCAGAAATACACTTTCTGAGAAGAGGGAAACACACGGGCCTTACACTTCTTTCACTTAGCATAAGTATGATTGCATTTTTTCTTCTAGATGTATAAGACGGTATGTAAGCACATGAAACGCGTTCAAATTTAATTATACCTTTTAAATATTTTATTTATCGAATATAAAATATATGAATAAAGAATCCTATAATTTTATTTTTTAAAATCAAATAATGGAAGAGTTTTATAAGCAATACCTCTGCAATACCTAAGCAATACTTCTAGAGTAGTGTAACGAAACTTGCCACGGTATTTCACTAGATAAGAACAGCCCAGAGGTACGCATTTCTTCCATCGTTAGATGCAGCACTGGAAACAGTTTTTAGAGCACTATAGGCTTATTCTCTAACCAGGACGTGAATTTAGAAATGAATGTTACATCAGCTGGTATTCCTTTAAAAATGTCTTCATAGCTGTGAATTGGTTAAACGCAGAAGTTTCAAGGTAAAAGTTAATTGGATGGAAAAGATGTAATAGCCACACGTTCGTGCCCCTGAAAAGAGCGTTGTAGACCGGAGTTTTCAAATATATGACACGCAAGAACTTCTGGAATATTGGTTTCTTTTGAGAATAAATCTGTTATATACTGGCCCAGACAGCGATGGGCATTTTTGTCAGCGGATGACTGCATTTTTGCCTTATTTTTTAGGTTAGACAAAATGCTTCTACTGCATTGATTGGACTTCGATCTAGATAATTGTGGCATCGTTAGATTTCACACTGTAATAAGAGTATTTTTTAAAATACATTCACTTATACTTTTGGCACAGCTTCAAATAAATTCTCAAGAACTCGACAGGTTCTCGCTTCTGAAAAGGTGTCAGCAACCTGAGAAGCACCTCGCAGATATCTTATACATATGCAAGCGGTCAGGAATTATAGTTTTCTAGATCTGTATCAATCTTACCTCTGGCTATTTAGCGAATATTCGCGCGTTTATCTTACTAGATGGCAACTTCAACTTGATTAAAATAGGTGCAATCAATGAAAGAAAGGCACGATTAGATCGTTGTGTTGTTTGTACAAATTTTTCTCCGCGTTTTCATTCACGATGTAAGCGTCGTAGAAAGTCATATGATAAGACATTCTTATCATATGTTAGTTTCATCAAACGCCTCTTGAGATTTGCGTACGTTCACATTAAAAATCTGCGACACTCAATGTTTTCTATTACAGAGCTGATCCACATGTAAATCAGAAACACTTACTGTTTCATCCATAGATATATGTATCGTTTTGCATTCAACATTTCAAAAGAGATATTATTTAATAAACACATATCTTCTTACGATGAAAATAAAACCATGCCCATACGAAATTTTAAATTTTTTTTCGATTTGAGTTTTAATAATTAATTTCAGTATTGTGGAAAACTATTATATGAATAATAAATTGAGCAATGTATATTATACCTATGAAAGAATTCACGCGATTATTGTAAGCTTCTTGGAATGACTTTATTGCAACTCACTGAAATTCGTTGCTACTTTTATATTAATAAGTATTTGAAAGAAACAGTTTAGTCGGATTAATTGTAATATTTTATAACCGAGAACTGATTGTTAAAATATTTATGTGAAACACGCTTTAGGGTTCGCTGTATGAAGTGATTGCTAAATATTTACACAGGGATTCTTTTTGTTATAATGGCTGAAGATTCATGGTAAAAACACATTATTTTATTAAATTAAAGATAACAGATGGTATCTTACTTCTTCATGGAAATTTTCTATGAGTAAAATTTCATTTACTGGAAGATAGAAAGATTTTGAGCGTTAAATTATGATTAAACAGTTCAACAAGACTGTTAAGCTTATATTTATAACAATAACAGAGATGTAGACATGACTTAAGAAGAAAACCAAAACGATACGAACGATAAATAGACTATTCAGTTGTAGGGGTTTGTTAAAGACTCTTGCAAAGTTTGAAAAAAACATCAAAAACCCATTCGTATACATTTATGCTGACGACACTACCATCTATGGCAGCACTTCAAAAGTCGTAAACGACCAGTGTCTCTCATTCTCTCTCTCCCTCTCTCCCTCTCTCTCTCTCTCTTCTGATCCTGATCGCGTGATGTAATTAGAAAGAGGTTGTTAGTTAATTATAATGCATCTAAAACTAAGCTTCTATTTTCCCATAATCCACGCTCTGATCCCAATCTAGCATCAGTTGAATAAATGTCTCTCATCTTAGCGAGGCTTCACGTTTTGACAAGCTTTTAGGTGTGAACTTCACTTTTGATCTTAGATGGAACACCTATATTAAATCTGTTTCCAAGGCTACTGGAAAAAAAATGCTGGGATTGTTCTACCGCTCCAATAGATATCGCACTTCTGACACAATTCTCAACCTATATAAGAGGCAACTACTCCAAGGATGGAGTACTCTTGCCACAGTTGGGCAAGGGCTGCTAGAAGCAGCTTATCCTGCTTTGACAGAGTTCAAAACAGACTTCCTAGGCTAGAGGTTGTTCCGTTAAATCTCTTTCCCAAAGAAGTAACATTGCGAGCCTTCCTCTGCGTTATCATTATCTTCATGGTGAGTGCTTCTATAGGCTTCAATCTATGCCCCCCCTGGTCTGATTTTCACGAAAAAAACCTCTTCTTCCCGAAACAACTATCAGTGATTTTCCCCACTACTTATGCTTAAACATAAACGTAGATTCCATGAACAAAGCTTCTTTCTTATAGCTGCACGTCTGTGGAACATTGTTTCTTTTTCCATCTTTTCGACAATACGATCGTCTTCAAGTACAACGTGAACAAATTCTTGATGCGCCATCCACTTAAGTAATCCAATTCACCAAATTTTCGCTCCTCACGATTAGCATTAACTACTGTATACTCATAAACCCTTTTCCTCGAGTGACTTCCGGACCTTGATAAGTGGTGACTTTTAGTTTATTTACTTATAATAAAAAACCTGAACAAATCAAATATAAAATAAGGAACTCAAAATAAAAAATAAAATAATTCGTCATTACCCATCCTGCACCCACTTTTATAAAATAAAAAAGAAAATAATAATAATAATAATAAAAATAATAATAATAATAATAATAATAACAATAAAAATAATAATAATAGAACTAACTATAAATATACCAAGCCACAATAAAGAAAATGGCAACAAAAGCAATCACTCCTGGCGACGATCGGATGTACCGATTGAAAACGCTTGAGAAAAATATGGCCGATAACCACTACTGGACGCCATAATATACAACATGCCAGACGAAATAAAAAAGACCGCTAGGTGAATTGTAATGTTATACAACAAACTCGGAAAAAAGAACTCAGTCGTGTTCAATCAGACGTACTTGAATAATGATTTGCTGCCAATATATATATATATATATATATATATATATATATATATATATATATATATATATATATATATATATATATATATACACACATATATATATATATATATATATATATATATATATATATATATACATATATATTATTGCACAGGTATCTACAATTTATATATGAGCATTGATGTGATAACACGAACTGCTAACAATTACTTCAATAAATTACGCCGTAGGAATAAAGAAATATTTCGTTGATGCAAGAGGTAAATATAATAAGCATTTCTTTCTTTTTTTTGTAATACAGCATTACGTGTTTATATATTATTTTTTGTATATTATATTATATATTTTTTTATATTTATAATATATTATGTATATTTTTATATTTATAATATATTATATATTTTTTATTTATAATATATTATATATTTTTTATTTATAATATACTACATATTACATATCTATTATATATTACATATCTATATTATTATTATTATCTATTGTGTATATATTATATGTTAATTAATTGTATGTGGGAGTAAATATGTAAATATATATATATACATATACATATAAATATATATGTATATATATATATATATACACACACATATGTGTGTGTGTTTGTGCGTGGTAATGTGTACGTTATCATTGATCTTGTCATGAGGTGGATATCGTGACAACTGGAAATTGCTGTTTTCGCAAAACATATTTTGCACGCTATGCAGAATTTTCAATGATAAAAAAAGAAACGGATCCGTTTGAAAAATGCGGCGAGTATACCTACGCGTTTTACGCTGATGTTGCAAGTTACCGAATTTCGAAAAAGTTGAGATACCAATAAAAATCCTCTTTCAGACGAAAGCTTTACAGAACCGCTTGAATGGTATTTTAACCATTGTACTGCAATGAAAAACTGCTACTGAGTGTTTCATTTAACCCCAATTAAAGTTCCAAGAAGTCAAGTGCCCCTTTTTCTTTGATATTATACTTGATCTCTGTATGAGAAACATAGATATTTGAATATTTCATCAAAGTTATCCTTTACGTTTTAAATACTGATTTTTTAAAGGAGTATAGTCTACGGCATAATAAGGCGACACGCCGGTTCCCGTGTGATCATCGAAGTTAAGCAACTTTGAACCTAGTCAGTAATAAATGGGTGACCGTTTCAGACTTTCAGATGCTGTAATAGCTCTCCTCGAATCTCGCCATATTTTTCAGTCGTCCTGGACTCCTTGTAATTGGACTCAAACAGCGCCAATTCAGGGAAGGTGTGGCTAAAGATTCTTCAACTTTTGCCCCACAATTACACGCGCAGCTACGCATTTAGCGGGTTTGCTTTATCTTTCGCGACTGAACGGAGGTATCTATGGAACATAATTTTCCTCTCCCAAATTGACCATTGAAATAAGTTATAGTGTATCTTTTTCGTGGCATCTTGGTCTTACTGAAGTTCTACTTTCGTGTTGTTACTTGAAACAACAACACTTGTAAAAGTCGTTGTGTGTTAACCATATTTAATAGAACTTAGTTCGGCTGCGAATACTATGTTATTTTCAGTATTTGGTCATGGCTTGTTTGTAGTGACAAGTGTCCTCATGCCAAGTTTTATCTGCAACAGAGCCGATGACGCTGGGAGCAGATATAAATATATGCAAATGACCAAGTTGTCTACGCGAAGTAACGTCACAGTAGAGGCAAAGGAATGAGTGTTCGAGACCTGGCACGTTAGAGAGACGTAGAAGGCGTCACGGCAGAAACAAAAAAAATCATAAGCGGCCGAAGGACGAGTGCGCTGTTTTAAATATTTAGAAGAACGCGTCGTTGAATGTACCAAACACAGGGTCTTGTTTAAAAAGAAAGTCCGTCGAGTTTTTCATATCTACTGTTTCATTGATATAGCAACTACGTTATATGCGTTAATTTGCGTCGTGAAAAACAGACCATTTTTGCAGAAAAGGATTCTTAATAAAAAAAAAGCAAGAAGAAAAAAGGGGGTTATCACGAAAGAAAAATAACAGAGGAAGGAACACCGTACCAAAACGAGACGGTAAATTTGGTAAAAGAAAGAATATTTCCATCACGCTGTGTGTAATATCGTTCGGTTTTATTTTTTCTCTTTTCCTTTTCACTTTCGAGTTTTCTTCTGTTTTGTCGGTTATATTTCTTGTTACTCAGGGGTGATTTTTTGTTGTTGTTGAGACCTTAGGTCACCGTGAATATTATCTTTAAAACGGATTATAAATCAGTTGTTTTTGTATAACATTATAATACGCATAGTTCCACGCTTAGTCGACGTATCAGATAGATTATAAGGTTGTAAGTAAGAGGTTAGAATTCAACATTTTGAAATAAAGCTATTTATATTATTTCGGCACAATCACGATGACACAAAGGTTCTCGCAGATCACCGAAATTAAGCAACGTTGAGCCAGACCATGGATGACCATTTGGGAAGGCAAGGCGCTGTATGTACTATGAGATAAATCGAGCTTAATTTTATTTTATCCAAACATAATACGTTCTGTAAACTGCACACGTGTCTGTATTTGTTTCGATTCAAATATACTTTCTTCAAAGTTTACGACGTCTGTGCAACTTTCATTTTTATTGATTAAATTACATATGGGATTATCTCCCCTGCTTTACGGTAACCTCAGTTCTTATCAATGGCTGATCGTCGACAAAACTATTATCCTTATTTGATTTTGATTTTAATAAAAGTTTTAGTCGACTATCTACTGAATCATGTTATTCAATAGTTGGTGAGAATAGCTATTTCAGAGTTTTTATATCGAATACGATTTTTTGTATGACTAACACTATTAAAACACTCTTTTAAAAACGAATTAGATAACCGGCATCTTTATTGGCAAAACAAAATGTTTTTTTTTTTAATTAAATTATGTAAAAAAAAAAAAATACATTGTCTATTTGGATCCAATATATTGTCGAATTCATTAATCAATATTTGAATTCCACATCAAATACATGCCTGACTATTTAAACGGCCCTCAAATGAATAAAGAATACGTAATAAACCATGTCAGGTCAGGAGAAATTAGTTTTTTTCACTTTGTTTTTATCATTTTGTTATTAAATACTATTGTTTCGCTGTAAAATAAACTTTATATTAACGCTTATAAATTTCATGAAAATACATTTAAAAATGTAATGGAACGTAAAAAGCAATTGTCATGTTTCTAACTTAATCTTTAATGAAAAAATTAACATATCTACTATTATATACAAAGAACTATAACCTCGCGTGTGGGTATATGCCCGTTTGTTTTTGTGTCTTAGTTCCCTATGGACACGAAAACGGATAGGCCGATGTGTATGAAATTTCACACGAAGGTACTTTATTTGCCTGGCAGTGTTTTTAGATAAATTTTGTTTCAGAATTTATTCGATAAATATCAATAATCGGCAATAGAAATAATCCGATGAAAGACGGGACAGGCAATTTTGACAAAAGTTCACATTTAACACAGCCTAACATAACTAGTGCGTTTCCCAATTTTTCTTACAACACACACCGAAATGAATTATTCTGTTTCGAACCAAACCAAAGCAAGATACTCAACTTTAGCATTTTAAACTCGTTTTATAAAATCAACAGTAACTTCTCTACAGTGCAATGTAAACTACAATGTATTGTTTTTTAATGAGTGATTTTTCTGACAAAGGGAGAAGAAAAAGCTGTTTTCTAGGTTGGCAGTTTTTTTTGCGCGAACAGTTGCAGAGATGGCGGAAATCTTCTGTTTCTATGTCTATCCTTGTAGCCATGTCACACGTAAGGGTGCTGGAGGTAAACGTGTTGTCTGGCTGACGGTATCCGCCTGATAGTCACGGACCCGAACCTTGGATTAACCACCAAGGAGGCTGTCCTATCAGCAAGTGCAAAGTACTGATGCTGCTGTATTGCCATTTGGTGAATGGATTCTGGACCATGCAGTAGCTTCTGGTGTGGCCTCTCGATGCCATACTAGTGGGTAATTGGTACGGCTTTACCTTATCATTAGCTACAAATAAAAAAAAAATCTTCGTTTCTTTTTCTTTCTTAGTTTCTCCTCTCTGTCCTGCTCTAAGTAAATCTGACGACCTAGTCCACAAATTCCAAAATTTCATCATGACAAGTTTCAAGAAAAAATACACGATTAAACCCGGTTCTCCAACTTCCAACGTATACACCTACTACCATGTCTCCGTCTCCAACATCAGAGGTCTACGTTCTAACCTTCCAGAGGTTGAAACCCAATTACAGGAGACTAAACCAGACCTTTTATTTTTAAGTGAAACTGGAATTGGACAGGCTATTTCCCTAGAAGAGTTCGCAATTAAAGGATACTCTAACTTAACTTCTAAATCTGACCCCCAAGATCGCCATGGGCATAGAATATGTGGCTATATAAAAGATAGCTTTCCATGTGGTAGGGACATCTCCAGGGAAGATCCTAACTTACCCTATATGTGCTTCCGGGTTGCTTTAGCTCACACTACTGCATTTATATTTACTCTCTATCGCCCCCACAACAGCGGAGTTACTATCTTTCAAAGCATATCTGAGAAAATTGACCAAGTCCTATCTGCTTATCCTTCAGCTAACATTCACGTATGTGGAGACTTCAGTGTTCACAACGTCGAATTGTTGACCCACTCAAACAAGACCGATGATGAGGGGAGGTGCTGTCATGATTTCTCCATTGCCTATGACCTCACTCAGATTGTTCAGGTACCCACCCGTGTGCCCGACAATGACGGCCATTATGCGAGCCTACTAGACCTTTTCTCACAACTTGCCCTGAACTATGTTCAGTTTCTGTTCTGTCGCCTCTTGGATCTTCCGACCACTCTGTTGTATCAGTTAAGATAAAAATGAAATGTAATAAGTCCCCAGACGTACCTCTCCATCGTACAGTATATCGATACACTAAGGCTGACTGGGATAGCTTCCGTACATTTATATCTGATCTACCTCTGCATTCCATGTTTAAAAAGGATGTGTCCTCTATAGTATCAAAATGACGGAATGGTTAATTGTAGGTATTGACCGTTTCATACCCTCGAAAAAGTGTCATCAAAAACCTAACAGCCAGCCATGGTTCTCTCCAGAATGTGCTGCTGCCATTGCGCACAGAAATAACTTTTTCCACTGTTTCCAACGTAATAGATGCATGAAAACTAAAGCCGCTTTCAGGACTGCCAGCAACCATTGTAAGAAAGTAATAAAGAACGCAAGAGAGTTGTATGCTCAAGCTGTTAAGTCCAAAGTAGCTGAGCAGCGGCTTGGTTCCCACCAGTTTTGGCAAATAGCAAACAGAATCCTGAACAGAAGCGTGTGATCCATCTCAACTATTATCAATGGACCTAAGGTAATCTCGTCAGCATCAGACAAAGCCAAACTCTTTGTCAAGAAATTTGCAGCTAATTCTACCCTTTGCGATCAAGGCCACCAACCCCCAATATGTCCTCCTGTATCAGAAAACACGCTATGTGATATACGTATATATGTACGTGATGTTGCCAAGCTAATCAAAAACCTTGATTCTAGTAAAGCAACTGGCCCTGACGGTATTCCAATTATAGTACTCAAAAAACTTCAACCTGACCTAGCGCCCATACTTACAAAACTGTTTAAACGTTGTCTTAAGGAGAATAGTTTCCCATCTCCCTGGAAAATGTCATCAGTATACCCTGTATTTAAGAATTCAGGTGATCGCTCATCTCCATCACAGTACAGGCCAATAAGTCTCCTGTGCGTCATGAGTAAGTTGCTGGAATCTGTGTTAAATACAGAAGTAATCAACCATCTCAACAAAAATAACCTTCTTTGTGACACTCAATATGGTTTCCGTTCTGCTAGATCTACAGCAGATGTGCTTACAGTTATATCTCATAGGATTAGAAAATCTCTCGACGGTGGCAACCTTTCTAGGGCAATTGCTCTTGACATATCACAGGCCTTTGATAGGGTATGGCATAAAGGTTTACTTCATAAGATCTCTAGCTATGGTATAGCTGGAAATGTCTCCTCAATTATTAAATCATTTCTCTCTGATAGGTTCATAAGAGCAGTAGTTGAGGGGCAAAAATCAGAAGCTCACAGTATTAATGCCGGTGTCCCTCAGGGGTCCATCCTGGGCCCAACTCTTTTGCTGATCTACATTAATGATCTTCCAAATCACATCCTTACCTCATTTGTAGATATTTATGCTGACGACACTACCATTTATGGTAGCACATCTAAGACAGTAAACGACCAAGTTCTCTCCAATTCTCTCTCCTCTGATCTTGAGCACATAGTACAATGGTGTAAGGAGTGGCTGGTTACTTTTAATGCATCTAAAACCAAGCTTCTCTCTTTACATCATCAACATTCTGATCCACATCTGGCATCAATTGAAATGAATGGCTCTCGTCTTCAGGAGGCCTCAAGTTTTGACAAGCTTCATGGCTTGACCATTACTCCTGATCTTAAATGGAACACGTACATCAAATCTGTTGCCAAGGCCGCTGGAAAAATGGTTGGGATCTTTTTATCGATCCGGTAAAAATCTCACTGCTGATGCTATTCTCTATCTATATAAGAGCCAGGTACGTCCAAGAATGGAATACTGTTGCCACATCTGGGCAGGAGCTGCTAGAAAGGACTTGTCCTGCCTTGATAGAGTTCAAAATAGACTTCGTAGCCTCGTTTTCTTTTTTAGAACCGCACGCTAGTGGAATTGTCTTCCGTTTTCCTGCTTTCCGGCTAACTACAATATGGTTGTGTTCAAGTCTAACGTAAATAATTTCTTGATGAGGCGATCCATATAAGTTATCAAATTTACCATATTTTCATTACTAATGATTACTATATTGTCCAATGTCTACTGTACACTCTTTAACCCTTATCCTTGAGTGGCCTCTTGGCCTTGATAATGTGGCGAGTCCTTTGTAAAAAAAAAAGACTAAGTCACTGTGCGTAGACATGGAAAGCTTTTTCCCAAAGCAATGTAATGAGTATCCAACTATAATAGGGAATCAATTGATTTGATTATAAAATTGTCGATTTCAACGATTTCGATGACAACAAAGATATGTGAATGTAAAACATTGGTTTATTTTCATTCAATATTTGTCAAGGTCTGCTAGTTGACAGATAATTTTCAAAAATACACATTAGTTCAACACAAAGATGCACCAAATGAAGATAGCAGGTTATATAGCTTGGAACGCGAGAAAAATAACATCAGATATGATAGCATTAGTGTTTTTAAACCAGATAATACACAATACGTACTCTCATCTCAAATAGTCTTGAAATTGAGAATTTGTTATTTTCCTGATAACAATTTTCGGCGGAAATCAATCTAGCAATTTCATCCTCTTCCTATGTGCTGCGCTGTATGAACCATCGAGATATGTAGCTAATATTGCGAGAGGGCCAAGACTGTGGCCTTCGTTAACTGGGTGAGGGCACACATTAACTATTAAATGTCTCTGGCGTTGCAGTCTACAAAATGTGGAAAGCACTCTCCTTCACTTGACCCTAGAGGCGCTTAAAACGATTGTTTAGACGGAAGCGCAAACGGTTCTCTTAAAATTCAATTAATTCAATTCTCATTCGTCAGCTTGGCAGAAACAAAAAGGTTAGCGGTTAGTGTGCAAGTCTGGTGCAACAACTCCCCTCTAAAATTACAATATATATATATATATATATATATATATATATATATATATATATAGTATAGAATGATAAAATTGTCGCCCTAGACAAGACGACATGATCCCATTACCGTTTGATGAAAACCGGTTTTCATGAATTGTTGCAAACAATCTACTAGTTGGCCAGTTGGATACAAATCCCAAGAGTGATAGAAGCCTTCTATCATGTCTTAAAGTGACGCAAACCTCAACGAGCTGGATCGGTGATGCGCCGCTGTACAACTCATGCTCTCTACCGATTCAGTTATGACAAGACCATTGTCAGCGCCCTGAAAATGCATAGCTATATTGCACCGTGAAGAGGCGTGTCCAGGGTCATCAAAATAAAGTATCCGGTCAAGGTATGGTCTTTGGTGTGGTTTCAAGTAAGGGCCACTTCATGCACCTCACATCTTCGAAGTAAGCTTGAAATTAAACACTACAGAGTACCTGGATGTGGTGATCCTCTACTGTAATCATGTGGCCGCTGGCAGACCCTGTGCGTTGCAGACGGACTCAGCGTTGTCTACCAGTCCAAAGAAACTCAAGCTTGGCTTTAAGAGTGCTACAAATTAGTACTCATATCTTACTGCCCCCTCCACCCACGACCTAAACCCGTTGGACTACTTTGTTATGTCATCCGTTGAGAACATCACCAACATAACCTCCCACAGCATCAATACCAACCTGATCACGACCATCCACCGAGTATTCACCGATCTCACGTCGGCGCTTGTAAAAAAAAAAATGCTTCCAGTTTGGACACGTATTGAGGTATTGATCGAGGCTATAAACTCCTTCATTGAACAGATGTCAGTTCTACATAATCAAGTAACCTGAATCAGTTTTTTCAAGGAAAGTTTGTAAAAAAGCTGTAGTTTATTCTCTTTAGGACAACAACTTTATCGTTCCACCCCCCACATACACACACACACACACACACACACATATATCTATATATATATATATATATATATATATATATATATAGAGATATATATATATAGAGATATTGTAAAAAATACATATGTCGATCTCAATTTGAGGGTATCACATTTGTCAAAGGGAAAATTTAATCCCAACTCGCATTTAGTTAAAAATGCAGTTTCATATAATTCATTCAAAGGAGTGTCGCAAACAAAAACAAATAAACAACATATATATATATATATATATATATATATATATATATATATATATATATATATATATATATATATATATATAAATCTGGTTTTCTTTTATGTGTATCGATATTCATATTAAAACCCCTCTTTTCTATTTATTTACAAAGAAAATACAATTTTCTTATATCTTGGTTGTGGAATTGCATTCACTAGCAAACGATCTATAATATTTGCATATTCTTTTAAACATTCATTTTAATTAATTCCCTTCGTTTTTTTAATGGTATAATCATCTTTATTTAGCTATCACCTGTAATTATATTCACGTAGATATTCTACATGATTTATACTTGCATAATATTTGTGAAAAAAATTATAGTAAACACAAAATTGTTTAAATATATATTTATGTATGCGTATAAATTTTTGTTAAATAAACAAATCTATCTATCTATTATTTTTATGTCTATAAAAGTGAAAGCGCGTGTGTGTGTGTCTGTCTGTGTACATTTCCATACGCAATAATTCTGTCAATTTTTAGTCTACAAACTCGAAATTTTATATACAGGGTACTGAGATTTGGGAAAATCGATGTGCTGGATTTCGGCCTGACATTTAGCTAATAAAGGGTCAAAATTCAACGATTTGACTTTTGAGAACTCTACCAAACTCCTCTGACAATTTTTGGTCTAAACACTTGAAATTTTAGATATAGGTTCCTTGGACATGGATCAAACTTAATAATTTGATTTGAGCCCAAAACAATAAATGTTAAGGGGTCGTAATAGGAGTCAAATTAAAAAAAAAAATTGACCGTTTTTTTTTTTGTTTATTTTTTGCTCAGCATACACCTCCAATCACCCGTGCAACACCTGGCACCCATGCTAGTATATATATATATATATATATATATATATATATATATATATATATATATATATATATATATATATATATATATATATTGACAAAATCTATGTATATAAAATTTCATGATCTTTACGTTTATTTCTTTCAGCATATTAATATGTTCAATTTTTGACAGAATCTGTTTCGTAGCAGAGAAACAATTATGTAATTATTATGTCAATTTTGGAATATTTTCTGTCCTGGCTCTTCAAAAGATTGAGAACTCATTAACTTTAGAAAGAAAATAATATAAGGGTTTAGGTATGATTATATACACCCGAAAAATTTCGGTATGTGCATTGAGTTTAATTCATATATATATATATATATATATATATATATATATATATATATATATATATATATATATATATAACTACTTCATTTACTCACATAAAATTAATATACGAAAGTATAAATTTATGCGTTAACTTTAAGTATTTACTTCAAAAGTGCTCAATACGTAGGTAGAGCAAGTTAGAAATTTATAAAATATATATGGTGATTAAGCTGCACTGAATATTCGGCGTTTCATCCACTATAGGATTCGTCAGGCTTATGCGCCTAAGCCTGACGAATCCTATAGTGGATGAAACGCCGAATATTCAGTGTAGCTTAATTGCCATATATATTTTATAAATTACTATATATATATATATATATATATATATATATATATATATATATATATATATATATATATTAGGCAAAATGTGTGTGACCGTTTCGTGTACGTCTCACAATGGCTTTTCTCGCACACGCCCCCGGCGAGGGGGGTAACGATCGCTTACAAGTGTTTATATAAGCCGTAGATAATAATATCTAAGATTTGGGAAAGCGCGTCGCGTGGGAAAGCGCGTCGCGTCCAGAGACTTTTACAAAATTATTGCTATTTTGGAATCTCGCGTATTGATTAGGCTTTTTCGTATAAAAAGTGAAACTAATTCAAACGGAGGGGTTCTCGGCATTGCGCCAAGATCAAAGTGTAATATCTGTTCGCAGCATACTAAGCTTTTGTCGAAGCAAAGTCCCGATAGCGCCACCCACTTGACCATCTTTTTGTCAAGTTTTAGGGTTTCTTTTTTTGGCCTCAAAGGACCGACCCCATTCTTTGGGTGAGCGGTCCGTTAGGCATTAAGATTGTTTTGTTATTGTTATTTGTTATTATTAACTGTTTTTTCCATTTGTTGCAGATTGTCCAGTGTCTGGATCGGACTTAAGCAGGCGGCCGAGCTAGAGGATACTGACCTGCCTTTTTAGGCGAACGTCCCCCTAGTTTCCAAATCGGCGGGTCGGAGAAAGCACTGAGCCGACAACTAGAGGGCAGGCCTCTGCCTCTGCCTCTGCCACCATGGGTGACGCCCCTGGTGTAGGGTCTGTGAAGGGTTCGGGGGGTGCCGTCCTGAAAGGCACCCCCAGTTCGATATTAAAGCGACGATAGAGGCGATCGCTGAGTATGAAGTTGTCACAGGGGCCGTGATCAACCGCAGCAAATCCGTTGACCTGCGGTTGGGCGCCTGGACCGGGGTAAACTCGCTTCCAGGTGCATTCGGCTGGACTGATGGCCCGGTAAAGATCCTCGCTGTGTGGTTCGAGCCGGATCTCCAGCTGGGCAAGAATTGGTCGGAAGTACAGACGAAGGTCGAGTCGTCAGGAGGGACTTGGATTCATAGGAGATTGTCCTTGAAGGGTCGCCACTAGGAGAGCTTCCAAAGATTCCCAGCCCACTTGTTTGTTTTGTCCCTGGCCTGTTTTTGCCCATCACGTGATTTGTCTTGGAAGACGACGTCCATCCCTGTTTACCCCAACCCCAAGTTATTTTCGCAGAAGTGCAGTCCTTTAGGCCCTCCACTCCCCACTAGGGAACGACCTGCTTGCTTTCACTGCTCCCCTCGAATAGAAAGTAGGAAAGAAGGGTCCCCTTACTAACCCGCCCCCATAGGCATTTTGTTTAGTTGTTTTATTTTTGTTTGAGTTTGTAAATTATTTTTTGTTATGTTTTTTAAATATGTTACTTTTGTCTTTAAACAGCGTGAATGTCGCCTGCCATCCCATAAGCTGGGGAGCAGTTTTTTTTAAGTAGGTCCTGGTAAGAATGTAAGCGGTTGTGTATAGAATGATAGACTCTAGTATAGGTTTTTTCTATAAATAAAGTACTTGCTTTTCAATGCAAGTCTAGCGTAGTCCTTAGAAAAGACCCGTTTTTCCCCCAAACCCCCTTACTGGATTGGTGCCTAAGCATTTTCGGATCCCAAATGAGGGCTTGGCAGTAGATAATGCCAAGGCTGGGGCCGAAAGGCTAAACAACTTTTTCTCAGCATCGCGGCGGGAAATGTCCAGAAGCAATCAGTTTTGATCAATGTTGTATATCAGACAGTTGCTATTCAATCTGAGCAATTGGGAGCTGGTTTCCCCCTCCCCAAGATCTATTGGGAAAAAAACAGTCAAATTTGGGTAACCAAACCCAAACTCTGCCTCGCAGTGATAGTTAACTGCGTGACTTCTATTTGTATTTATCCGTTGTATATCACTGTAGCCCAACGGTTAACGTCGCACTTTTTTTTTTTTTTTTTACACTTTAATGTCTAACTTTGCAGCAACGGTTCGGGTTCGATCTTCATACTTACCTACCAAAACTTTTTTTTCATTTTAACTCCCCCCCCCGAGATTTGATTTATCCAAAACCACACACACCTCCAAACACCCGGGCAACGCCGAGTATCCCCCGCTAGTATAATATAAAGCTGAATGTCTGTGTGTGTATTTGTGTGTGTGTGTGTGTGTGTGTGTGGTCACAAATAGGCTCCTATATGGTTGACTATTTTTAAAATATTGATTACATATAATGATAGAATATGTATCGAGACATAGGAATGGGTATGTTTGATCTGGCAGAACAGTGGTTCATAAAAATTGTGAGGTCTGCGTTCGCGTCTGGACCATAAAGTATGGAATTAAATTTAAATATTATAAATAAAAAAAACTTTTACAAGTGTTTTTTTTTTATATAGATGTACATAAGAATACTTTGATAAGTATGTTTTAACTTAAATAGCGGTGTCTGGTCTGCATTCGCGCCTGGCATCCATAGAATGGAAATAGGCACAAAATTTAATAAAGGCTTTTCATATCTATCTGTGTACGTATACTTTGATAATTATCTTTCTACTTGAAGAAATATGCTATGATAAAATTATGGAGTGCTCGTTCGCACCTGACCTCCATAGAATGGAAATATGTCACAAAGTTTAACAAGCTTTTGCAATATAGATCCACATAATATTGTGATAAGTGTTTTAGTGTGAATAATAAATTATGGGTTTATCGATTTCATTTTTACTTTCATCATATTTTGCTTTGGTTTTGATACTCCCAAAGTTAACGCAAATTTACAACCCTTCCTTTTCATAAGCTATCATACTTTCAGAGATCAGAGTCCATTTTCTGTACGCTGTTTTTGAACCCAGTCAGCGACGGGTACTTTTGCAAGTATATATATATATATATATATATATATATATATATATATATTTATATATATATATGTAAGTATATATATATATATATATTATTTGTTATACATAAAAATTAACATGTCGCTACATATTTAGGAACACGTTTCCGTCAGCTATTTACACAAAACTAGATATCTTTCAGGCGATATTGCTTATAAAATTCAGTCAGTGATATATATATATATATATATATATATATATATATATATATATATATATATATGTGTGTGTGTGTGTGTGTGTGTGTGGGTGTATATAATTATGTATATATATATGTATATAAATGTATGTATGTATATGTACATATATATATATATATATCACGGTAAAGGTCTTCAAAAGTAAGGACTAATAGATTTAGGATGATATTAAGGGGGCTTATTATAGGAAAGCAGTATATATTTTTATTGATATAAATACATTTTTATGGACATGCTAATAATACGGACTAGTAGTATGTTTAAACTAGAAGTCCTCGTTAGGTGACCTGTTATTTTTTTTTCACACAAGAAAGCAAACTACGGCCGTACCGAAAGCAATGCATTCTATGTTTACGTATATAAAATGTTGAAGAGCTCCTAATACATGAGTTATATAGTGAAACATGATCGTCCGAATTAATTAGTTTAAACTATGAAATGATACTTCGAAAAATTAATTAGTTTTAACTATGAAATGATACTTCGAAAAAACTATGAAATGATACTTCGAAAAAACTACGAAATGATACTTCGAAAAAAGTACAAAAGGAAAAACAAAACGTGGAGTTTGTGTTTTATTTAAATCACTTGACCTTATTAAGGATATTTTAACTGGGAAATAAATTATAAAAAAATACCAATTACTTTTACGAAAATCTGGACGAACATGTTAAAATAAAATACTAGATGATATATTAAAATACAAAACAAAATAAAAATGAAAAATAATAAATTTAAATGCAAAAATATACGACAATAATTGAATATATTTCAGGTGAATGCTGCTTGGTAACACCCTCAGCAAGAAAATTGAGAGAGTTTTTTGATTGCGAAGACTATGTGAATTGTGAAAGGCAATGTTGGCCGCTAGCAACACGATATGAAAAGCTGGGTGTACCAAGATCGAATCCAGTTCACCTAAGAGAACTTTAATCAAATCCACACAGAACATGAGTCTAAGTTCATGGAAAGTACAGTAAATCAAGTAAGTAATAATGATCAGGCGTTTTACACATTTGAATTTAAAAAATATATATTTCGTCGTAGATATAATATAAAATAAACAAATATGATACAAATCAAACATTTTTTAAAAATTTATTCAAAATACTTACTATGATAAACTAGTTCCATTATTCGATGAAGTTTAAAAATTGTTTGTTTGTTTTTTTCGGGGAAAATAAATTGCATAAATAAAAAACAAACAAGTGAAGCATGCACGGTGCTTTCGAGAGCACAGTAAACGAGGCATAAAAATGACTAAGTTCAGCATATGCTCCCCTTACTTAAACCCAAACTCCCAGGGGATGTCAAATTTTGGTGAAAATAAAATGGTGCAGTTTTAGGGTTTAACATACTTAAATTTGCGTTCAGGACCATGCAAAACTGCTAAATAGACATACACAGAATATTTTGCGCCAATATGGTAAAATAGTCTTAAAAATGGAGTGATTTTATTAGTCTTAAAAAAGACCCTGGGGCACACTCAAGAGTTATCGCGAAGTACAGAAAAAATATACTAAAAAACAGTAAGCTACAACTTTTCAGAAAGTTTTATAAAAATCCAAGGCATCATTATTATTATTTTTTTTTTGATTAGCACAAAAGTGTCAATTTTAGCCATTTTAATCCTAAGGGCACCCCTACGGAGGCAACCGGAATTTCCCTGAAAATCCGTTCAACTACTTTGTTTTTACTCATATCATGTTTAATGTTTTTGCAAAATGTCAAAAAATTCGAAGGGGTAGTTATTAAAAAAAAAGTGCGGACAGACAAACGAACGAATGGATGAACGGACAAATGTGAATTTACAGGCCCACCTTCCTTTTGGCGGATGGGGGGGCAAAAATATAGAATTGCCGTGTAAATTGCTAGTTAGCATAAAATTGATTTTTTTTAACATTCGAAATGTTCCAGAAAGTTACTAAACAAACAAGAAGAATATTGAAAATATGGAAATGGCATCAATTAAAATACCATAAAATTGATAAATCTGATTAAATAATTGATTAAAAAAAGAAAACATTCTTAAGGTTGAGATGATTTCATTTACTTTATTAATTTATTTAGTTCGTATATATATATATATATATATATATATATATATATATATATATATATATATATATATAAATCGTAATTTCACGTAATTTTATTATTTTTATTTTACTTATTTACTGTATTTTATTTTATCATTATCTAGTTTTAGACTCCATTTTATCACCTCCTATTCTTATTTATAGACACCATCTTTTTAAGTTACTACGCTATTTTATTCCAATTCAATTATTTCTAATTAAAAAAAAAATTTCGTAATCTCGTGTCATTTTATTTATTTAATCTATCACCGCTATATTTCCAAACACAATTATTTTTTAATCTCTACGATATTTTAACTTTTAGACGTAATCCACTACACTAGTTTACTCTAATTTATTTTTTCTCTTATAAAATGTATATATATATATGTATGTATATATGATATCTAATTTACATAAGGAAAACACGTTGCTCTCCCCCATCATTATATATAGCCCCAATCCTTCGACTCTCTCGTTAATGACCATCCCTCTTGAAGAAGCCCGCATAAATCGGGCGAAACGGTGAGTATCGAGGTCCTTCCACCTCCATTTTATTTCATATCGTCGGATTTAATCCAGCTCAACAATCATATATATATATATATATATATATATATATATATATATATATATATATATATATATGTATATATATATATATATATATATATATATGTGTGTGTGTGCGCGATATCAATACACAAAAAGCTCATTCCTAGGAATATATATATATATATATATATATATATATATATATATATATATATAATAAAAATTACAATTAAATTTACCAAAATGATCCAAGATGGTAGAATTAAAGTATATTATAACTATTAAAGAATTAATATTTATAAAATTATCTCAGCCAGATGTAAAAGCTCGATAAAACTAAATAGGAAATAGAGCTTATAATACGAGCAAACAATAAAACATGTTAAAAAATACTTTTAAATGAGTTAAAACATATTTAATCTGAAATAGAAACACTAGATAAGTGGATAGTGCTTAATCCGCGGAGTTTCGAATAAATACTTTCCTTCTCATCAGAGGGTAGGAATTAGCAAAATGCGGGATCGGATTTTGCATGCAAAATTCCTACCCTCTGATGAGAAGGAAAGCATTTCTTAGAAACTCCGCGGATTAAGGACGATCCACTTACCTAGTGTTTCCTTTTCAGATTAAATATGTTTTTAACTCATTTCAAAGCGTTTTTAACATGTTTTATTAATTGTTTGCTCGTATATATATATATATATATATATATATATATATATATATGTATGTGTGTGTGTGTGAGAGAGAGAGAGAGTGTTTATGCATTCTAATATATCCGTATTGATGTTTTTTGTTCACAATAACATATTATGGCGTAATATGACGTCACAGTATTTTTTTATGTTGACGTGATATATGGCGTCATAGCAGATACTATAATATTGAACTTATATATCCTGTAAATTGTTCATATGTTGTTTTTTTTTTACATAGGCATCACCACATTATCAAGGCCCAGAGGCCACTCAAGGATAAGGGTTAAAGAGTGTACAGTAGAAATTGGACAATATAGTAATCATTAGTAATGAAAATTTGGTAAATTTGATAACTTATATGGAACGGCTCATCAAGAACTTATTTACTTTGGACTTGAACACAACCATATTGTAGTCAGCCGGAAAGCAGGAAAACGGAAGACAATTCCACAGGCGTGCAGTTCTAAGAAAGAAGCTTTGTTCATGGAATCTACGTTTAGGTTTAGGCACAGATAAAGAGTGGGGGGAATTATTGATAGTGTTTACAGCTAGACGAGTGTTTCTAGTGAAAGTTTGGCGAGGGGGGGACCATAGATTGAAGCTCAGTCGAACACTTTCCATGAAAATAACGATACACCAGAGACAAACTTGCAACATCTCTTCTGTGAGATAGAGGTTGCAAGGAGGAGAAAAGGACATCTCCTACGAGGCTACGAAGTCTATTTTGAACTCTATCAAGGCAGGACAAGTCCTTTCTAGCAGCTCCTGCCCAGATGTGGCAACAGTATTCCATCCTTGGACGTATCTGGCTCTTATATAGATAGAGAATAGCATCAGTAGTGAGATATTTACCGGATCGATAGAAAGATCCCACCATTTTCCCAGCGGCCTTGGCAACAGATTTGATGTACGTGTTCCATTTAAGATCAGGAGTAATGGTCAAGCCCAGAAGCTTGTCAAAACTTGAGGCCTCCAGAAGACGAGAGCTATTCATTTCAATTGATGCCAAATGTGGATTAGAATGTTGATGATGTAAGGAGAGAAGCTTGGTTTTAGATGCATTAAAAGTAACCAACCACTCCTTACCCCATTGTACTACGTGCTCAAGATCAGAGGAGAGAGAATTGGAGAGAACTTGGTAATTTACTGTCTTAGATGTGCTGATTTCTATTTTTTTTACTGCCGATAAAAATAATAGGAACATGTATTTATCATGGCCGAATCTGGGTAAAAATGGAAATAACATCTCCATCCTAGCTCGATTAGTCGCGACAGAACAGTCAATATTAATAATTTAAAAAATCCGTGTTAATTTATGATTATTTGCAAACTTTTAAAGGTTAAGCTAAACATGTTTTATATGTTGTTTGGATCGGTGCAATGTTGTCACTCACTATGATGCACTTTTCGATGCAATGTTGGAAGATATTCAAGCATAATTTCAGCGCAATAAAACCGGCGACGACGAAATAATTGGGCAGATCACAGAAGCCCAAATTCTATACGACATGTGAGTACTTTTACCACAAGGTTTTAAGAGTAACTAATGGGTTTTGACAATAGGGAAAATTAAATTTAGATTTGAAGGAGAGTAATGTATACGAGAAGTTGGATGCAATTATGTCAGAGTAGTTAACGTTAAAATAGAAAAAAAAACTAATTTGATTCTTGAAAGCAACTGACAATTGTTACTTTAACACATACTCTTTATATTGGGACAAATGTAAGAACACTTGAAAAAGCATGTAAACTAATTTGTTTTGTCGCACGATAAATACAACACTAAGTATTTTTCTCACCCCACTTAAAGCCAGAAACTGTAGTATTATATTACAATAAGTAGATGAAATTAACATCAATCAGCTCGATACAAGAGTGTTTGCCGGTTCTTAGAAGAGTCATTTTAATTGTAATTCATGTTATGCTCTCTTTTATTGCTTAAACATATCACAATGATTAATTTATATTTTTTCTGACATTTTTTTAAAAGTATTATTTATATTTTCTACAATATTCTCATACATGTCGACGTGAAGCCGACATGCGTTATTCAAAAGATAGAAAAGCATCTTCCATCATGGTAATGCTCCTCCTCGCCGATCACTACTGATCTAATATCTAGAAGAATTTGGTGGGAAGTTTTCCAAGTCTGCATATTGCGTGGTTTAGCGTGGTATTGCGTGGTTTAGCTTCCACTAAATATCGCTTATTCCGTGTATTACAAAATTATTAGATTGTCTTAGGTTTACGTCAGTAGGAAAAGATAAGGCATTGGTTGGATTTACATTTTACATAAAATCGTAAATGAGTTATTTATATGCACGTTGACACATTGTTGCAGAGAGGCTGTTATTGTTATGAATAAAGATTTTCCTTAACACGTAGTTTTAAATTGTCAAAATAAAATATTAAATTGAGAAAATCTTTGTCACTGATATAATAAAATAATGAAAAGGTGAATCTCTATAATAATATTGGCATATTCCGTAGTACATTGAGCAATTTCCTTGTTCAAAAAATATCTTAATATCTTAAAATATGTTTTTTAAATTGTCTTCCTTTTAAGATTGTAACGCTGGGTATAGGGCAGCCACAACAGCTGTCAACACCCCCCTGCTTTTTTATTAAAACCAACCGAGAGCTGTTTTAATATCCTCACTATTTCCTTCAATGCAATTGTCTGGATCTCTTTTGCACTTGGTTCACTAGGAATATTTGTTAAGTAGGACTTCAGTTTCTTTTTCATAAGCCGTGTGGCACCTATAATAACTGGTATGATTGATATCGACCTAAGATTCCAGTTCTTTCATATCATACATGAGACCTTGATATTTGATCTATAAATCCCTCCCAAATCTGTTCAGACCTTAATCATTAGGAACACTCACTGCAACCAAGGTTTCCAGTCTCTCTGGCTTATTCCATATAATATGTCAGGTTTCAGAGTAGCATTTTCAAGGTAGGTGGATGTAAGGATTACATGGTTGTAATATATGGGATATAAATCATTTTAAACTTTTCTTTCATGTTGATGTTAACAGGTCTTGCTGCCACACTGGATGTTTAATTTATTTACGGATTGTCCAGCGGAGGTACTTACATACTCTATCATGTCTCGCTGTGTAGTAGCCGTCCTCCAAAAGAACCTTGCAATTTGATACCAAATGACTCCTACTTTCCAATTCTGTGTGGCAAAACCTATAATATTTTTCTTCCTTTGAAGATTGTAATGCTGGGTATGGGGCAGCCAAAGCAGCTGCCAACATTGCCCCACTTTTTTATTGAAACGAACCGAGAGCTCTTTTTGGTATCCTCGCTGTTCCCTTAAGTGCAATTGTCTGAATCTCTTTTGCACTTGGTTCACCAGGAATATTAGTTAGGTAGGACTTCAGGTTCTTCTTCATAAGCCCTGTAGCACCTATGATAACTGGTATGATTGATATCTCCCTAAGATTCCAGTTTCTTTTCATATCATACATGAGACCTTTGTATTTGGTCTGGTTCTCTCTTTCAGCTCTGTTAAGACCGCCATCATTAGGAACACTCACTTCAATCAAGGTTGCAACTCTCTCTGACTTATTCCATATAACTATGTCAGGTTTCACAGCAGCATTTATGCATATTTTCATGATAAGTAAGCTAGGTTTACTTCAATGTATATGTTTTGTTATAACTATACACAGTTTTGGTTGAATATACAAGCGTTCCATTGATCTTATCTTAAGTAGAAATAAATTTATAGTTTCAGCTCGACTCTAACACTATTCAGAAAGCGAAAACACCAAAATAAAAGAAGAAATGCAGAGAATAAATCAGCGGTCTAAGATTAACAGTTTTTGGTGTTCACACATACGAGATGTATCGTTGCCGTAAATAGTATGTTATTATAGTTTATTTAAATGGTGGGTAGATATTTAAGCAAAGGTCTGGTATGACACGTATAAAACACCAGTAAAACAAAGTGACATTGTTATGTATAGTTTTCAAATAAAATATTTCATATTAGCGTGATATACCTATAACAGTAGCACGCCGCCCAGCATTGCCTGGTATTACTCGATCGTAAAATATGCTTAAATATATTTTGATTAATGCAGATTTCGTATTTATTATTATATTATAATGGAGCCGATATATAGTAATGATTTAAAAAGGTAAATAAAAAATGACTCGTGTGTCACCATTGAGAATTGAAACAAAACGTTTAGCTTACGATTTACTTTTTCCTTAGACGCTAATGCCTGAGCTATGAAGACATGTTTGCTGCGAGGCTAAAAATTAAAACGTGCTCGGCTAAATGTCAAATATAACGTTTCGCTATATATTAATGTCTGTTAACCAAAAACTGACACAGAATTTGGGTAGGCAAAATGTTTTAAACAAATACACACACACACACACACACACACACACATATATATATATATATATATATATATATATACGCATACATAAATATACATATAAAGATGTTTGTGTTTACTATAAACTTTTTTCCGCAAATATTACACAAGTATGAAACATGCAGAATATGTATACTATATAATTACACGTATATCGTTAACTAAAACTATAATTCCATAAAACTGAAAAAAATCTAATAGGGAATTAATTAAAATAAATGTGTAAAAGAATATGCAAATACGCTGTATCTTTTGCAGATGAATGCAATTCCAAACCCATATTTAACAAAGTTGTGTTTTCTCGTTAAATACATAGAGTGATAGGTTTTGATATAAATATCAATACATAAAAACAAATTCATATATATATATATATATATATATATATATATATATATATATATATATGGATGTGTGTGTATGTAAAGAAACGATAAAATTGTTGTCTTAGCAAAGACATGCTTTCATTTCCGTTTTGCTGCAGCCCATGCGCTAGGTGACCCGTGGTGTACAAATCCCAAAATCGGTAAGACCCTTCTATCGTGTCTTATAGTGACACAATGTTCAACGAGCATGATCGGAGATATGCCGCTGCACAAATAAAGCTCTCTATCGATTCCAGATTTTACAACAGGATCATAGTCAGCACACTCTAAATGCATAGCTGGATTGCCACAACTCACAAGGACATATCCATAGTTATGAAAACAAAGTTTTCGATCACGGTTAGAGTTTATCGTGCCGTTTCAAGTTAGGACCACTTTATGCCACCTCACAACAAAAGTCAACACTAAAATATACTTGGATGTGCTGAAAGATATGGTTATCGCCTGGTGCAATCAAGTGGCTGCTGGTAGGCATTGGTTGTGGCAGAATGGTTTGGCGCCGGCCTACAATACCAAAGAGAACCATGTTTTACTTCCAAAATGAATGCTACAACTTTGTACGGTGTTATCAATCGCCAACTCCTCGCTCCACCTAAACCCGCTGGACGAATTTGTGTGGTCATACGTCATTAACATCACCAACATGACCGCAACCAAAACAAAATCCAACCTGATCGCTGTGTATTCGTTGAACTACCACACGCAGTTGTTAAAAAGGCATGCTTCCATTTCCGAACCGCATCGAAGCAGTGATTGAGAATAAATGCGGCTACATTGAATAGGTGTTAGCTCTGTTACATAATAAAGTTATCTGAAGTGATTTTTCCAATAGAAGTTTTAATATAAAGCTGGATTATTGTTTGCTTTAGGGCGAAATTTTTTTCGTCGCACCCCGCATATATCGGATTTTATTAATTTTTATTTGAACTTGAATACACAGAGACATTTTGTCGAGCTGATCGACGGTAGTCAAATAAATGATATAGTCATGAAAAGAGGCGATGCTAAAATATCATAAAAAAATAATAAAGGGGAAATTTCTAACTGTATTCTTAAAACAAAACAACTCTTTTCATACATACATTTAAGCAAGGCATATTTTCCGTACAGGTCCCCATCAAACAAGGCCCGAATATAAAATGTGGCCATAACAAGTCAAAATTATTGTATCCAAATGAAATTGCATTTGGCATTAAAGATAATAACCGACTATATTATTAAAAAGTCTGGTTTCCCTGAAAACCGTCTGTTATGACTTGGAAACCTGGCATAACATTCTGGGACACTGCAATACTGCCGATATTAAAAAGTTACCAAATGTAGTCGAAAACATAGAGATAATATCTTCAGACGATCTCCAAAATTGTGATATTTGTGCACAGGGGAAAATCGCGAAATATTATATATTTCGCGATTTTCTACTCTGCACAAACATAACAATTTTGGAGATCGTCTGAAGATATTATTTAAAACACCACACAAAAAGGCCACCAAAATTCTCTTACACGTGCACTGTAATTTGGCAGGTCGGATAAGTCCGATGGGACCAGATAATTTCAGGTAGGCATTACATTTTAGTGACGATTAGGTTTCATTATGGCTTATTTCTCAAAACCCAAATCTGACACTATCATTATCACTAAGAAATATTTAGCTTACATCGCCCCATACGGCTCGGTAAAATGTATCTGTTCAGAGAATGGAACGGAACTTACTAGTAACGTATTGGACCTTTTATTAATTAACCATCTTCTTAAACATCAGATATCAGCGCCTCATTTCTCATTTCAAAATGGCACTGCTGAAAGAGCATGTCATACCGTTTTCGAGATGGTAAGTTGTGTACTTATCGAATCGAAATTAACTCAAAGTGTATTGGCATACACTTTAATGCCGACAGCATAAATCAGAAATATATCGTTCAATTGAAGATTAGGCAAAACTCCGTATGAAGCGTTTTGCGGTATAACACCTAAATTTAACCGAATGCATATATTTGGTCTAAATTGCTTCGCATTCGTAGAAAATAGAAAATATATGTAAACTAAATACTAAAAGCGAAAATTATTTTTAAAGGTTACGATAAAAGCATCTCGGTGTACTTATCTATTTTCCAGACGAAAACGCCATAAAACATTTGTGTAAAATTTAATGACGCATTTTATTTTTAAAAAAATGCAAACCCAGTGATCAAAAAACGTGAGTAAATAGTGTTTTTCTTTAGCACAATGAAAGTATAAATAACGACGAAACTGCTGTAAATCTACTGACGTAAATAATATCCCGACACATGGATACACAATAAGGGACCGAAAACGGCCAGATTTCTTACAAATATAAAAGCTACAAGACTACACAATAGTTTGTTCTCGCTGGGTTTCTACAAAAAAAAAAAAAAAAAAAAAAAAAAAAAAAAAAAGAAAACTCAAGGCCTCCGGCAGTGAAACTTTTAAAACAAGATTTGTTGGAAAAAGTTTTTTACACATTTCTGGATTCGAATATTTTACCACGTTCTGACTAACGACAAATTTAACAGCAATTAGAATTTTAATGTAACTTTCCGCTCAATATAATAAAAATACATCAAATACACGTAAATAATGCATATTTAAATGCTCCGATTGCCCCCCTAAGGGACTTAACATGAACAATAAACATTTCTGATGAAAACTGAATAAGTCACAGTACGGCATAAAACTAAGTGTTCACAATTGGAATTTAACACTCTATAATTGTTTAATAGAACAAGAATGCAGACAGTGTCCCGTAGACGCGCGCATATATATATATATATATATATATATATATATATATATATATATAGTAAGTTATAAAATATATATGGCGATTAAGCTACACTGAATATTCTGCGTTTCATCCACTATAGGATTCGTCAGGCTTATGCGCGAATTCTGTCGTTGCTTCTTGTTTTTATATATGTTGAGGATTTCTAGTTATCCAATCAGCTTTCTAGTATCCACCGCGACCCTTCCTATCAGCCAATGGGCATGCATTTTATCGAACAAAGGATATGTTTTAGAACTAGGTTAGTGGTTTAAGGTAGACGTTTTCCTTCCTTTTTATATATATATATATATATATATATATATATATAAATATACCTATGTGTACACACACATGCACATATATATACAGATATATATATACATATATGTGTGATCGTTTATGTATATTCATGTTTATTTACTTTATTTATTTGTTTGTTTGCTATTGTTATTGTTAGTTTAAAGCTATTTTGTATCGCTATCCTGGTTAAATCGACCTTCCAGTGAACATATAGATATAATATCCTTAAAGAGTTTTACAAAATAATTTATGAGAATTTGCCCCTAGAAAATAGATTGAGCAAAATAATACATAAGAACACAGTTAAACTGTCATTCTCAATCGATTTCAATGTAACTAAACTATAATAAGTTCTAATAATGGTAAAATAAAAAAAAATAGTAAATAATACTTTAATTGAATCAGATATACCTAGGAAGATCTTAATGTTTTTTCGGACAGATACTGAAACCATGTTGCATCATTGAACATTGGACCAGAGAAAGAACAACATCGAGTTGAGGATAATGATAGAGATTAAGATAGAATAAAAATAATTATTTACTATATAATAAAATTATTTCGGAAATCTCCCTCTGGACTAAATTACAGTAAGTTAGCAATAGATGTCCCCCATAAATTAATTATGTCTAAACTATTATCTACGCTTTTATGTTACTTTTGAACGCCGTTATTTATATATTTCCTCATTTTGTTTTAGACGAAAAAAAATCCTAAATTGAATTTACGAAATATTTTCTTTTTGTAGATTAATTTGAGATAATTAGTATCTATTTTAATAATGTAGTCTTAAACCATTAAAAAAAATCTGTTAATAATGGTGATTTTTGTTTCTTTGGTTAGTTCGAGTGATTATTTGCTGAAAGTCTGCATGGCTAAATTTTTTAAATTTCATGTAAAAAAATTTTAAATTTCATTTAAAAAATTTTTATTTTTTATTTTTAACCCCCCACCATTTCTTTCAAAATATTTTCTGTTCTTTATTTGGTTTATGGTTCTTTTCTCGATTGAACAACTTCATTAACATAAGTCATTGATATTTTTAAAAAGTTTTTTAAAAAGTTTTATTCAAACAAAATGGTTGTTTTATTTTTTTTTTGTTTTTGATATTTGGTAATATTAAGTACTTTTATATGACATATTATTTATTCATTATAATAAAATCATACTCAACTTCTTACGAGCGACATCATCACGAGTGCTAAGATCTTTAGACGATTAGTTTGTATTTTATCTCGGACTCCAATATCCCCCCACCGCTCCCACATCACCGCACACATATATAAACATTATAACTATATTACATGACACCCTTAATAAATGGATGAAAGACTCATACAAATACAACTACCTTTACACTTTGCTTTTCGAAAATATTCCGGCTATTCTCGTTGCCTGAGAACATAAAATTCTCTTATTAGGAATCACACACATTCTTACAAAAACGGATACATAAAAAATTAAATATACGCTCGCTTAATATACACGACTCACTACTTTTATGCATATTAAAAAAATATCTGCAACGCTTATATTCATAAATTCACATAGTTATATTCCTATCTTAAACTACGCACACACCTTATCGCCGCGCATTGTTTTAAATCAATTATAATTTCCTACAGTTGTTTTTCCCTGATTGTACAGATTAATATGTACAAAAACTTACGATAACATATAGTTTTAAGCTACACAAAAAATAGGCGTAAATTTCGTACAAATAAGTTACCGCGGCTTTTTCTGGTAATGTTTATATCTATTGAAAATACCGCCGCTTCGTTTGTTTTGCCAATTAGCATTATTTACATCAACATTATGCACCATATTGTTACAATAAATATATAATTGTAGCTTTCGTTTTATCGTGTTCAGTTTTAGCGTCGTAAATTATGCGATGATAAAAATTAACTTAGGAAACAAATACAAATTGTTGTATGTACCCGACTACTTACATAAGACCAACAAATCAACGATATTTTTTCACATGAAAACATTTACAAAATATTTAAAAGTAAAATACATGATATGCTTTAAGAAAAACATTAATGAACCAACAATATTTCCATTATATAAAAACATTTGGCAAATATGTTTTCTTTCTCTTTATAAACAATACGTGTCATTGTAACGTTTGAAAACAATGTTTTTACCATTAAAAAATCGTTCCAGCTTTCCCCCTTTAATGTTTTGATTTAATAAAAAATATCGTTAGATTGACCATCTGAACTTATGAGATTTAAATATGAACCACTCTTTTACTACAAGAGAGTTGTCTCCCGCTGCAGAGTGAACCATTGTAAAACAGCACAAAAAATGGTGTACTGTAAACAGACATCTTGCTTCTCAACTGTATTTATATATGTTTTTATGTCCCGAATTATAACCCCTTATATCAGAGTGGTACAAGCTTACATCTGTGTGATTAGGTAAAAACACACACGAAATACATCTCAATTTAAGAGTGTCTTCTAAATATTTACACTACCCTATTTTCTTGTTTGATTTGTTTATCTGTGTTTTTAGGCGAGCGTTTTTTTATTCTAGTTTTCGGCGTTTTTTATTATTTTCTACTGTGGTGGATGCTTCGTTTGTTGATAGGCTAACAACTCATAAAAACTATTTCTTTTTATATCAAACACATGTTTACACTCGAAGCGGAATTCCATCAAGAACATTTCTAATTTTCATTAATTTTGATTCATTTGACTACATTTACGCCAGTTTCTTAAATTTTTGCTCATCAAATAATTGGCACTGCTAAAGTACAAATTTGACCTTTATTACATTGCCTACGGATAGACTCATTTGTTATACATATATATATATATATATATATATATATATATATATATATATATTTATGTTTTTGGTTTAGTATATTTGTTTTTTCAGAAGTCATTATTGTTACTGCTCAGACATTAACATTTTAGGTAATTTTTCCATCGCTTCAACTACACAATTTCCTTTAAACTGACGACTTTTAAGGATTTAAGAATATGCTGAATAACACAGTCTCTTTTCACTTTGACGGAGACAAGTAGTTTTCGGGATATAATGGCATACATTATGCACTTTCATTCAATGTACTACCTACACGCAATAATGAATTCTACTTCTCTCAGCACGGCACTCCTACCCCCCAAGTTTTTTTTTCTTGTTCATAGTCTTTGCGGGTGGGTATGTGGACAAAAAATATCAACGTTAAATTTGGGGCGTTTTTATTCCAAAAGCCGTCCCTTATCATGGCGATGTTGGGCGTTTCTATTCCATACGATGTTCTCAACATGAGGAAGTTGGAGTGTCTCTTCCGAAAGCAATTCTTAACGTTGGAGATCCCCAATGTCCACTGCCACCATCAAAGGTGTATTCAATGCTTACCTGAATTGTGTATTCCTAAGAAGAAACTCAAAACTAAAAGTACGATGTTATACAAAGCTGTCTACATTGAAATTATTCCAGTGTATATTAAATTTAATACAAAAATTCTACAATAGTACAATAAATAAATTAATAGATCATCAACCCAACATATAAACACTAATGTTTTTTACAAAGGAATCACCACTTATCAAGGCCTAAAGATCACTCGGGATAATGGTTAAAGAGGGTGCAGTGGTCAAAGAGACAATATCATAGCAATCGTTAGAAGTGTAAATTTGTAAAATTGGATTACTTAAGGGGAATGGTTCATCAAGAACTTGTTAACATTGGACTTGAAGGCGGCCATATTGCAGTCAGTTGGAAAGTAGGTAAACGAAAGAGAGTTCCACAGGTGTGCCCTTCTCAGAAAAAAAACTTTGTTTATTTAAATCTACGTATAGGGTATGAAAATAATACATAGTGTATTTAGCCAAACGAGAATTATAACCTAAATAAGAGAAATAGAAATATATCTAAATTTAATAATAGTTATTGGTAATAAATGAACACCTAAGTAAATTCAATAACATATGAGTAAATAAATAATCGAACATGAAGTAACTGTGAAATATGTGGATGAACAGATTATGATCGTTTATAATAGATTAAATAGATATGAAGTTTAAGCTAACAAAAACCAAACTAGTATGGTAAGATTATGTTAAAGTTAATACAAAAATCTTAGAATGGTGCAATAAACAAATAAATAGATGATGAGCTTAACATATAAACACTAAAATAATTATAACTTAAATAAGAAAGAATTTGATAATCTTTATCGGTAACAAAATAAAACCTGAGTAATTTCAATAAAACAAGAGGTAATAAAAAAGTTGCACATCAAGTAACTGTGAGATATCAAAATATAAAGTTGAAGAAAACTAAAGGAGAAATTGAACCTGAATTGACATAAAGAGGATAAGGTTAGAACTAGAGGTTTAAAATCAAGCAGAGGCGATTAACAAATACTAAAGACAAAACATGAAAGGAAGAATACATGTAATTCTGATAAACGATACATAGATAAATACATTGAAAAAAGTATCTCCCTTACAACAGACCAGCAAATTTTTAGTGATATTATTTAAATAAACCTTTTAATTATAATTCTGTTTTTAGCGATAACGTAAAAACATTAAATAGTAGATCGTAACATGGTAATAAAATTTATACGAAACTATGGCTGATTGAGAATATAATAGTTTAACATATAAATAGACACTCGAATTTAAAGGTGTAGATTAGTATTTGGGAAATATATCAATAAAATAAATAAAGTGGAAAAATAATTATAAAAGTTTTAAGTAACATTAGGAAATTAACTGAATATAAAAATAGGGAAATTTAGATGTTTCATATAAAAAATAAAAATACGAAAGTGGGTTAAAGAATCAATTCGAAGGCATTCGAAATAATTGTAGAAAAAACCCCAAAATAGTATAAAAACTGTGATAGAAATGAGTCCAATTGCTCCAAACCTTAAAACAAGGATTATGAATATATTCATATATGTATAACAAATGTATTTCACCGTCTGAAGAGTAGCTATTGTAGACTATTTTTAAATGATATATTTGAAATTTTTCAAATAGTTACAAAACAATTGCAATGCACGAGGAAATACACCATATGCTGTTCCCATTGCTGTCGCGATTTAGCGTACATACACTATGCGTGGTGAACATAGGGGCGTGTGAATTAAAGTAGAACGCATATCTGAGGAAGAGATCTATCCCGAAATATTACAGAATTTGAGTATTCTATCGGACGATCACAATGAAAATATAAAGCGAATGTGTGTGTGTGCGTGTGTGTGCGTGTGTGTGTGTGTGTGATGTATAAATCCATGCACACTTATTTTAATTAATAAAACTATTTTTCATCTGCTTCGGTTTTATTCCGTTACGCTTCCGCACTTTACAGCCTTCAACAAATTACATTTAATGAAAACTGATAATCATGAAGCTTGATTAATTAAGTCAATTAATTTTGACTTTGAATTTATTGGTATATGGACATTACCGAAAATTTAATATAAAAAAAAAATTTCGACTTAAAAAAGTATTAATAATATATATATATATATATATATATATATATATATATGTATATATATATATATATATATATATATATATATATATATATATAGAAAGAGAGGGAGAGAGATGTGGGTGTGTGGGTGTGTGTGTATAATTAACATATGTAGAATCTACAATTTACCACTTCATCTATATTCGGTAAATTTATAACACTTGCTATATATACAGGCCCCGTTTCTTAGTGTTTTGTCCGAATGAAATAAAACTTTGGTCATAACTAGTTTATTATATTCAAAGCATCACATAAAAACACGAGAGTAGTTGTCTTTTTTTTCTCCGTTCTACGGCATATGTTCTAGATGGCCTCCATTTAGCTTTTGTTTTTTGGGGTCACCCTGTATAAAGTTGACTTGAAAAGTATATTTTTCAGGGATAGAAAAAGTAGACCTGCCTGAATAGTTAAGGCTCCACCCGATTAAAAGAAACAATTTTGTACAAAAAGATGGGAAGACACTAATTAAAGTCACATTAAAACTGTATCACATTATCATTTCAATAAGGATGAGGATGTTTACAATAAAAAAAAAGAAATGAGTGGGAACATTTTGTTGCCTTTACATTGTTTAAATATATATATTTTTATTCCTGATATTATTCTGTAGTTTTAACACAATCTGACTTACACATTGAGGAATTTAAAAAATGCAATGCAAAATTCAAACAATCTTTATTCATAATAAATCATATTTTTTAATGTTTCCCGTTTTCAGCTCCGAATATATATGCTTTTTCCAAAACATTATTCATGATAGATCGAAGATTTTCTGGATTTCGATTTAACATCCTTTATTTCGATCTGCGAAATGTCAGACCTCAAAACGTCAAGCCTTAAACCTCTCAAGAACTAGCGAAAATATCATAAATATTTAAAAGAGATTATTTCTCATAAATAAAAATTATTTGACTTCTGCATATTTTAAAAACTTCCCCAATGCCTTAGTCAGATTCTTTTGTAATTACAGAAGGATATAATCCAAAAAGAAAAGAATATATTTAAGTTTAAAAAGTGACGTTTAAGATATATATATATATATATATATATATACATATATATATATATATATATATATATATTTAAATATTAATTATTACGTGCATAAAAGTAAGGTATCTATACACATGCTTGTTTTAGTGTTCACTCGTCATCAGTACACCTAGACTTTTATTGTCAAGGATCGAACCTTTAACGGCTCGACAAGTAGTCGGCTGTTTTACCACGAGACTACCGGGCCTTCGATAATATTATGCACGGTTTTTATCGCTTATAAATCTAAGGTTGTTTGAATTTGTATTTATTTAATACATCGCTAATAAAAATAAATAAATGAAAATTCAAACAACCTTAGATTTATAAGCGATAAAAATCGTGCATAAAATTGTCTAACGTCCGGTAGTCCCGTGGTAAAACACCTGTAACGGACCAGAGTATAATACCCTAGCTCGCCACAAGAAAATAATGAAACAAATGGAATTGAAGGAAACAAAGACTCAATTGATGGATAAAATAAACGTCGTTTATTTGCTGTTGAAAGAATGAACGTTTTAGTTATAACATGTGTTCATGTCCGCGCGAGTGTAACCAATGTTCGTTGCGGGACTGGTGTTGTTGCAAGAAAAGGAAATGTGTGTTCATCCCAAGTTCGGGTCACTATCGTTTTTTTCGCGCGTGGGAAGAGAAATGAGTGTTGTAGTGGAAATCAGAATGATAGTCCAGCGTGTAGTCAAAAAAGAGCATATGAGAGTTGACATCAGTTAGTAGTCAGCTACGCGAAGCTGTTCTCAGGGAACAGTAGTAGATAGAGAGAGAAAGAGTGCGAATGTGTACATACGGTCAGTTAGCTCGTGCCCCATACATAGTCGCAGGGGACGTGACGCACGCGGTTCGGTCCGTAGACCGACCGGCTCGAAAGCTCGGCCTAAAAAAGGTTAGAAACAGCTTGTCTCTTTGTTTTATACTCGTTTCCGGAGTGTCTTTTGCGCATGTGTATATTTCCTTTGAAAGCGGAAGTGACGTTTTCCATGTGTGCGTTCGTGTGCGCGTGTGTGAGTACATATGTGTGCGTAGTGTGTGTGCATATACACGTGAATGTGAGTGTATGTACGCGAACGTGAATATATGTACGTGTGTGGACGTGGGCGCGTATGTTTTTGTGTGCGTATGTATATGACATAGCTTGAAATATGAATGGGTGTTTTTGTGCGAGACTAGAAAAGGTTCGCACACACCAAACTACTTATCGAGCCGTTAAAGGGTCCTTGGCAATAAAAGTCTAGCTATACTGATGAGACTTCGGAACATACATGTATATAGATTACTTACTTTTATGCATGTAGTAATTATTAATTAATAATTAATATTTAAATAATAAAAAAGTAAAAACAATAACGCCCTAAGATTTGGACGAAGAAAAATGTAAACAAAAGGGCAAATAACTCCTTTCTTATAATAAGAGAAATCGCCCAGTGAGCGAGATTAAGAAATTAATCGCTAATAAAAAATAAATAAAAAATCAAACAATCTTATATATATATATATATATATATATATATATATATATATATATATATATATATATATATATATATATATATATATATATATATATAAAGTTTCTATGGACCTTGCAGCCTTGCTTGTATCTTGTAATAAAAGATCGAGAGATTCGATCCTTTGAAACGGGATTGCAGTTTTCTTTATATATATATATATATATATATATATATATATATATATATATATATATATATATATATATATATATATATATATATATATATATATATATGCGCGTTGGGCGTGGTTCAGAGGAAAAGAAATAAGAGTGGAGAGGTGTATCTTTTAGTTTCAATTCTAGCTGATGGAACCGAAGTAGAGGTTCTTGTCTAGCCGCACTGACGAGCTGTGATACAACGAAAGAGTCCTGTTTGTGGATAACTACAAATATATTTTAAGCACCCCCTCTTTGGTTACAGCACTCTCGTAAATAAGCTCAGACGCTAATCTATTGACTGAAAAATTCGAGGCTCGCAGTTTGTAAACAAGCGGTTTGAGCACTATAAAAGTGGTGGACGAATGTTTGTTTAAAATAAACATCTGTGGAGGTTATTTACGGGCGCCGTGTCCGTGGGTCGATCGGTGCTCTGGCTGCTCTGATGAGTTGTGATACTACGAAACAGTGCTGTATGTAGATTACTACACACATATATATATATATATACCTATATATATTAGTTTTGATCTCACTACTATATATTAGGTTCAATATAATAAACAATAGAGAATTGTCTCGATAATAATAATAATAATAATAATAATAATAATAATAATAATAATAATAAATGCGTAATCGGATACAATTTAGTCCTTCATATGTGTATATATATATATATATATATATATATACACACATATATACATATATATATTAAGTGAACGTGTCTGTATGTCTGTCTGTGTGCCCGTATGTCTGTCTGTCTGTGTGGCTGTGTACGCAATAGCTCTGTCAAGTTTTAGTCTACAGACTCGAAATTTAATATACAGGGTACTGAGATTTGGGAAAATCTATGTGATCGGGTTTCGGCCAGAAATTTGTCTGTTTAGGGGTCAAATTCAACGATTTGACGTTTGATAACTCTACAAAACTCCTCCGACAGTTTGGGGTCTAAACACTTTAAATCTTAGATATAGGTTCCTTGGACACGGATCTAACTTAATAACTTTATTTGAGCCCCAAACAGCAAATGTTAAAGGGTCATAATAAGGGTCAAATTTTAAAAAATTGGCCGCTTTTTTTTTCTGCTCAACATATACCTCCAAATACCCGGGCAACGCCGGACACCATGCTAGTAAATATATGAAGGACTAAGGACTGTTTTATTTGTTTTTGTTAGCGATACTTTCTTTAATGAATTCAAGTATTTATACGAAAGTGCATTTTTACCGAAATGCGTGTTGGGAATAATTTTCCCTTTGACCAATTTGGTACCTCCTAAATGGGGAGCGGCATATATATATATATATATATATATATATATATATATATATATATATATTAAATATAATTATCCACTGTCACGTGTTTCGTCGTCCACGACTCATCAGAGTAGCTATATATGAATAGTTTAATACATAATAAATCTAATCCCTTTGAATTATGGGAAAAAAACAATAAATGAATGGACAGGAAAATTATCGATTTTTACTTAAATTCTAATCAAAAGTAAAAACAAATATGTGTAAAACATTATACCATAGAGGAATATACATATATATATATACATATATATATATACATATATATATATATATATATATATATATATATATATATATTAGTAGAAGTACCCGTCGTTGACTGGGTTCAAAAACAGCCTACAGAAAATGGATTGTGATTGATGAAAGTATGATAGGTTATGAAAAGGAGGGGTTTGTAAAGAGATAGGTTTTGATACTCAAAAATGTTACCCTAAGCAAAATATGATGAACGTAAAGATAATTTTCGCGAAAATATATTTTTTTATGTCAACTTTGTTTCCATTCGTAGCCAACAGTCACCAACAAAATTATGTTTCCTTACAAAGAGAAAAAATAAATGTTACCATAGTTAATAAAAGTTACTTTTATTGTAAAAAAGTTCATTGGTTTGTATTTTTTTAGTAGTTGATAATTTTTTTTTTTTAATTCAGGAACCGGTTTTAAAAAAGTCAAAATGGCAGCAACTTTGAAATGGAGATCCCCGTTTTCAATTTGAAGGAGGGGCACCTGAGCATTCTGTGTTAACAATTTAAGAGAGTTCCATCAACGTAAGGAATATTCATAAACATATTTTAACGTTTTCCGTTATTTTGTGCTTGAGGAATATTCGATTTTGGCATGTGTAGTTTATATAAAAATATTTAAATAGTTATGGCCTCAAATTTCGTTTTAATTTCGGTTCGCTGAAATTATCTTAAGTAAAGAGCATTAAAAAAATATTACAAAACAAAAAACAACATGAACTTTTATTGACTATAGTAATATTTATTTTTTGTGTATTTATTTTTTCGGGTCGCCGTTTGTTGGCTTTTCTGGTAAACACTCTTAAGAAATAATATCGACGAAATATCGAAAAACAAAGAAACAAAAACAGTTTTGAATAATAATGAAGCTTTACTCACTTTAGTAAAATAATCCGAAGCAGCAAAATGGTATATTAAAAAAGTAAACATCTAATTACTTTAGTTTTTTAAAGCAAAGAATCAATATAAATATGAATAAGAAGAAAATGGCGTCATTTCGAAGCAGAACAGCTTCGTTTCAGTTTTACAGTATTGAACGGTGCAGTATTGCGCCGTCGGATTTAGGGTTGTACTATTGTAATTTAAAGGACACGCAGAAAGGGTGTAATCAACTGAATTCCTTCTAGTACACTGACAAAAATGCTTAAACAGATGTATAAATAAAAATAAAAAGGTTATGCACATGTTTTTAAATAGACACGTAATCACGTGAGTAGAATTTTTCCTTCTTTTTCACGATAACGTTCTTATTTTTTATTATCTATCTATTTTCGAAAGAGTGTCACGTGCAAGTGGAGAAGGAAAAAAACAGGGTTATGCAAAATTTGTGTTTAGAATTGTCTAAAGTTCCGACTTTTTTTTTTGGCTTTCACTTGAATATGAATGTGAATTTATGAGGTGAATTTATTCGACACAATATGATTCAACTCAAAAAAATAAATAAAAGCTAACGTGAATTAAGAATAAATTTAAGGCCTTATTGTGGACCCTCACCCCTTTTTAAAAAAACCTTGTTAAACCCTGTGACATATTTCCATTCTATGGAGGTCAGGCGCGAACGAACATCCAATAATTTTATTATACCACATTTCTTCAAACTGAAACATAATTATCAAAGTATACTTACGCAAATAGATATGAAAGTCTTTGTTAAAGTTTGTGCCATATTTCCATGGAGTACAGGCGCGAACGCAGACCCCACAATTTAATTATACCATCCCTATTTAAGTTTAAACATATTTATCAAAGTATTATTATGTACATCTATATCAAAACCCCTTTTACACTTTTTTTCCATTTTTTATTTCCATACTTTGGGGGCCAGGCGCGAACGTAGACCCCTACAATTTTTATGGATCACCGTCTTGCCAGATCAAACATACCCATTCCTGATCATCGATACATCTTCTATCATTATATGTATTCAGTTTCTTAAAATAGTCAACCATATTAGAGCCTATTCGTGACTAGACACACTCAGAGAAGTTCAACATTATATTATAGATATATATATATATATATATATATATATATATATATATATATATATATATATATATATATATATATTAATGTATTAGTGGCCTAGCAAGATTACTAGGGAGAAAACCAAGCAAGAAAAATCCGAAGCAAAAGACATGCCAGATTACAAAATTAAAACAGGTTTTCTAGGGCACTATATATATATATATTATAATTCGGGCATATTTTACTGGTTTTAAAATATAGGTTCTTTTTAACCATTTTATATCAACTTTTAAACATACAATCTTCGAAACGTCTACAAATTTTTCATGTAATTTCGGCCTAGAGAACCAAAGATATGAATATTTCAATATTCAATTTGACGACAAGTATAGATGTATCGATATATAGAGAGACTAATTTCTTGGACAATGTTATAAGTTCGAAATATCGAGAATTACTGATCAAAATTTTACAAATGCATGCTCGTTTGAAAGCTACTGACCTTAATTGTGTAGTGGGTGATGTCATATTTGTCCTTAAAGTCACACATTACTGTTTAACGAAGTGTATGATCACTTTTCTATATTAATTGAACGGTAAATGAGCAACCACTCTATGACCTTGCTGTGAAGTAGGTGTTCATTTTACGTTACATTAATATATATAAGTTATCCTCCAAGTTATAATTTCTTCATTTCTTTCATATCTTTGAAATTACTCGTTCTTGGATTTTAACTGTTATTTTCGTTTTCAGAACTCGAAAACCGATAATAGTTGTAATTTAAAATGATTTTTCATGGTTGGAAAGATTCTACACCGTTAGCAATATTTCAATCATAGCAATTTGTTTTCCAAGTTTTGCATTTGAATTACAAAATGTATGATATTTCCCCAAAACTTCTGGCTTTGATGGAGAGGAGGCAACAACTTGCTTCTATGGTTTCAAATGATCTGAAATAACAGTAAGAGGAGACTTGATTCCAAATATTTCTCATATGTTATACCTCACCGCTTTAGTTTTCATGCATAAATATCACATTGTATGAGACTTTTTTTTATACTGGATATTTTCATAATCGTACCTTATTTCCAAAAGAGGGGAAAAATGACATATTAGAAATATTTGGAATCAAGTCTCCATGTTTCTCCTATTTCAGATCATTTGAAACCATTGCAGCTAGTTTTTGTCTCATTTCTGTCAAGGATTGAGATTTGAGGGAATATATATATATATATATGTATATATATATATATATATGTGTGTGTGTGTGTGTGTGTGTGTGTGTGCGTGTGTGTGCGTGTATATATATATATATATATATATATATATATATATATATATATATATATACTATCAGGAAGACTCGTCGTCGTCGCCTATGATTAACTAAGTTTACACGAATGTTCAACACTATCAATAATTTCCTCCACTCTTTATCTGTGCCTAAAACTAAACATAGATTCCATCAAGAAAGCTTCTTTCTAAGAACTGCACACCTGTGGAACTCTCTTCCGTTTACCTGCTTTTCGTCTGAGTACAATGTAGCCGTCTTTAAGTCCAATGATAAGCCGTCCCCCGTAAATAATCCAATTTTACAAAGTTACAATTCTAATGATTACTATAATATTATCCTTTTTACAACTGTACACTCTTTAACACTTATTTTCGAGTAGACTCTAGGCCTTGATAAGTGGTGATTACTTTGTAAAAAAGTTAAAAACGTTTATTACCACCCAAATCGGTGAAATCACCTATTTTTAAATCAAAATAGTTTTTAGTTGTTTTTCTCCACTAGATTGGAAGACACTGCGGTGCACCACACAGAGCTCCATATGCCTCCCCACAGTGACTTAGCCCACAATACATTATATTTTAAATTGCACTGCAGAGAACCTACTGTTGAATTCATGATATTGTTTTTATATGATTGATTGGAAGTAGCTTTGTCTACTTTAAAATTAATTACTCAAATTTAATTAGTACAAAAATAGGAATGATAGATATAGTGAGAATAGGTGGGCTACCCGCTAATTTTCTTTTCTTATGTTGCCACTTTCCATAAGATATGTATATTTCATGATCGGGGAAAGTACTTTTTTCTGTGTCAATATGTATTAGAGTTGATTCTATGTGGTGTTTTAAATCTCCCTTAAAGTATTCATCACCATCTATCAATCTATGTCTTTCGTTAAGCCTAGTCTTCAAATATATTTCTAAATATGACACGTGTTGAATCAGTTGTAAAAAGAGAATGAAAAAAAAACTTTGTGAAATCAGTCGATGCTGTTCCAGAACGTTTTGAAAAGCTAGTGTCAGATATTGGCACACATACGAGGTGCATTCAGTTAGATTCCAAACTTTTTTATGACACATTTAAAATTATCTTACACCCTTGAAAATTCAGTTTGTTTTGCTTTACATCTGATGAGATAACTGGCCATTTTTTGACGTCACATTCAATTGAACAGCTACTAGGGATTAGAAAACACTACTAAAGCCTGATTGTTACAACTTGTGAATTTAAAAAATGTAATCTGAGCGTGAGAACACTTTAAAAGAACAGGAATTATGGACTGCTTTTGGACCATCTTGCATGATCGAGCATCAGTTTTAGTGTAGGCTCAGGTAATGCAAGAAGTTTGTGAGGAATGACAAGAAATATGGGAGGAGTAGGGACGTAATTATTCGCAAGGAACTTATAATGCGAAATATTTGTGAGAGGCTTCTTCTAAGGGTGCTCAAAGAAATCAGACTATTTGACCAAGTCCTCGTCCTCTTTATAGTTAAACCCTAGCTTCCTGTGACTTTTTCTTTTTCAGGAAGCTCAAGGAAAACGTTAGAGGCTGCGTTATGAGAAAAGGGAGGAGATTAAAGAGCCTGTGACGAGGGTCATTGATACGCTCACACAAGTGGACTATCGTGGGGCCTGTCAGAAGGACTTCGATGGGGACTAGAGTTTCACGTTATTTGTATCAGTAAAAGTGCGCATAGGAAAAGTCTAGAAATCTACCGAAGACACATCGTATTACAAAAGATATACTACAACATATGAAAATGCTTAATTTGGAGGAGAAAATTTATGTTCTCAATCTCTTTACGAGCTCAGTGTTTGAATGGTAACGAATTTTAATGGAACATTCGAATATCTATATATTTCAATAGAGTTCAAGTATTAGCCCCTTGATTTCTAACAGCTTCGACTGCAAGAAAATGAAACAAAAAAGAGAAAAGCAATATTCTTGTGAATTGTTTGTCTTTTCTTTTTCACAAAGAGTAAACATGCGATATGCGGTTTTATGATACTAATTTTTTTTGTAAGAATTCTGTTTTAGTAATAAATTACACACACTTAATAATAGAGAGTTACATTTGAATCACGCTGTAGACAATGTTTGATTACGTCTGTATGAGTCTGATTTGAGGTCGGCGAATGCATTAATTACATCACTTATCCGGATAATAAATTTTCGCTTGTTTTAGCTTCGAACAAAATCCAAATAGGATTCGATCTGTTCTATGATAGAACTAATCATATATTGGGAACATATCAATTCTAATCCATCGTTGTCCTTCCGAATATTTTTAATCCGGGAGACAATCTGATGGACTCGCTTCCTCTCCGGTGCAAATGGATTTATATTTTTATCTTAATCCTGTCGAATATCCGACCACACCTTTCATTTCAACTTGGTTTTATGGCCGAGACTTGGCGCCAGCCTGTAAAAATGGAAGAAGCTGGGAGCAACATGGAACGTATATTTTATAAGATGACTCTCGTCGGAAAAATCACAAATCCTTCTAGACTTAAATCCGTTGGATTTATGGAATCATATTAAACACGGACAAGTCGGGCGTAAGGACAACTGTGAAAGAGCCAGCATGTAATGGTAAAATGGTGAAATGCTAAACATATTTCAATAAACAGATTGTACTAAGTTATATCTTATTGTACAAATAAACTCAGATTCTTCACTAATACGTTAAATTATTATTGTCCTAGCCGGAGAATGGTGCGCGGCTTTACCGGTCGCAAAATACGCTTAAATATCTATTAATTCATACAAGTTTCGTTTTTATTATTACAGAGCAAATTATTTAGTGAATAGCAAATACATGTAGTACTTATTTTTTGAAATAAAAGTCATGATATGGGCGTCATTTTCGTGAATTGACACCAACATATTTGGCGCTCCATTTAACACTTGGCTTGATTTAACCGATAGAATAATGAAAATGATTTAAATCAAACCAATTTTAGCTATTGTTGAATTTGCTTATGCGTAAAACTAATAAAAAATATGTCGGCAAGTTAAAATAAACATTTTACATTGCAACTTACAGACAAGGATGTTTTATAACGAAATAAATCTTTGTTTAGATGGATGAATAACGCATACAGAAATATGTCGGCACATTCGAATTAGCCTTTAGCAAAATAATGAAATGCGCTGTGTTGGAAGAAACACGAATGAATGCATTTCATTTACACTTAAAAAAAACTTGCCCAGTTGGATTGTCATTTCTTTTCAAGCTTCATTTGTTTGGTACATTGCGACTGTACCAGACATCGTGTGGGTTCGAGAGGTTTGAAATGTAAAGACACAGTTAAAAGGTTATATTAAGGAGAGCAAGGTGAACCTAGGACCACGGAAGAAATGCGTCACAATGATGTCATAATTCTCAGGAAAGCTCTGACCCACATTATGCTACAGTTGGTCAGACTGACATGTGTTCTGTTCGGAAACAATAACTAAAGGCTGAAAAACCCGTTATGAGGTGATTGACAATATAAAAGGATAAGCGATATAAATGAAATAAAGTTTTTGGCAGACAAAACATTTCTCCAAGCCAAACCCTGTTCTTATGTGTGCAACCTTTTGTGTTCGATTATATATTTTTCTACATATTTACCATTTTTCCAGGAATTGCTTCTGGGTTACGGTCATGGCAGGGATTGCTTTCTTAGCGTCTCTCATTATCAATATCTTCAAGATAGATAAAAGATAACTTTCAGATCGTGAATACAATTCCATATGATCGATTCGGCTGAAATGTGTCGATTCGGCGTGAATAAAAATTGAAGACTTTGTTTCAAGAACGCCTCTCGTAAATACCTTGTGTTTGAAACATTTTTATTCTATAGAAAATAAAATAAAAAGAAAAGTTCTGGAACAGAAATATGGCTACTTTTTGTCAGATCCCAAGACCGATAACCCGTAAAATTCCGATATTATTTTATTTCCCGTTCCAATTAATCGTTCCAATACTAATCTATACATTAAATAAAACTACAATGGTCTATGAAAATTCTACAGCGGCAGCGGCAGCTTTCACATGTAATAGATGCTGGTGAGCATTATGAGGACATTCAGCATAAGTAAAGCGCCCGTGAGGTTATTGAAGCCTTTTGTTAAAGCTGTAAAAGTATTTATCTATATATTTATAGAAACCTTTTACAAGGTTCCATTATATGGAAACCTAGCGCAAACAAAAACTGTACTTTTTAAATTATACCTTTTTTAGACAGAACGGATACTAGTTGGATCCTAGTTAGAATACCAAGAAACTATATTTTAGATTCAGGTACGACCCCAAAACATCATTTTTTAAATCTTGATTTTAATTTTTTTTTTACAGTGCTTCTTCGGTGATCATGTGATCCTATTCATTTAAAAGGAGTACACTAATTCAATGTTTGTAGTATGTTATCACTTTCTATCCTCCTTTTTAATAAATAGCATCCTCCGATCATATAATGTATAATCTGGAAACTGTTATACACGTGTGTATGTTAAAGGTGCTAGTGGCTTGAGGTAGTTGCCTGTCTAGCCGCACTGATGAGCTGTGAAACAGCGAAACAGTACTGTATGTGGATGACTATATGTATATGTATATATATATATGTGTGTGTGTGTGTGTTTGCGTGTGTGTATAAACCCTGCGATTGTTAGCAAACAGCATTATTGTTACAAGAAACTGGCTATTTTTATAGTAAGAAAAATATTAGATAGACCGAGATTCGAACCCTGTAAGCAAGATTCAGAAAGGAATTCGCATTGTTCAGTTTCACGTAAAGTAGTTAGATATATTATTGTAAAAGTAATTTCAATTGTTCAATTCTTTTTATGAAAACTGTATTTAAATATGGTCCGAGAAAATAACGAACAAGAGCAAATTAAAAACATATTGAAAAATAAGTTAGTAAGAATTATTTGTCCGCAGAAATGGTTTAGGCATGTGCGAACCACGCATGTTCAGGCCACGTGGGTCGATCACGTTTTTGGGCATACCTCTGACGACATGGCAGAAATGAATTCTCAGTATAGGAGCTAGAGTCGAAGATGAGTTAGACAGAAACATATAGATAGAGTTGGAGATAGGGGGCAGTCGAGCAGTGCGGAAAGGGTCCCTTTGGAAGCGAGTTTTGAACATATAGTCGACTTTAAATTCCTGGATGTCATCATCATTGCGACCGGTCGAATGTAATGAAAGAAAACATCATATTTTGTAACAGCGGCCTTCGTGTCTTCTTTCAAACAAATTGAGGGTAATGTGAAATCATTTATATGAGCATTGTCTCCCTCATCGTTATAATGCACTCTCACAAGAATGTGCATCCCCTATCTCAACCCTCCCTCCTCGCTAATATATGTGCTAAAAGAATTGATAACACTCCTCTCTAAATATATGTTATATGAGTCCACAAACTGTAAAATGTATAAATGTATCTTCTTCCCCTCATCAATATGTACCTCGTCTCTCTCTAAAAAGACCCCACCTATGGAACATTATTAGTAGTAGAAGGAGGAGTAAGTGGAGGAAAAGTAGGAGGAGAAGGATCGGCAATATAGTGAATTACGAATAGTCAGAACGTTTAGTGAGAGAGATATTGTGTATATGGATTAGCAGGATACATGAGATCAACAGTGGAGATAGAATAAAGAGCACAGATAGCAGAGGGATTCAACATATTTCTTAGAACTAATTGGCATGGAATCTCATACCGACTCAGGATAGGCTAGCACGGTTACAGCTTACGTGAGAAATCGGCAATTAACTCATCTGAGGTGCAGTACTCTATCGTCTCTTGACACAAGCAGATGCCAACAAATGCAATTCGAAAGAAAACAGCTGACCATTGCATTAGCTTATTATTTTACTAGCCTTAGTGCCCGGCGTGGACCAGGTGTTAGGATGTGTGTGTTAAGTAAAATAAAAAAGTGGCAGTAGACAGGCAGGCGCGAAGGAGGAAATGAATGTGAAAAAAACGTGAAGTGTTGCTGTTGCGTCCATCGCCAAACCGGAAGTAACTTAGGTTTAAATTAAGGCAAAACAATCGAAAAGAGAGGATGACTTTTGAAAATATCGGCGATAAAAGCGACCCCTCTCGGTAGGAAAGTGCAAATTTAAGAGTTAAAGAATTAATTGTTTTGGCCGGTATTTCGATATTTGTCGTCCCAAAGGTCAATCTTCAAAACGATACTAATCTTGTGAAAATCCGTCGACTCTGTCTAAAGTTTTAGGCAGACATACATACATACATACATACATACATACGATTTATATTATAGACTAGCCGGGGTTCCTGGCGTTGCCCGGGTGTTTGTATGTGTGTGTGTGGGGCAAAAAGAAACACATTTAGTAGACAAGAAGGCATAAACTCGTGATGCGACGGCGGAACAGTAAGTGGAGGTGTGTGTAAAGGTGTTGGTTGAGCAAAAATAAAAAAAGAAGGAAAATTGTGAGCGCAGAAAAGTGGTAGTAGGCAGACAGTCTCGAACCCGCACCGCGAAGGAGAAAAACAAAGTGAAAAAATAAGTGTGACCCATTAGCTGTTGTGTCCATCGCCAAACCGGAAGTGACGTGGATTTACTTAAAGGCTAGACAATCGAAAAGAAGCGATGACTTTCGAAAATATCAGTGAAAAACACGACCCGCTCCCTATTGAAAAGTACCCAGTTTAGTGTGTAGGAATTATGTTGTTTTGCTAATTTTTCAATATATGTTGTCCAAAGGATGCAGCTTGAAAACTATACTGATCTTGTGAAAATCCGTCCCTGCTGTCGAAAGTTTTAGGCAGACATACGTACATACATACATGATGATTGCAACGTCCTGTAAGACGAGTTCCACTCCCTCAGACATTTAAAATCCATGAGCCCAAATGCCCGAGGGAATATCTATACAAAGATGATGTTACAGAGTCTTAGCTGTGTACGACAGCTAAGTCCCTCTCTCAGTTCAAAATATTGAGATCCAACAACAAGCAAGAGCAAGATAGCCAGCAACAAATTAAACTGCAGACCAGCTTAATGCGGGTACTGGTCTCCTGCTTTATATTTTTTTAAATCAGAGGTTTGCTTCTCCTAGAAAGATTGCCCACACCACGGCTTACGGGAGCCCTCTCCACCCCAATACACATATACACACACATATACATACATACATACATACACGCATACATTTCAACAGACAGGTAAAATTTATATTATAAACTCGCCTGAGTGTCCGGCGTTGCTCGGGTGTGTGTAGGTGTAGGTTGAGCAAAAGAAAAAAAAATGAAAAGTGGTAATAGGCAGGCAGGCTCGAACCCGTACTGCGAAGGAGGAAAGAAAAGTGAAAAAAAAAACACGTGAGAGTTAGCTGTTGCGCCCATTGTCAAACCGGAAGTGACGTAGGTTTTAATTATGGCTAGACAATCGAACAGAGGGGATGCCTTTCGAAAATATCGGCTAAAAAAGCAACCCCTCACTGTAGAAAAGCACCGAATTTAGGTTGAAGTAATTAATGTTTTTTGCTAATTTTTCGATATTTGCCCTTCGAAGGATGGCGCTTCAAAACAATACTGATCTTGTGAAAGTCTGTCGCTTCTCTTGAATGTTTTGGCGAGAGATTAAAACATGCATACATACATATATTCACACATACATACATACATTCATACATAATACATTCATACATACACTGAAACCGAAAGGTGAGATTCATATTATAGAAGATTATCCGTTACTGTCAATGTATGAAATCAAAGCAAGGTGTTACGTGAACCGATAAATAGGTTCGGAAAAATGTTCATTTTATAAGCTATTTGATGTTATTAATATTTAGTTTTACGGAAGAAAGTTTTCTGCAAAACAAATGTTCTTTATAATAATATGAGATATGGAAAAAGGCAAAAATGGTTGGATGCCATCCTCCTGTAGTTATCTCTAAACTAAGATTATTTGAAAAATACCACATTCACTGTTTTTTTTTATCCTTTGGCCACATTAATACTTAATTTAAGGGCGGACATTAGACATACACGCACGGATTTAATTTATACTTGAGAGGGAACAATTTCTAGATTATCGATGTTGACATTTCTGAAAAAAAAATAAAAAACAGTTTATATGATTTTTTTTTTTTGCTTTTGAAAAACTTTGTGTTTTATAAGTCTCAGTTTTGCATGCGGTAAATCATTGAGAGAAAAATGTAAAGAAGCATTTCATATTTGTGACCACATTACGAAAATACATTCTTGAATTCTCCGATTAGTGCACATTTTCAGAAGTTAAAAATTATTAGGTTGGTGCAAAAAATGTCGTTTTGTTGACGTTTAACCACACACACACACACACACACACACACACACACACACACACACACACACACACACACACACACATAAATCCATATATATATATATATATATATATATATATATATATATATATATATATATATATATATATATATATAAACGACATTATTTTTGCAGCAATCTAATAGAATAACGGTTGGTATTTCTTGTCTTGCTTTCTTACTCCGGCAATACCTGACAAAAGATTGCAAGTTAGGGAAAAAATTTTCTGATTGGGTTTAAATCCAAACATTACAATACTATACGTCCATTGCTCTTTCTTATTCTCGTTAAATCCATTGTCTATTGATCCAAACACTTTCTTATACTTGAATCTTCACAAATCTGTTATCAGACCATGCATAGCTGCTGTTGCCATATTTGTACTTGTGAGTCTGACCCATATGATGATGCGATAAAGTTTCAGAAACCTATCTGGAATTTTATTAGCCGCCATCTTTCTTTTCCCCGCAGCTTCTCTCTTATAGGCATGATATTGCTAGTCTCACTTCGTTCAATAAACCATGACACGTGTTTTATGGAATTATCTGATGTTATAATAGAAGAATCCGAGCATGAAAAGTAATATGGTTAAACTTAAACATGGAAAAGTAAAAGACTAGTTGTTAAAACTGGAAAAGAAAAGGGCAGGTTATTCTAGTAACAAATATTATACATTTATTACATAAAACATTGCAGCATTATTAATTTCTTTTTAAATTTAATTTAACATCATATAATCAATTCTTAATGCTGCAATATTTTTAGTTATAAATTTATGATTTTTTTACTAGAAAATCTTGTCCTTTTCTTTTCCAGTTTTAACACATAGTCCTTTACTTTTCCATGTTTACGCTTAACGATATTACTTTTCATGCTCGCATTTTTATTGTAATGTATTCGTACGGGCTTCCAGTAAATTCACTGATTCTTTGTTCAGTCTTATTTTTTGCCCCCATAATAATAACATAGACATATGTAAGACAATGTACGGCACTCGGCTGCTTAGATTCTCTCTGTTTCACCCATTACTTCTCTTTTCGCGATAACAGTGAATTAGTAGCAACACGAATCGCTGTAGCGACGTGGTTGCTATGGAAACGTCATAAAACGTCGCTCACCTCCTTACGAAATTTTACGATTTTTAACGCAGTAAATTTATCATAACTTTAGTCTTACTTAACGAAAATTGAATTTCTTTTTTCAACATATAGGTCATAATTTGATCTATAAGCTGTAATAATCGTTTGAAATTTGGTCGGGAAATGAGTGAGCGGTAAAACTTTACATCGGATTAAAACTGCCACTTTACCATATATTCAAACACTTCCGTTTTGGAATGATATTGGTTTCTGTGAGATCACAGTTTTGATATTTCATAATAATAAAACTTGTTATTCAGTAACTTATTTTAAAGAATTGCAGGCTTTTGAAACTTCTCATATGCTGACTTTTCTCTGTTCCGCATAGAATTTATCTTTTCAAGGCCACGCTCAATAGTCATCGTTTGTCATAGCGTTCATGTTACCTCCTTACATCAAGTGGCTTCATAGCTTGTCTTTACCGATTTTCAGTAAAAACAACTCATGCGACTGTCACTAACGGAATCGCCACTCATCACAGGAGAAAATAATTACGTAGTAAAACCATATGTGATTAGATCTAAAAAGGGTATTTCGTATAAGTAAGTTTATATGAATAATAAAACGAACCGATTAGTTCATTTCAATGTTAGATCAACATGTCACAACGGTGAGTATCATTAATCTTCGAGCATCCATTACACTTCGCAATACAACCGTTTACAATATCATTTTGTTATAGCTCAGGATGCCAGAATTTCATGCGCAATCTCAGATATTCCTACTCATAAATATTTATAAGATTCTAACCGCGCTTAGTTCACCGGATATACTTACCAGGTATATTTTGAAGTTGTTTTCATAAATCCAGTTGCTCCTATAATTATTGGAACTTTTGGATATCTTCCTAAGATTTCTAAGTTTTTTTTTTTTTACACGTCCTACAAAAGATTTGGTGGGTTGGTTGTTTTACGGCATATCAATCCTTTTTAGGTTATTTAATGCCGAATCCAAAGATTTTGAAGAAAATTGTTTAAATAGAATATATTTTTTGTTTTCAAGTCAGTTTCTATTTAACCCATAGTTGGGACCCTAACAGGTACTACCACTCCGAGTCAGAGTGGACCTGGGAGCAATGGCAATTAAAGGGTGGCTCCACACTCCCTAAAACCCGCAATCTGGGGCCTCACCACTGGATATAGTTTAAAGTCATATCCAGGATCATTCTTACAAAAGAAATTATTTTTTTAATATACATTTTCGTGTCTGCTCGGTTTAACACAGCAACATTGAGGACACTAACTTCTACTAATCTTATTTTTACCTTCTTATCCCACATCAATATGGCAGATTTAAAAGCTTCGTTTCCTTGCAACGAAAATGTACAAAATTGCATAGTCATAGCGCGTGCTGAATAACTTATATTCAACTGTTATTTCTTACATGTGATCACATGAGGTTTCCCTATATTGATTACTAGCGAGGATGGGGGTGCGCCCGGCTTTGTCAGGGCATTTTCTTGTTCCTTTGAAGATTGTAATGCTGGGTATGGGGCAGCCAAACCAGCTGCCAATATTGCCCCACTTTTTAATTGAAACCAACCGAGAGTTCTTTTTAGTATCCTCGCTGTTCCCTTAAGTGCAATTGTCTGAATCTCTTGAAATGCGCTTACATATGATATTTTAAGTAGTTCAAATTTCGTGTATATTATTATAGAGTCGTGATTTTAAAAGTAAAATAAAAAAAATAACGTATATTGGTGCCATTAACTAGAATCGAAACGGAAACTGTAGCATTCAAAACTGGTGACATTGCCATTATACCAACGTGACATAAATACCAACTGATTAAAGATTAAACTTTAAAAGACACTAAGAGTAATGTACAAAATGTATAACGGTTTTTTTTTCAATTTGGACTCATTTTTTACTTTTAAAAAACTATTTCAACTGCCTAAAGACCCATTGAAGAACGGTCCGTAAAATATGCAATCATTGGAGGCCCTTAGCATCGCTCTACGACTTTTAGTTTCGGGGTTAATAGATTTTGAAAATATTGAGACGGACAGATATATAGCTTTTTTATGTAAGAGTTTACAGATGCTGCAGTGGATAATAATTTCCAAGGATATGAGAATATTACGCATGATCCGAGACAATAAAACTGTGTTGAAACGGCACATGCATAACTACGGTAGCATTGGTTATGTCTATGATATGTTGGTGTGATTGCAATTACTCAATATAAGAATATAAGAGTAGAATATACACAAAGACATAAACTGTCCTCAGTTTCTCAATATTTTTGATGGACTTGGTTTTATTTCTTTAAATTTCAACTGTATTTTCATATTTTTAAATAAATAAGTCAGTGTGTTCGAAAGCTACACCTTTAATTGTCCTTTCTTCAATCAATGAAGGACAATAGTTCTAGATTGGGACAATGCTATATGTTGTACCTTCCAGGGTGCTCGGTTCTTAGGGAGTTTTAATCATGATCTTGAAACCGACAGTGTATCTAATTGTACTCTCATAAGACGACGGTTGAATAGGAACTATGTTATTATCGAACATATTCTAGTAGAGTGAAAGATTCTCAGTAGAGACCATAGAGCAGTTTCCAGACAACGGAGATAGGATCGCTTATGTTTCCACTATTATGTTCTGTTTGACATGTACATATATATATATATATATATATATATATATATATATATATATATATATATATATATATATATATTCAATTAACTTTCTTGAAATTATATACTTGGATTTTACCGTCACTGGATTATTTATCTTCCACCAGACTATCCATTCATGTGTAATTACCTGTTTCTTCACCATATTCCATCTGCTTCACTTTTTTTTTGTTTTCAAGTAAGATCTTTGACTTACTTGTTGTTTCATCAAATACTTTTGCATGCAAAATCCGATCCTGCATTTGGCTAATTACTGCCCTCTGATGAGAAGGAAAGTATTTCTTCGAAACTCCGCGGATTAAGGACTATCCACTTATCTAGTGTTTCCTTTTTCAGATTAAATATGTTTTAAACTCATTTCCAAGTGTTTTAACATGTTTATTAACTGTTTGCTCGTTTATATATATATATATATATATATAGTGTTTGAATATACGGGTAAGTTGGAGGTTTAGTAATTTAGAATTGCTTTAAGACTTTACCGCTCACTGATTTTGTATTATTAATTATGTAAGGAGGTGAGCGGCGTTTTATGACATCGCTTCAGCGATTATTGTCTCTACGAATCTGAAAGGAGAAGTAAGAAGTAAAACAGAGAGAATAAAAGCATGAAAAAGAGATAATTGGGGGTATTTTATTGAAAGCAGACGAGTGCCGTACATTGTTATTACATATGTGTTTATGGGGGCAACAACATCAGAGTGAAATTAAGAAGTACAAGTAAGAAAACTGGAAAAATTTTGGATTACAGAAAAAAAAAGCGAGCAGGAAAAGTTATATGGTTAAAGTCAATCATGGAAAAATAAAGTACAATTGTAAAAACTAAAATCAGGACAAATATTCTAGTAAAATCTATAATAACTTACTAACTTAAAATATTGCAGCATTAAGAATTTTATCTAAAATTAAGTTTATAACATTATATAATCATGTTTGAATGCTGCAATATTTAAAGTTATACATTTATTATATTTTTTACAATAATTTCTTGTCGTTTTCTTTTGCAGTTAAAATAACTAGTCTTAACCTTTCCATGTTTAAGCTAAGCCATATTACTTTTCATCCTTGTATTTTTCTATTGTAATATATGTATACACACATATATATATATATATATATATATATATATATATATATATACCAAGTTACATGTATTCAAGAGATAAAACTTATAAATTAAAACTAGGTTCTTAAGAGTGCTCAATAAAAAGAGAAAACTATAATACTGTCATTTTTTCTCAATATATATATCTTCTTAATTTACTCACATAAAATTAATATACGAAAGTATAAATTTATGCGTAAACTTTAAGTATTTACTTCAAAAGTGCTCAATACGTAGGTAGAGCTAGTTAGTAAGTTGTAAAATATATATGGTGATTAAGCTACCCTGAATACTCCGCGTTTCATCCACTCTACGATTATAGGCGCATAAGCCTGAAGAGTCCTAGAGTGGAAGAAACGCGGAATATTCACTGTAGCTTAATCGCCATATATATTTTATAACTTACTATATATATATATATATATATATATATATATATATATATATATATATATATATATATATATTATGTATATATGTGTTTGTAAGTGGGTGTTTCTCTTATGTATGTGTCTATATATATGCGTGTTTCCGTATATTCGAGGAGAGAGAAATGTTTTTGTTATTTCATTTCCTTGGAAGTGAATCTGATTGGAATATTTAAATTTATTCTCGACCGTTCCTGTACTTTTGATTGGCTGATAATCATCTGACTGCTTATCTTTCTGTTTTTCTTTCTAAGTATTTTTAGTGTTGTATCGTTTGGATTTTTTTTGTTCCTTGATTTGTTTTAATATGTTTTACCAAATATTTTCTCTTTTTTTTTTACTAATTGATCTTCCCTTCTTTTCCTATCCCCGTCCAGCTTATGTATCCTCTGCTTTTGATAGGTTCCTCTTTCCCTTATTTAACAACTTCCTTTCCTTTCATCCTCTCCTCTGCTTCTTCTTCATCATCACCATTCACATATTCAACTAATTGTCTTTTGTATATATTTATTTCATCTTGTTTTGGGCTTTTTTTCACGTTTTCTTCGAAATCTTAAAAAAATATAATTTTTTTAGATTGACAACTTTGTTACGTATTCGTTTTCCTTGATTTCTCTTCAACATTACTCATTATTCCCACTCTCCATTTTATTTCTATATATGTCAGTGACTGCTCCTTATTCCTCCCTCCTCCACTCTCTCTACAACATCGCTCTTCTCTCCTCTTTTCTTTTATGCTTTCCGTTCTCCTGGACTATTTCTTCTTTTTTCTCCTAATTTTTACTCCCCGCTCTATATAGTTTCTTAATTACCATTACCTATTCCGTCCATACTTTATTCTACCGTTCTTTCTTCATGACTTTCTTCCTTTTTTTTCTTTTCATTTCCTTTTGTTTTTATTTCATCCTTCTTTTTTTTTTTTTTTTCGACTTCGATTATTTCCGATTTCTCGCCCCTTTTAGTGTGCCTTTCTGCTTTTTTTTTCGGGGGGGACTTATTCTCCTTCTAAGTTTATTATTATTATTATTATTATTATTATTATTATTATTATTATCATTATTATTATGTTTAATAGTAGTAGTAGTAGTAGTAGTCAGTTGATGTGATAGCGGCAATGTAGCTGATGTTATCTGTTTGTTACGTCATATCTACAGGACATCTAGCTGAATTGCAATGAGATTTAGACGCAACGCTGCGTCACCGGTCAACAAAAAAACCGATTAGATCACCTGCTTAATACACAAATTGTTATTTTTTTCACCCAGGGGATATTTGGTAGATCTAAGCAGTATTGCAGCCTCGATTGGAAATACCGAAACGAATATAATTACATTCCTCGCACCATAATAATAAATATAGAACCCCTCCTCCTATTGTGTATTTTTTGACTAAAACAATTTATATGTAACATTGTGCCCTGCCTTTAGACGTATTTGAAGTTAAATGGCGGCATACAACCTATTGCTTTCCTACACATACACGCACACATTCTCTCTATTTTTTATCTGTCTTTCTCCCTCCCTATATAGAGTTAAATAATTACGTATATAACAAATTCGGTTGGCTTTCGCAGTTGAATACACTCACTTTATGTATATTACTCCCACTTACACACACACACGACTCCCACACACACAAACCCACGTGCGCTCTCTCTTTCTCTGAAGATTGAAATAAGTAAAAAGCCAGTATATGTATTTGTAGATTTTATGTGTACACGTAAGGGCATTTCCGATATATACTTAATAATTCACTGTATTGTAGACCTAAATACGAAAACTAAAATGTAACAAAGATTGTACGGTGATATATACAAAAAACAAAGCCTTCAAGTGGGCCTTGAGTGGAAAATATTTTGAATCCAAAATTGGTCTACCAAATAATATAACAAGGAATATATTTACTCTAATGATTTTTAAGGTTTTCAATTTCCTTCCACCAATTTTTCATCCATTTAATTCAGGAAAAATATATTCAACATTTTTCCGAAGAATATAAATTAGTTTTTGATAGTTGTTTTTGTTTGGTAAATTTCCACTTTGTAATGAAACGCATATAAAACAATTTATGCTAAAAAAATTCATCAGTGTGACGTAAATGCATTTTTGTTTGGTATGTTTACTTACGAAATAATTATATACGTATACATATATATATATATATATATATATATATATATTACACACACATATATTTATTACATACACACATACACACACACACACACATATATGTATATATATATATATATATATATATATATATATATATATATATATATATATATATATATATATAAGGTCCGTAAATAATATACATTTAAAAACGATAACAACCGTGCATGAAATCTGACCAGGTGTCGTGGTTCACGTTAAAACACTTAACTGATGAGAGTTCATTCTGAGTTCGCTCAATTTGATGGTTGATCCATACTGATGGGGGTTTACACCCATAAACACATGTTCATGGATATATATATATATATATATATATATATATATATATATATATATATATTATTCAAATAAAAATATATGATTATTGATAAATAATGAAAGTATATATATATATGTATGCATATATATATATATATGTATGCATATATACATATATAAATGTGAAGTATGCATTTATATATACTACATACATATATACACATGCATTTATGTATATATATATACTACATACATACATACACACATACATATATATATAAATATATGTATATAATATATATAAATACATACATATATATATATATAGTGGAGATGGGAATTAATAAAAACTGAAGGAAGTGCTCAATACTGTTGTAGAGCAAATATGCGTTTTATTTTTCATTTCTATATCTTTTTGTTAAGTTACATTATTGTTTCGGCTACACGGCCGTTTTTTTTTGCCGTCTGTAGCGTCCTCAGACTTTTACAGAAATGTTCGCTATTTTGGGATGAAAGAGTGGAAGAGTGAATGAGGTCAGGGGGGTTGCGAGGAGGGCAGGCCATATTTCGGGAAGCCGAAATATATCATGTCAAATGATTGATGTTACAGATCTTTTCAAAGCATGTTAGAGGGAAAAATGAAATAAAGATGGCAATGCAGTATACAGCAGGAAATATGTAGAGGGGTTATTTGTAGCGTGTTTTAATAAGTAGCATGCTTGTTATTACTGTTGTTAGATTTTATATTTGAATTTTACATATTTTTTATTTTCTGTTATTTATACTTTTTTATTAGTTTACTATATTTATTTTTTTTTAAGTTTACTTATTAGTTTACTTATTACATGAAACAACCTAGTCTATAGGTAAAGTGAGTCGCACGCTTGAAGTGTTTAAATATGTAGAGAGAGAGAGAGAGAGAGAGAGAGAGAGAGAGAGAGAGAGGGGGATGGGAGACAGGGGAGGATGGCTTTTGAGCAACTGTTTAGATTTGGATCTGAATGCATTTAAGAAAGATAGAGTGAAAGGAGGAGAAATAAAAATCGGTGTTATAGATGCTAAAATTATTAATCTATGTGTTTATTCTTTTGATATTATATTCTGAAGGGTATTTCGTAATTATCATAATTTTTAATTTTAATTAATGAATGAATGAATTAATTTATTTATCTTTTTGCCATAAGTCACAGTCGTTGTTTTTATATGGTAGCCTGGCGGATTTAATTATTCATCCTAATCGAGTTAATTTTTATTGACTTATTTATTTTAGTTTTCTATACGTATTTTACAGATTCATGTAGTTATTTATACGTGTATTATTTTGATAGTAGGAGTGTTTCGATAATCTATTTAGTGTTTATTCAAGTTACGATATGTTGTTTTAGGTCCCGATAATTGTTATTGTATAATTTGGATTTTATAAACTTATTCAATTTTATTAAATGTATTTTGTCTTTATAATTTACTTAATAAATATTGTTATTGTTATTATCTTTTAAATACATTTTATTGCTATTTATATTCTTTATTTTTATGTTGTTTAAATAATTACTATAATGTAAATAAGCGTCTTTAATCAGGGTTGGTATAATTGTGTATTTAAACTCAAATTTAGGATTATGCTATTGTATTTGTTTATGTGATTTTTATTAGTTTATTACAGTAAGGCCACATTTGTACATGTAGGTTTGCCGGGAGTGTAAGAGAAACAGGTATAGTCGTATTGCCATATCTATTCCTGTAGATTATGACAGTAGTGTAAAATGAAATGGCTGCGTTGGGAGCTATATAATGAATGATAAGCCGAATTCCAATTTGTTGTCAAGTTTCAGCCAAGTTTCGATATTAACAGTTATTTCTTTATACGAATATTTCAAATATTACATTTTGTAGCAAACAAATCATTTTACATACATTTTTTTCGCATTTCTGCAGGTGTTTAGGTGCTTGTAGAATGATGATGCTTGTGCTTTTGTGTGTTCTATGATTTTAATGTGTAGAGGCCATATGGCACTGCCCATGTAGAAGTTTTTGCATTTTTCATATAAAGAATTACTACAAATATCTATGCAATGGTCAGAACTTAACAGTAGACTGGAAATTAACCACTTGGATAATGGCCTTTAGGCATTTGTTCCAGGTCATGTGGCCTCTGAATATAAAGCCGAGGAGCTTGAATATATTAGTTATATATGCAATCTGCCTTCTAGTTCTTTTTAACATTTTGTTTTTGTTTCTTAGGCCAAACTTTGTAATACGGTTCTTACATTATTTTATTGGTTGGCGATGTCTGCATGCTGTCCAAGTAAGGCATGTAATACTTTTGGAAACAAACCTGTTTGAAGAAGTGTTTTGATAACATAACTACCTATTGCCTATGTTGAGAGAATGAGAATTTTTAATAGTTTCCTGCCCCATTGCTATTTATTTTGCTATTGTTATCTTCATAATCCAACGCTGGTAAGAAAGTGAGACGCCAATCCTATATGTTAATTGCACTACTTTAAATTTTTCAATATTTTCAATTTTGTAAAACTTGATATGAACATAGTACGATTTTGTAGACTATAATTGTAAATGAGAAACAGTCTACTTTCTGACGGCTTCCGCTTTTTAAATCAAAAAGAGGCAAACCGATTTTATAAAAAAACAGTTACAACTTATATTATATGAGTGGTTAATGTGACGAACAATTGGTTTTAACAATATTTTTACTGACATTAAATTGTTTTACTAACTTGATTTTTATGATAATTAAATATAATTTTTTGATAATTAATTTTATTTTTCTTGGAATATATTTAAAACCTAGTTTATTTTGGAAATATTTTTAAATCGTAAATTTACGAAATTGTGTAATCGTAATGTGTTTATGTTTGTAAATACATGTAAACTAATCGTTATTAAAAATATTCTTACTAAATATTCTGATGTTTGTTTACAATGATTTGTTTAAATAAAACTATATATTTAGTAATAACGTATCAAATACAGGATGTCGCCAAAGACATTGTATTTTATTCCACAGTGTCATGTAAATTCCTATAGATATCTAAAGAATAAAACAAAAGAACAGCATAGGTTGCTTTTTATATAAACATCGCTTGACAATTTTCCAATTTCCCTAGCGAAGTCGTCGGCAAGCACACTGTTTTTTTTTGTCTGTTTTTGTTTTTTGTTACCGTCATTATTTTAGCATTTAATCTCGAGACGAATGGTCTTTCGGTTCAGTCGATATTTTCAATCTTCATATTTGTAAAATGTGCCATTTTATCCTTGGGGCACAAACGAGAACTCGAAGAAATAAGTCAATCGCCATTTTACTCCTTGAAGCGTTGTTGCAGCGGTGGACATTTTCATCTGAAAATGACTGAGTCACAAAATTTGGAATAATTCTTTATTTTCGTGAACGATTACACCATGAATTGCGGACAGCAAGACGTTGTTCGTTACGGTTGCCGTTATTAGAATTTCCAACGTTTACACCACCGGGCCAGGGCCAAAGCTGACATCCTGTCTAAACTGATTATCTTCATGTTATATTTATCCATTAACAACGTGTCTTATTGCATTACTTATCCAAATACTGAAGGTGATTTTAAATCTGAACTCGCTTGAGCACATAAATGTGTTCGTATGTACGCATATAACTGCACCCGTATGTATAATCATACATAACTGCACAGGTGCGTTCATATGTGAATATATATATATATATATATATATATATATATATACATATATATATATATATATATATATATATATATATATATACTAGCTGACCTTTCCGGCGTTGCTAGGTCGTGGAATACGCTTAAATATGATACTTTAATTTATGCAGATTGCGTATGTATTATTATAGAATCAATCCACTATGAATTATCATGTATTACAATGAATAATTTACACAGTAGACTAATAAATAAAATAAATAATAATGAGAATGTCTTCCAAAGAATTCCGTCTGAGTCAGCTGATATTTGGGCTTGACGATGAATGCCCTGTAAAAGTCACTTCTGATTAATGTTTAGTTTTAAAATATGCAAACGGGGAAATGGTTTGCAGCGATATTAAATGGTACCTTTGCTTTTGTTGTAAATCGAACTCATAACTCTGAAAAAATTAAAATAAAATGGTAAGGTACACCGGGATCAATCGATGCATTGTTTAATGGTCTAGCACTCAGATCTATCTCCAGCTTGTAATAAATCCGTTTTGCAGGAATAATTTATTTCTTTAGGTTTTCCCCTCTTTGTCGGAGTAAGTTAAAATATTCACCTGTGAGGTTGTATAAGTGAAAAACGACTATTTTTATGATCGATTGTTTTTGATTTTCGAAAATGATTTGCTGAAATTTTATTATTTTCCTTGGCTGTGTAACGTAAAAAAAATGAATCGTGCGCCACCACCGTGAAGCAAAACGAATTTTTTAGCTTACGATTTACTTTTTCCTTTGCCGTTAATGGCTAAGCTATGCAGATATGTTTGCTGCAAGACTAAAAATCAAAACATAAACTAATAGCAATTACATTATACGTGCATATTCGTAATGCCGTCATTTGCTTTACACCTGGTAAATTCCATTTTTATGTTTTTAGACTTTTGTCCCAATTTTTCCTGCCTAACACCTAAATATAATGTTTCACATTGGTTCGAATACCCTATATCTTTAGTTTCATGTCTGTACACCAAAAACTGCCAGGTTTTTGCTAGGACAAAGTTTTAAACACACACACACATATATACATATATATATATGCATATATATATACGCATACATATATATAGAAAGAAGTTTGTGTTTGCTAAACTTCTTTCACGCAGATGTTACACAAGTATCAATCATGTATTTAGTTTCATGTCTGTAGACCAAAAACTGCCAGAGGTTTTCGGTAGGACAAAGGTTTTTAAACACAAAGACACACACACACACACACACACACACACACACACACACACACACACATATATATATATATATATATATATATATATACGCATACATATATATAGAAAGAAGTGTGTGTTTACTAAACTTTTTTAGGCATATGCTATACAAGTATCAATCATGTAGACTATTTGCATGCATATAATTACACGTTATAATTTAGTAAAGATGAACATTTCATAAGAAAAACGCAAAAAACTAAGAGGGAATTAAAATTAAAACGAATGTTTAAAAGAATATGCAAATTAGCTAGATCTTTTGTAGGTGAATGCAATTCTACGACCAATCTATAACAAAGTTGTATTTTCTTTAAAAAAAAATAAAAAGGGTTTTTATATGAAAATCAATACACAAAAATTAAACCCTCAAATTTACAGGAATATTGATTGATGATGATTTATGTATGTGTGTGTTTTCTATATTTTATTTATGGCCACCACTTTTTCCCCTCGAAGGCGTTTATTTTACTGGGTGAATATTTTTTTTTTCTTTTTGTAATTTGAAATTATTTCCATTTTGTTTTTGCTTTCTTTTATCTTTCTTTACCATTACGGTGAGATGGAAAGAGCTTAATTGGCGACAGCTTACGGTTTTAAAGTCGGAAATTAAAAATCAAATTGATCGAAATGGAATGTGGATTTCAACTCATAACACTTGTGTACCCTCGATTAAGCCGATAAGTAGCAACATTCCACCCCTTTAATGTTTAGGTTCATAGATTCCGAATATTCGTATTTTCTACTAGTTTATTTCCACAGATTGCTAAACTTTGGAATTCCATTTTCTGTTTCGTACTTCCATAGTTGAACAAACATAGAGAAGTTTACATGCAATGTAAACAGACATTTTGTGACTCAACTCCCCATAGTTTCTCTTGTAAACACGATGTAAATAAGTAGCCTTTCAGGTTTAATTTGGATTACTGCTCCTTTGAAGCAAACTGAGTAAATAGTAAAAAACAAGTAAAGTATGTATGATTCATCGCCATTGCACAGTGAACGATGCATAAAACATGACCAATTTAGTATTTGCTCCCCTCATTTAGCCCAAAACGTCCCCAGGGGATGTCAATTCCCGGTGAAAAAAAAAACAAACGGTGTAATTTCCTGCGTTAACATATGTAAATTTGAGTTCAGGGCCGTGCAAAAAAATGACTAAGTTCATACTTTTTTTTAATTCAATTGTAAGGTACAAAACACCCTCACCTCCCCATGTTAAGAATGGCTTTTTAAATAATAACGTTATTATTTCAGCACGGATCGTTAAGTGCATGCACTACATGAGTACTTTTTTTCTTGTTTTTTTAATTTTATTTTTTAAAGACTTGTAGTTCAGCCAAGTTCTTTTAGTGGCACTGCCCGTTTGTACATCTCCAGGAGAAACCATCCTTTACACACGATCACGATCTTTTTTTTAAGTAAACATTTGCATCTCATTTTTTTAGGGGGGGGGGCAGCAATTTCTTCTCCTGACAATATGAGATTGTTGTCAGCATCGATGTTTTCATTTCTTTTTCTAACATGGAAAAATGGTGGAGTCCTTCTATCAATCCAGTAGATATCTCACTGCTGATGCAATTCTCTGTCTATATAAGCGCCAGGTACGTCCAAGAATGGAATACTGTTGCCATATCTGGGCAGGAGCTGCTAGAAAGGACTTGTCCTGCCTTGCTAGAGTTCAAAATAGACTTCGTAGCCTTGTAGGAGATGTCCTTTTCTCTTCTCTGCAACCTCTTTCTCACAGAAGAGATGTTGCGAGTTTCTTTCTGCTGTATCGTTATTTCCATGGGAAGTGTTCGACTGAGCTTCAGCCTATGGCTTTCTCTCGCTAAACTTTCTCAAGAAACACTCGTCTAGCTGATAACACTATAACATTTCACCCACTCGTTATCTGTGCCTAATTCTAAATGTAGATTCCATGAACAAAGCTTCTTTCTTAGAACTGCACGCCTGTGGAATTGTCTTCCGTTTTCTTGCTTTCCAGCTGACTACAACTATGGTTGACTTCAAGTCTAACGTAAACAAGTTCTTGATGTGCAGTTCTACTTGTAAACAAATTTACCGAATTTCCATTACTAACAATTACAATATTGTCCAATTTCTAGTGTACATCCTTTAACCCTACTCCCTGACTGGCCTCTTGGCCTTGATAAGTGGTGATGCCTATGTAAAAGAATGTAATGATTCAGAAAATAAAAAGTCCCCCCTTAATATCACATTAAAAAATACTAAAATCAGCAGAAAAAAATTAAATAAAATAAAAAGTCGAGTTAGCGTTTCAACGTTTGAACAACGCTCGGCTGACACCGATAATTGCCGGTCTCGCCCGATCCATGCTTGACGGGAATTCACAAGAATTCTGGTGAAATTATGCAAAAGTACCCAAAAGTATCCATTTTAGCCATTTTAACCCGAAAGACACCCCTACGTAGGCAACCGGAGTGTTTCCGTAAAATCAGTACTGTTACTTTTGTACGCACATCATGATCGTGCAAATTTTAAATAATCCCAAGGCGTTTGAGAAAAGCGCGGACAGACGAACGGACGAACAGACACGGATGAATTTACAGGTCTACCCTCTTTATGTCGGGGGACCAAAAATGTTTTCTTATCAAAAAACGTTTCACATTATCTACAATTAATATTTGATTTTCAACGTATTTTACATCATCTTCTAGAAATTCAAATTGGTTTTGAATTGTTTTTTTTTATTATTACAAATAATAAAATCAGTCATTTTTAGAATCAGAATGTATATTTGTTTTGCTAAGAAATATTTTTTCTGCTATTAGAGAATTTAAATTGAACTGATTTTCCTACGATAGCTTAAATATAATCAAATAGAAACTTTACTTTAAAATACTGCGACAAACGTAGATTGGTTCTGTTCAAATTCTGTTGACGCATCCTATTGTTTCGAACAGTATTCATTTAAAAAAAAATTATCAGGCTCCGACATGGAGGCTCGATATGTAAATTCACTCTTGTTCGTCCGTCCGTTAGTCCGTTCGTCTGTCCGCACTTTTCTCAATAACTACGTCTTGAGATTTTTTGGAAATTTTGCACAAACATTAAACATGATATGAGTAAAAATGTAACAAAATGGATTTTCCGACAAAACTCTGGTTGCCCCTCCCCTGAAAAAATGTGACTGACTTATATATAATTATATTTGCGATACTTTGCGATAACTACTCAGGGACTCTTTTAGGCCTAATAAAACACTTACTTTTGGGGACCTCTTTTACCTAGTTTTCTGTGTATGTCTATTTAGCAGTTTTGCATGGTGCTGAACTCAAATTTTAATATGTTAAGGCGTTGGGGACTTTTAGTCATTTTTTTTTTTTTTTTGCATGGTGCAGAACTCAAATTTACATATGTTTATGTCTAAAGCTGCACCGTTTGTTCATTTTCACCAGGATTAGACGATCATGGGCTTTTTTGGAGTTAAATGGTTGGGTGGCAAATGCTGAACTTAGTAATTTTTTTACTCGTTCACTGTGCACTCACGAGAGACCATGCATGCTTCACTTGTAAACATTTAAATTCAGATGAACATATGTTGGGATTCCAAAAAGTTTATTGACCGAAATAAGCACCATCAGAATCAATACACTTTAGCCAATGCAAAACAATGCCAGCAGCGTAAACATTATTCTTTCAGGTGGTTTTTGAAACTTTTCTCACACAGGAAGTTGTTGAGATTCTTGAAAAAGTGATTGTCGCTAAGTGAGATTTTTGAAGAGTATAGCGGATATGGCAGAGTTTCGTAGACCAATTTGTCCAACTTCTGCAGGGTCGGTTTAGTAACGTGCTCTCGAGCAGTATCATGCAGGACGACTTAGCCATTCTATTTTGACTAATACTGGGTAATACTGTTGCCGAAGTTTCTGATGTATTTCATCCATTTGTTCACAGCACTTCTCTGGCGTAATAGTTTCTCCTGTATTAAAAAATTGTAATAGATGAGACCGGTCGCAGACAACCGAACCGCCAGCATGACCTTATTTTGGAGAAATTCTCGCCTCGAAACGTGTCGTCGAGCTTCGTCGGCGTCTAACCATTGAGTTGCGCGTAACCGGTTGTCGTAAAGAACCCACTTTTCATCGCAAGTAACAACCCGATCGAGAAACTGGTCGTTCTTCTGGCATAAAAAGGGGAAATAACACTTCATAACGGCGTTTTTTTCAATTGTAATTCAATTTGTGAGACACCTATTTATCAAGTTATTTTGGGTTTTTTTCGAATCACCCGCAGATGTTTGGAAATCGTCGGATACGTTAAGTATTATTTAGATGTAATTTATTAAATATACGTGTGCTGAACGGCTTCAGCAAAGGCACTTAATCATCTTTATGACTCTCGTCACCGCCACGAAATGACTTAAACATTGTGCTGCGCGTTCAGCAATTGTTTTTGTGACAAACGCTTCGTTGATATCGCGAGCTGTTTTAGCAGCTTTTCGGCCTCGCTGCAACTGAAATAACAAACATGTGCGAAGTTGTTTTTTTTCATCTTGCATTCAACGTTCTGAAAAGAAGACTCAGGAGGATTGTAATTTAAACGACTAGAATTGTAATTTAAAAGACAACAAACTCACCCCCATCCCTCTTTAGGTATATAAACTTGAATATGTTTGGAGCTAACATCGACCAAAACGGTGTGAAAATGACAATCAAAATGAGAACAATAGCACAAAGATTCCAAATAATACGAATAACTAAGCCTCATCACACAAATTCAGCAACGTAATATTTGGTTACTTCTAAAGTGAAGGGGTATGATTTTGCTACGTATCGAATTGGCGATTTTTTTTACGTTGAAAAATATTTAGTTCAAGTACTTGTAAACTACACACAAGGGTGTCACATTGCGGTAATAGGACAGTAACTAAAGCTTATTTTGTTCTCCTTTTTTACCTCTTCATTTTTTGTACTCCTCTTGTTTTACCTGCTTTACTTATTTGCAATTATATATAAAACGCGCTTTTTTAGCTTATCACACTTCGCTTGTTTATTTGTGTATTTATTCATTTATTCTATGGCATTCCGCTAATTGCTTTTCTGACCAATGTTTAGATAAATTACTTAGACGAAGCTGAAAGGAGACGCTACTTATCCCTTATCCGCCATATTTACTCTGCAAAATACGCATACGCAATCTGTTTCGGCTTATATCGACTGAACATGCGTTCAAGATCATGTTTTGCCGGTTCTCGCGTTTCTTCTTACTATTATTTTCTTTACTTTCCATCTTTTTATGTTCTTTATATTTTTTGCTTCCTCGTCTATTTTATTCGTTATCTTATATTTTTCTTCTGTATTGTCACTTTTATTTCCTTCTTTATTCTTTCTTGCTTTTCGTTTTCCTTGTATATTTATTTGTTTTTTTTTTAACTTCTTCTTTACATGCTCACTATCTATTATTTTTTGCCGTTACTTTGAAAATTTTATTTTCGTTTTTCTCATTTCACTATTTTCTTTAAGAATATCCTTTATTTTTTCTTGCTTTCTTTCTTGTATTTTTTCATTTTTCATTTTAAAAAAAAACAGTGCTTTAGACTATATGAAAGCAGCACACTTTTTCATATTCTTTCTTTCATATTTCTTCTTCTTCCTCCTCCTCCTCTTCTTCTACTTCATCTACATCATCATTATCATCCTCATCATCGTGATCCTTTTTCTTTATCTTCTTTTTCTACTTCCGCTTGTTATTGTTGTTTCTTCATTTAACATTTTTTTATTACTCTTTTCTTGCATATTAATCTTACTATGACGTTGCTCTTTATATATTTTTTGTTGTATTGTCATTTCACCCCAACCAAGACACTAGGCCACTTAGTCGTGAGAGGCCACTTTTGGGACCAGATTGCAAAGAATACTATTTATGGAGTTGGGCAACGAGATGTCTGTTCATATTACATTTGAATTTCTGCATGTCAGTACCGTCAGAGAAATGGGGGCCGGGGAGGAATTCCAAAGTGCGGCAGTTCGCGGGAAAAGGCTGTTCGAGTAGAAAGCTTTATGGCATTTAGGGATTTCTACAATGTGGGGTGGGATTTTTATGATTGTCGGGTTTGTCTAGGGTATTGTTGTTGAGGAGGTACTAATGCTCAGGGTTCGTCAAATAACTTGCAATTTAAATGCTTGTAAAACAGATACAGGGATGCCATGTTTTGGCGAGTGAACAAAGGTCGGAACTTAGCTGATAGTTCAGGACCTATTAGGTTGGCAACTCTTTGGTAGACCCTGTCAAGGAATAAGAGACTAGCGGCAAATCCACCAGCTCATATATGGCAAATGTACTCCATGTATGAGCGAACTGTGGCCTTGTGGAGATACAGGATACTTACAGGTGTAAGTAGACTTTTAGCACAATAGAGAACGACAGAGAGAGAGAGAGAGAAAGACAGAGAGGGAGGGGGAGCCCACCTTCATGCAGTAACCTTGGCAATCGCTTCTATGTATTTATTTCAATTCATGTTGTCTGTGAATGTTAATCCTAGGAACGAGTGAAGTACTTTACTTAGCCATTGTAATCGGTGGTTGTGAAGATTTCTTGCAATTATTTAAGGAAATAAGCTTACTGTGGGTAGCATTGAATGTTACCAGCCAATTATGCCCCTATTCCACTACAGACTACAGCTCTTCCTCTAGAGAGTTATCAGTTTCCATAGATATGTGTTCATTAGTTTTACTCTCTATTTTCTTCTAGAACGTCGTCTCATCAACAAATGTCCCCATCTTAGTAGTCTTATTTGCATAAAGAGCAAAGATACTAGATGTGATTCCGGATGGCTTTTCCGTCAGCTTTCTTGTCGTTTTTAGCTGCGGGTCGAGAGTCTTAGGTGATTTCTATCATTTTCACAACGGTATGAGCATACCCGAGTGGGCTCTGGGCATTTCTTACAAAATCATCGGGAACTGAGGTCTGAAATAGATCTTGAAGTGAGGCTTGTTGGATATGTTGATCTGGGAAATATGTCAAAAACTTAACTATCTGTGATAGAGAGTGAGATATAGAGAGGATCTGTGTTATGCTACCGGCTGCGTCTGTGTAAGTAGATAAACAAAACTAATTACTGTGGTGGACATTTAAGTTATCATATACATGTACTTGCTCGCTAGGATAATGAAGGAGTGCTGTATCTATGCTATAAGAGACTTAGTTGATTTGGGTACAATCCTGGTCGAGGGAGTTCAGTAAAGAAAATATGAATAGACAAAGCTATACTGCAGGTTAAGTCTAAAGCACGCGAAGACCTGGTCGTTGGATTTTATTCTTTAGTTAACGGGGAGTGTGTTTCGATTATAGACCTTAAGTTCCTACATATGTCTGCCTGAGTCATTACAGCAAACTGATAGAAGATGGGAGAAAACCAGGCATGTTAATATGGTTAGAAAGGATTGAGAAGTTTCGGTTAGTTTCACGTAGCGCTAAGATATCTGGGATTTTACTAACAGAAATGATTCAATGTCATCTAATCTTAATTAGTTATATACCCGCGGATATTTGTTAACGCAAACCTCAAAGCAGTAAGCGAATTGGTTTTGTAAGATTTTACGCCTGGTTTGATCTTAATTTTTGATTGAACTTTTTTTTTAATTGATTGTTTTCAGTTCTAACATTTTTCTTTTTGTCTTTTTAATAAGATTTATTTACAATGAATATTGCCATTGGGAACGTAAGTGACAACTCTCATAGCGGTCACATTTCTAGATTACATTAGAATTTTTTTCATGTTAGGGAAGTCGTAAAAGAGTGAAAACTACACACTGGAATAGATGAAGAGTATGAAAGAATGTAGAGGATGAAACATGGAGAGGATGAGAAGATATAAACAGAGAAGCATGAGAAGATTAGAAGGTTGGTACACAAATAATGCCATTTTGTGACGTTCAACTTCAAAAGATCATGACTCCTTTCATAAAAAAACTTTATTAATCGAAATAAGAACCATTAAAATTGACACATTTTTGTCAACGAGAAACAAGTTTATTTATCCCATTAACATAGAAATTCGGAGTTCTGGAATCGATTAAGTCATTCAAGTCCAATTAAGCATCGTCTCGTTTTTAAAGCAGTTTTCGTGCAGGAATTTGTCAAGATTCTTTAAAAAGTGATAATCGGTGGGCGAGAGGTCTGGTGAATATGTCGGATAAGTCAACCTCTCCTGGCCCAATTATTTAAGCTTCTGCAGGTCAGTTAGAGAACGGTAACGAAGAACACGGTTTTATAGAGCGAAAAACGCAGTTCAAATGATATCAATGAATTAATTCAGAAATATATAAGAGTGAAATATTGAGAAAACGATATTGTTTCTGCATCAACATAATATTTTATATTATTATCTTTTTTTGTTTATATATTTTCACCCTCTTCATCTTTTCACCCTCTTCATTTTTTCATCCTATTCATCTTTCCACACTCTTAATCTTTTCATCCCGTACATCCTTTCATCTTCTTCATCTTTCATTCTATTCATTTTTTGCATTATCCTTTCTGGCTCTCTTCTGTCTTGTCTACTTCGGTTTTCTTCATTATCTCTTTTTCTCTCCCTCCTGCCCTCACCCATTTTCTTCTTTCTCATCCCTTTTTTATATTTAATTGATCTTATGTTTGTTTGCAAACATCTATTTTTCATTTTCCTCTTGTTTCTCCTACTTTTTTCTGCTTCTTCTTTTCCTTTTTTCTTTTAGTTATTCTTCTCTTGTTACAAAGTCAATTACTGTAATAGATATTAAAGTCATCAAATACATGTACTTGCTATTTCTCATAATTTACCCAAATTCCTACTAATTATGTTTTTCTTCGTCTTTAACTAAGCTTCTTATTCTTTTTTCTTTCACTTCTTCTCCTGTTTCTTTGTTTTCTAATTTTTTTTCCATCTCATATTTCATTCATTCTCCTTCCATTATGTTATTCTATTTCTTCTTTTATTTAGTCTTATTTTCTTTTTCTGCTACTTTTTCATCGTCTCTAATTTCATATTTTCCACTTCCGTATTCTCCTCATCGTTCTTTTTATTATTCTCTTAATCGTCTTTTACTTCTTCTATTTCTTTATCTTTAAATAATACTTGTTTCCTTCTTCTTTAACTTCTTCACTCGTGTCTTATTCTCCATCTTTTTTTCATCTACTCATCCTTCCGCATCTCTTTAATCTTACTTTTTCTGTTTCTTTATCTGATATTTTTTTCATTATCATCTTTTATTTCTTGCCTTTTTTTCTGTTTTTTTTACGCATTCTTCTTTTTCCTCGACCTTCTTGTTTTTCTTATTCCTTTTCTTTGTCGTCTTCTGCTTTAAAACATATCTCTCCTCTAACCTAGTATAACCTGTCTCCCCCTTTCCCTATATTCTTCCATTATTCTCGTTTTCTTATTCATTTAATCCACTCCTTCTATATTTCCATGTAATGTGCCAGGATGTTATTTTTTATCTCTTCTACTCCTCCCACCCTTCCTGTCTGAAACACACCCCACGTAGATTCTTATGAATGTTAAATATTTTTTTCGCTGATGGAAACCTGATGTTGCCTAAGGGTAGACAACTGTCAACACACTAAAGTCATTGAACTTCTTTAAGTCCTCCTTTCGCTCCCATTCTGTTCATCTTTATCTATAACCCCCATTTCTCTCCTGCTTTATATTTATCTACTTCTCTCTCTGCCCCGATCATGACACATTGATTTTCGTGTCAAGCGTCTAAATACCCCGGGGTTAAAACCTGTTTTTGTAAATTCTGGGACCAAAAACACATGAGCATTGCACGCATCTGCTGACCGCATTTACATTCACGAATTTTCAAATAGAAAGAAATACCTTACACCAATGTCATCATTATTAATAATGCTTACATATCGATGCCTCGGTTCAGTTTCTAAAGACAAAGGATACACCCTGTAGTGGCAGCTACGCATGTATTTGTGAGGCAAGGGTTGCGCAATCTCTAACCACACCTCTCCTGAATCGGTACTGTTTGGGTCCAGTGGCAAGCAGAAGTCCAAGACAACTGGAAAACATTGCCGAGATAAGCGGAGAGAACACACACCACCTGGAAGTCCTAAATGGTCACCTATTTAGTACTGACCAGGTTCAACGTTGCTTAACTTCGGTGATCCGGCTGGAACCGGTGGGTCAACGTGTTTATTCTTACATATCACTGCCCACTTAAAGGAAGTAATGCCTCGGAGAAAAGGAGAATGTGGTCCCTGCGAATGTAGTATATATACACAGGATAGTGTTCTAAACCACTCCACTTGAACTGGAAAAGGAAACGCATGGGATAACATTATCATGTCGAATGTATACTAAAAGATGAAATAATGCATAGAAGAATTGAATTATGACGTCTATACACATACTATACAAGCCCTGTGGAGGTAAACTGCTGCTATGGTATGATGAAAACAAAATAAATACAACCGCTCCCCTAGAAGAGGATGTCCTGCCTAGGAAGATGCGACTACAGCAATAGATGCAACATTACAAATTCTGAAAAAAAATATAATTCTTGTGAGCATGTACTCATCATGAACGGACATATTCTACATTGCAACTTATAACAAATGAGAAGAAAGTAGTGCCTGGGAGGGATGAATCATGAGAACTGATCAAATACGATGACGCAGTTGTGAACTGGTGCATTGTTTTGGTTGAAATGCAACTGACCAGATAAAAGAGGTCTAATGTTTTCCTATGAAAGCTCTTCCTGAGCTCCTTTAATAACCTCAACATAGTATTCCTTAAAAACATCATATGTTTCTGGGTGATTCTGCTCTGTCTAGCATTTTCGAGTCTAGGAGAGTAATCATGCTTCCACTGTGAACGTTGTCTCTTTTTCTCTGGGTCATAGCAGTATATCCAACTATCATCACATGTAACTAAATCATTAAGAGGTTCGGAATCTGAATTGATCAGCTCGACTATCGCTCTACTCTCATGACAAAATCTTTCTTACTGATCTTCTCTGAGAACCCTTAGGACCTACTTCGTGCAAATCTCCGCATCTTAAGTTTCTCGGGAATAAGTGTGTGCATATTTTTAACAATGTCATCAAATTGTGCACTTATTGTCTTAAACATACGGCAGTCCTTATCAATGAAATTCTTTATTTGGCCAATCAACTCTGGTGTTATGACTTCCTTACTCCCTCCACACAAACACACCATCCCTCAAATACTCCCCCTTCCTTGAATCTCTTATGCTACTAAAAGACTAATGCTCAATTAATGAAAGATGGTCCAAAAGCAGCCCGAAGCATTCCATAGTTTTTCTGGCATTTTTCCAAAGTTTAAAACATAATGTTATTGCATATCGTTCTTTTAAATTGTCAGCACGTTCAGATTTCATTTTTAAAATTCATCAGCTGTGACAGTCAAGCTTTAGTAGGGTGTATTCCAATTCCTGCTGTAGCTGTTCATTTGAATCTGAAATCATAAAAAATGGTCAGTCATCACATAAGCTGTATACCAATAGCACACTGATTTTTGTATGTATCTACGACAACTTTTAATGCCTGTAGAGGAAAGTCTGTAAACTGATTTAGGAATTGTAGAATTAAAGTATCGATTGGACTTCGCATTTTTTATTTAATACAAGTTACTACACACGTCATTATAAGCGATTGCTGATTATAATTGTGGTCTTGCATTGATCTGGAGTAACACTAATTCGCAAAAGAGTGAATTTGCTCTTTTGATAACCGAATATAAATAATCTTGCTTTATTACAGCTGCCGTTTACTATTGATTTCTTAATTAGTTTTCCGTGGAAACAGTGGTGATAAGCCTACAATTATCACTCTCCCAACAGCTTTATCAGGTATCTGATTAATGCTTCTCAGCATTTCCATCCTCCTAAAAACGTTGAACGAATTTTCTGCGGTACTAATCAAAGTTTGTGCTTCCAAATACATTTTATGCGAGGTGGAACAGTATATATATATATATATATATATATATATATATATATATATATATATATATATATATATATATGTATATATATATAACTAATGATAATGTCAGATATACTTTCAAAGGTTACTAGATAATTCTACCTGCGTATTAAGCACTGTTGAATCCATATTGAAAATCGATAAATAAAATGTTATGCCTACATTATTTATGTGGCTATATGTAATATATATATATATATATATATATATATATATATATATATATATATATATATAGAGAGAGAGAGAGAGAGAGAGAGGGAGAGAGATAGAGAGATAGATAGATAGATAGATAGATAGATACGAATGTATATTAATGGGAAATTTTGTATATTCAATATTTCAATTTTTATTTAGACCAATCCTTTAATTTACGAAGTTCGATGTAATTAAAGATCATATACAGATAAATGACAACAGTGCACATTCCAAATTTCAAAAGGTGAACCATCTTATCGTTTATTTTAAAGAATGTTCAATTTTGAAACCACCTTTATAATTCTGCGCTACGAAACATGTGCTGCCAAGAATTGAGCATTTCAACACACTTAATGAAAAAAAACGATATAATGGTCAGCATCTTTAAATTTGCAATACTATATCTATATCTCTCTTTCTCTCTATCTATCTCTCTGTATATATATATATATATATATATATATATATATATGTGTGTGTGTGTGTGTGTGTGTGTGTGTGTGTATCGAATCATAATCTGAACTATCTTAATCCATCGTGTAGAATATTTTCCAAGGCTATTAGTTTAATGCGAACGCAAACACAAGTTATGTGTCCAGTGCTTTCACATATAACCCCACGAATTGCCGCTTGATTGCATAATGCTGTATAAACAAAATTGCCCATTTTAAAGTAAACAATTTTTGCCTGAAACAATAGGTCATTTGACATGACCGAAATTTTGTGTCTTAAAGGTGTTTTCATTCATTATTTTTACTTGTTTGTTGAATGCTAATGTTCTAGTCGATATACTAAATGTACTCTCTTTCCATTCCTCTCCCCCATCTCTCTATATTGCTTAGAATTGCTATTTTATAGACGCAGTTTTACGAAATGCATGCCAAACTATAAACATGTTTGACTGTTGTTTTTGTAATCAAAAACAATTTGTGAAATCAACAAAGTTTTATTTACTTTACAAAATAGAAACCTGACAATCGAAGGAGTTTGGATCAGTATGGGCGGGGCGGCAGATCGGGCGATGACAAAAGTGTATAGCTTGCTTCGCTTTTTCTCCCTGTAAGATTTTTGCTTTTGCTTTGCCTTTTTGCCTTTGCTTTTACTAGATTTAAAAAAAATATTTACATCGCCCTGCATTTCTGATTTAGAATTCAATTATTTTCTAATTTTGACCTTAGATTTTACATAATTTTAGCAATTCCAATCTAGTTAAAATAATTCTTTCGGTGTTTAATGATATCGATTCTTCGATAGGGATGAAGGAGTGACGTCATCCGATTTACAACTGATTTAGCTCAGTTCTGATTTTTTCGGCGTTACCCGTCACCTATGGAATTGTGACGATTAATGGAATCATTCAATTTGAATGTATCCTCATAACCTTAAAATAAACTTGTAAACACTTTCATTGCCTTCTACACATTTTGCTTATATATTGACTTTCCTCGTCATAATCACCTGCGTTGAGAATGTTCACTAATCAAGGAGTTAAACTTGTCACTGGCCACCCTAACAAAATGATATGGACATTTGAGTTTAGAACTTTCACTGACTCCTCTTGCTTTTTGAAATGTTGGTGGATTTTTGTTCTATCCCAGAATTGTTCTTATGAACAAAATTAACTGTTCTTTCTCTTTCAGTCTATCATTTCTAATGCATTTCTGCTATCCCTGGCGTTGTAGCTCTGCGTTTTTTTTAGGGCACGCTTTGTCAGTCACATCTCTGTCTATACTCCGAAATCGAAAAAAAACATCTTTTAATTGTGCTTACATCTACTGCATAAGCTTCCGAAACGTTCACTAGGCGCTGTGAATGTTGACCAGTATAATTCTTGTTTAGATGGAGAAATACATTAATGCATCTCTGCTCCTGACGTACGTATATGGCAGTGGTTGATTTCTTGGAGTCTCACACCGTATATATATATATATATATACACACAAAAGAGAGATTAACGTTGTAGGTCCTCAATGCATAATAATACTTAAATTTACATTCCCGTCTGATTTATTCAAGCGGAATAAAAAGAACGTCCGTTATATATAAACACCAGATTACTTCAAAGGGAAACGATTAATTTAGTTTTTAGTATTGCTTTCGATATTTCTTTCATGGGTAAATTTCAAGTATTACGTAGAGTCGTATCAATCCTTTTCAGTCGTAGAAAACTACACTTTACTATAAAACTTCTCAAGCAGAATACGCACAAGTGTATATGTATATATCTGATTCTCGGAACTTACTGAAGGTGTTCAAGCTTTTTCAATGACAGATTCCACTTATCATGGTTTGTAATTAAAACTATGACGTAAATTAAGCAAAAAACAGATCAATACGAGACAGTATATATGTATTATATATTTTCAATCAAGATAATGAAGATTATATAATGTTCGTTAAAATAGATTAGAGAGATTATAAAAGTAGACTCAAATCAAATTAATTTCAATTAAAAGGAGACACTTTTCTTGCAACGATATCGAAACAATGAATTGAGAATTCAAGGGAATCTCATATATTAGGTTGATGCAAAAATAATAATTTAACTTTTGGCATATATATATATATATATATATATATATATATATATATATATATATATATATCTGATAAAAAAACGTCATTATTTTTTACACCACAATTGTATATTACAATATACATAGCAGGTAAGTATAATTAGATTTGTATGCCTTAGCCAGTATATTACGTACATGTGTATCAACTATTTTGGTCGTTGCAAACTACACTTTACTATAAAACTTCTCAAATCAAACACTTATCATGGTTTGTAATTAAAAACAGAATGTAAATCTCAACGAATTTGGAATTCAAATGAATCTAATACAGAAGACAATCGGAGATTTATAATATTCGTAGCAGATATCATATTTTATGTCCTGATCTGTTGTAAACGACTAAACTGGCTGACTGATTACTATATAGCTCCATGTTATATATATATATATATATATATATATATATATATATATATATATATATATATATATATATATATATATATAACGTTTCTTTTCAGTCTCGAACGACAATGGATACCCTCTTCATTCTCCCATGCATGGAGTATTGTTGCCACATTTGGGCTGATGAATCTACCACTAGCCTCTTCCTCTTGTATAGGGTCCAGAAAATTATCTGAAATCTAATAAGTCCCACTTAGTCAACTGGGCTCACACCCCTGTCCCATCGTCGCAATGTTGCACCCCTGTGCCTGTTTTACTAGTATTTTAATGGAATGTGCTTGGATGCACTTGCCCCCCAGTCTACGTACATAGCACCGACAAACCCGTTTAACAACGAAATCATACTTTTCCTTATTTATGTCCCTAAATACATGCAAGTATTCTACTCGAATAGCTTCTTCCTTAGAACAGATAGATTTTGGAATTCACTTCCTGCTACTGCTCCCCAAACTGTGCTGATATGCAGAAGTTCAAATACTACGTAAACCGAATCTTAATCTTTTCTCGGTATGGTCCCATTTAGTAACCCTCTACGTCCAAGTGGCAATGTACCTTGCTTGGGTTGAAAGAAAACAAATACATGGTTTGTAAATTAAAAGGAAAAGAGAAACATGGTTTGTAATTAAAATTATGACGTAAATTAAGCACAAAGCCAGATCAATACGAGACAGTATATATGTATTATATATTTTCAACCAAGATTAAGATTATATAAGGTTCGTTAAAATAGAGTACAGAGATTATGAAAGTAGACTCCAATCAAATTGATTTAAATCAAAAGGAGACACTTTTCTTGCAACAGATTGAGAATTGGTTGTTGTAAACTAACAATCCCAATAATAAAAATTCTTATAATATTGATAATACTAATGACACCATCAATATCAATAATAATAACAATAATAAGACTGTCGATTGGGAACCCCAAAATCCGTGGACACACGTCCCAACAAAACACACACACACACACACAAACACACACACACATATATGTGTGTATATATATATATATATATATATATATATATATATATATATATATATATGAACTATTAAAATAGGATGTCCTGTATACGATGATTGTAATAATGTATATTACAAGAATGTATGCGTGACTGGATATATATGTATGTATGACTGTAGTGTGCGCTGTTTCATATATAAAAGGGTTAACACACTACTGAAGTAAAAGGGCACCTTATTATTATTATTATAAAAAAGGTTTTTGCATTGTGTATCCATGCGTGTGTATGTATGTGGGTATATGAGTGAGTCTATGTTGATGTCTATATGAATATGTGTCTCGTATACGTCTGTGGAGATTTGGGGGCACGGGTGGATGGGTATGTGTGGCTACGCCTGCCAATGGTCTGACTGTGTGTGTATGTGTTGTGTGAATGCCGGTGTGCGTGTGCGTGCGTGTGTGTGTATATGTATGTGTGTATGTATATGTGTATGTGTGTGTGTGTGGATGTGTGTTTATATATATATGTATGTATATATATATATATATATATACATATATATATGTGTGTGTGTTTTGTTGGGACGTGTGTCCGGTTAGGGTCCACGGGTTTTGGGGTTCCCAATCGACAGCCGTATTATTGTTATTATTATTGATATAGGTGATGTCATTAGTATTATTCAGTGATTCGACAGAAACACCCAGCGGTAGATCTTGTTTCTTTGCTAGGGCAATGAACACCGTTTTCCCCATTCCCGGCACACCACACCTCTAAAACTGGACATTTGGGAGGTCTTGAGTACAATATATGGCTGGGCAATTAGATTGGGTTGACCTTCTTCTAATGGGTCTAGGGTACCGGATTGACAGTTCCTGGCTGCTGTTCCTGACTGGTAATACAGGTGCCCTAATTCTTTGGTAGCGTCTAGAGCGGCTGCTTCATCAACAGTTGAATAATATCCGGTTGTTTCTAGTGCCATGTCGCGCATGGAAAGGGACCCTGCACTCATCCCCGGTGGGCTTTCCTGAGGTCACAATCCTAATTGGAGAAAGGTCAGCTGATAGTCTACTTGTGATGCATGTCTGATGCTCTGCATAACGTCTTATTTAGCTCTCCCTTACCTAAACCGAAACTCTTAAAAATATGACGACAGTACAATCTAAGCTTAAACCAGGCTTACGGACAAACACATTCAACTTGCCTCCTCCCTTGAGGCTTGCTTTCACAAATATCCGTGGGCTTAGAACTAATTTAGCTGACGTTGAAGCATTTCTCTTAACAAATACCCCGGATATCTAAGCATTAAGTGAAACTAACCTACACTCCTCCATCGCGTATAACTACTTTAATATGGCTGGATACCTCCCACTCTGCCGTAAGGACTCTGACAGACACATACATGGACTTGGAGTTTACATTCGTAATACCATTCCCCTGACTACAGAAACAAACCTAGAATCGGATGATCAAGCCTTTATGTGCTTTGGACTAAACATGCAATACAACATTAGCTACTTTTATTTTCTCTACCCCTCTCCCTCGACTCAGGACTGGACCATAATAAACAAAGTCTCTGACAGCATAGACACGGCACTCTCCCTCGACACTAGCGCACAAGTACTTGTATTTGGTGACTTTAATGTCCACCACAAAAACTGGCTTAGATTCTCTACTTACACAGATGCACAGGCAGCACAATTCATAGCTTCACTATATCTCACTCCCTATCACAAATTGTTACGTTTCACACCCGTTTCCCTGACCAGGAAGAACAACACATCATTTCTAGATCTGTTTTTTACCACAGTTCCTGATGATTGCATAAGGAAAGCCGACAGCCCACTCGGGAACGCTAATCATGCAGTGATAATGGTTAAAATCGCCCTTAACTCTAGACCCAAAACTGAAGAGCCAGTGCTAAAAACAACGAATATTATAAAACAGGCTGACGGGGAAGCCATCAGAGAGCTAATCAGAGATGCCCCATGGGGAAATATTTTTTTCTCTCCCTGCTGACCAGTGTGCAAACGAGACCACTGACTGGTTCAAAACTGCAATCGAAGCACATGTTCCGATGCGGAAATTTTATAGTAAGTTCCACTCTCCCCAATGGTTTACGTCGTCTTGCGCAACTTCCATTGCTCAAAAGCAGCATGCATACCCCAGATTTTACCGACATAAGTCCAGTTCAAACAGATTGAAGTATATAGAAACTAGAAATAACGTTAAGAAAGAAATAGCGACAGCTAAGAGAGAATTTACGGAAATCACTAAAAAACGCATCGAAGCACAAAAACTAGGAACTCGAGACTTCTGGAAAATCTACAACAGTGTAGTAAATAATGGGCAATCAACATTTCCCCTACTAACCTAATTACGAGGTTGTCTCCTCAGTAACCGACAAGGCTAACATGCTTGCCAGTCTGTTTGCCTCAAACTCCACACTGGACTCTTCTAATCACCCCCTACCTGACTTTCCTATGCGAACAGACGCCACGCTAGAAGATCTAAAATTCACCCCTGCTCAGGTGCATGCAATCATAAAAAACCTTGACACTTCAAAAGCATGTGGACCCGATCTCATCCCAGCTGTGCTATTAAACAATGCTCAGCCGAAGTAGCTCCAGTTCTGTCACAACTCTACAAATGCCTTAATGAAGCTTGCTTTCCGGGCTGTTGGAAAACTGCTTCTGTTGTACCAGTATTTAAGAATTCTGGCGAAAGGACTGATCCATCAAATTACTGCTCCATTAGCCTCCTCCCACTTTTTGCCAAAATATTTGAGACCTTAATCAACCATGCTATAGTCGATCACCTTATAGATGCTAAACTTCTGACTGACCAACAATATGTATTTAGACAAGCCCTTTCCACAGCAGACATCCTCACTGTAATCTCTGAACGTATATACTATTCATTAGACATAGCGGGGGAGGACAGACTGTAGCTCTAGATATATCTAAGGCTTTTGACAGGGTATAACATGAGGTTCTCCTCAGGAACATTAGATCATACGGTACTACTGGTAGAATGCTTAACATAATTAAATCATTCTTAGATAAGAGAAAAATCCTGGTTGTCCTCGTCGGTCGTACATCTAAACAATATGATATAAATGCGGAAGTGTTCCTGATATTCATAAATGACCTCTCCGACAAAATTTCCTCTGAGAGATTGGTAGATATGGTGATGGCACTACACTCTATAACAGGAAAACGGATGAACACATTTTTAAAGAAATGGCAGAAACAATAGAGGAAGATCTCCAATCTGTAGTGGAATGGGTACAAAACTGGTTGGTCACATCCAATGCCGCCAAGACTAAACTAGTTTCATTCAATAATTACAAGAAACCCTCTCTACCACCTATAGCAATGGCCAACGACTCTTTACTGTAGAGTACATCTTTCAAACTCCTTGGCCTAACGTTCAGAAGAAACATGAGTTGGAAAAATTACATAGAAGACATTGCCAGTGCCGCTGCAAGAAAGGTGGGCTCTCTCTACCGTGCTAGAAAACTACTAACACCCGAAAGTATCCTGTACCTCTATAAGGCCACCATTCGCCCATGTATGGAGTATTGCTGTCACATCTGGGCTGGTGCATCTGCCACTAGTCTTTCGCTCCTTGACAAGGTTCAAAAGAGAGTCGCAAACCTGATAGGCCCTGAACTGGCATCTAAGCTTCAGCCTCTGTCCCATCGACGAAATTTTGTATCCCTCTGCCTGTTCTACAAGTATTTCAGTCGTGAATGCTCTGGCGAACTGCAATCACTTGTGCCCCCACGACGTGAGCACTCTCGACAAACTCGATAGGCTGCTAAATCCCACCCCCACACTTCTCTACTCTTCTGATGAGAAGCGTTAAGCTTCGAAATGCCCGGGCATAAAGAGTTACTTCTATCCCCCAAGGTTTGCCTGTATTCAATTATTCAATAAATAATCCACTCTATATCTACCTATATATAGTTGTGTGTCTTAATTTCATTCTCTTGTTGTCCTATTGTATAAGCTCCAATAATTATTGTTGAGCTCGGCATTATCCGGATAAGTCTCCTTTTGTGGAATTGATCTTCGTCTTTTCTCTTTTACTTAAAGCTATATATATATATATATATATATATATATATATATATATATATATATATATATATATATATATATATATATATGCTAGGATCCAATATATGCTTGGATATATATATATATATATATATATATATATATATATATATATATATATATATATATATATATATATGCTAGGATCTATATATGCTTGGATCCAATATATAGTAATGATGTTGAAAGTTTAAATAAAAAAAACGAATCGTGCGATTGATTAAAATAATTATCCGTGCCATTTCTGAAAATTGAAACAAAAACGTTAAGCTTACGATTTACTTTTTCCTTAGGAGGTTATTACCCTAGCTATGAAGACATGGTTGATGTAAGGCTTTAAATAAAACACAAACCAAACGCTATTGCGTTTTTCGTGCATATTCTTAATGCGTCGTTCAATCCTTCACAGGGAAAATTCCATTTTTTAAATGATTAAACTTTTTCACCGATTTTATCCAGCTTAAACCCAAATATAACCCTACCTAATTCTTTTACTCACAATCAGAAGCGTAAAAGAACTACGAAGACGGCAGGTGTACCATTAAAACGAGCGCCATTTTTTTCTCTAAATTTTATTTTCTATATAGTCATTATAATTTTCAATCTACTTTACGTATCTTATGATACATCGTCCTTAACACATGGAAACCGAATTGTCAGTCATATCTCTGTCGCTACTTTATAATCGACAAACCAATTTCTTATTTGTTTTGACTTCAACTACATCGGTTCGGAAACGTTTAACAGGCGCCAGTGAATGTTGATTGATTCAAATCTTTACTGCCTGCAGGAATTAATTGACACATCACTACCTCTGACGAACGTTCATCACCTGTGATGCTATTTTCAATGCAATTTTGCCAGCAATGGATGTACACGAGCGAATTTGTCATATGAGGGTCGTCCTAGAAGCAACGCCTCCCATTTTTCCCTCAAAATTTCATAGAGATACAAAAATGGGTGACATACCATTCAAACGAGCGAGCTCCTGTGCTCCAGAATTTATATTTCCACAGTAACCACCATTCTTAATGATGCTTTGCCAAGAATCCAATGATGTATCTTTGCCTCTGACGCATACCCATGGCGGGTTATTTTCTTAAAGTCTCACACCGTCAACATCTGCAACAGAAAAATGAAACTTTCAGGTCATGAATGCATAAGTTATGTTTACAATCCCCATTATTCATGGAGGCCGTATAAAAAATAAGAGGTAACACTTTTGGAAGCCCTCGTGTAAGAATTTATTTCTAACATATTCGGCATGATAACCTTGACGTACCTGTTAATGTTAGATCACCTGAGTTAAATAAATTTATTAATAAGTTGAGTTTGGTTAGTAATGAATGGGTGACGCTTTGGATTACGAAGCGCTGTTTGGAAGATATATCTCTGTTTATCCCAGTGTTGTTTTTAGTCGTCTTAAACTTCTTGAAACCTGACTCAGGCAATACAGTGCAGGAGAGATGTGGTTGGTAACTGGTCAACCGTTGCCTTAAGGCAAAACCACTCACAGGTACTCTTATATGGGATATCCATTGTCTCATACTATTGAACAGAAGCGTCTCTATTAAATTACGTCATTTGGATTAGTTCTTAAAATTATAATAGATTGATTGGAAATCTATTACTTATCTGATTCGTTATTTTATTTAATTTCTATCTAAAAAGTTAGACACAAGGTCAAGTGTAAATTTGATGAAAGTGTTTCTGTAGAACGAATTATATTCGTACTAGGTATGTTTTCCAGTTCGTGTAGTTAACTACTTAGCCATCATGGTCGACGTAATTTGGTTGCTAATTAGTTCACACATTGCATAGCTTCAGCTCCACTAAATGGCATGTAGCCACAGGAAATAAATATCAGAATATTCAATAGATCAAATTTTGTAGGCAAATTGGATGCGAGTCGAAAGAAATAATATTAAAATCACTAATTCCAAGCCTAAAGTGCATTCTCCAAGAAAATGATTATTTTCTATTAGAGGTAATAATTAGAAGTTACGTTGGCTTTCTGGAAGATAGGTCATGGTAGCAAGCCTAGGCGGTAAAATGACGATATAGCTACATCATCTTGGATGTTCCAGATAGAAATGATTTTATTCTCATTCACCACAGCAAATTTTATATACTGAGTAACACCTCCACTAATGTGAAAGCGGTGCACTATCTTAGATCGTATTTGTCTTTCATTTACTAAGAGTTGTTTTAATACTGAAATAATATAAGGCTTTATGAGTTATTGAATCAAGAAAGCTGTAGTCTTTTAAAGAGTGTCCCTACTTAGATCTGATAGGATTTGAACTCAGTCCAATCCTATAATCCATGTGAGTTCGAGTGACTAAGAATTTAACAGACACTAGTTCACGCCATTTCCGCTAGTTTTAATGAACCTTTTTAGCATATCCGATTTACTAAAATGATTATCAATATACATTCATTAAATTAACTGGAAACTTTTTTTGTAGAATAAACATTAAAGAACTAATTTTAATTTATCTCTTGTTATATAAAAATTTATCTGTTGCTTATATATACCGCATAATCACGGTGCCTTACTGAATGTAAGCGACGTCACTCTTGTTAGTACTGAATGGATAATTATTTGTGAACACTAGTTACTGCATGAAGAAATACTCCCTGATTATCTCGCCACTGTCTCTAGTCTTACTGATAGCTACTAAACTTAATGCTAATTCACGACAGCTGTGATTAAGGATTGAGCAACACTTGTGTTTTTATATACCTTCAGTTCAGGCAACCTTACAGGGGGTATTCATTGCATCTGGAAATTGACAAAAGTCAACTAATTGTTACATCGCTTACTGACGTTATTACTTTCTCTATATATTGAATGATATTCCCTTTATAAATGGTATCTCTAAATATAAAGTGTGAAGGTTATAAAGTTTAGTAGATACACTTGTGTATGAAAGTTGGGCGTGGGTGGAAATAATGTGAAAAAAAACTAGTGTTTGGAAGATTCATCGAAGTTGGAATCTAGAATCAGAATAGTTGGAACATTTTGAGGCATCGGAATTCCGATTAATTACCTAATTTCCGATTCCAAAAATGGTGTATTTAATTTTTTTCAGTTTAAATAATCATTTTACATCTGAAGAACTAATGAGGATATGTTATATATTGATTGTTATTTTTGAAGCACTATTGAGGTTAAAATTTACATATCGTATTGACGAAAATAATAATACGGGTAAACTGGCTCATGTTTGGACTATTATTGGGAATCGGAATCGGGAATCGGAAAAATTAGTACCTACTTTCCGATGCCAATAAATTAGTCTCTTATTTCTTTTAAATTCTGTTCAAAGCAAAATCTTTTACTGCTGGTAATAATGATAAAATAATAAATATTCATTAATTTTTAACTAATTAGTTAAAACTAATTTTAAACTAAAATCATCGCTTGCAAATGTATTTTTATGCCTGAGAAAATATCTTCACATTTAGCATGTGTTTTTATGGTAATCATGGAAAAATAACAACTTCATAGTTAAATATTAAGAGTTTATAAAGAATCGGAATCGGTAATTGTATCGGAATCGGGGATTTGGTTAGGAATCGGTAATTGTATCGGAATGGGGGGGAAGTATTAGAATCGTCCAACTACTAGTAAAAATGTAAAAAGTAAAAAGTAACGCAGAAACATCGGCACGTGTTGGTGAAAAAAAAATCAGGTACCTTGCTTATATAGTATAGCTGACATTTATTCAATGTAGTTACATCACGTCTCAATCACCTCCTCGACACGGGTCCGGAAATAGAGGCATGCTTTTTCCACAAGCGCCGGCGGGAGCTCGGCGAATACTGGGCAAATACTCGGTAGATGGTGGTAATCAGGCAGGCTTTGCGGTCGTGAGTCGTCTGATGGTTACACATAATGTTTCAATAATGTGTTGTGAACGACATATGGCGAAGCCAAGTAGTTCACCGGGTTCAGGTCGGGAGAGGGGGGGGGCAAGTCAGAGAAGGGTATAAAGCCTGAACTACAGTCTGGGTTTCTTTGGACTTGTAGGCCGGCGCTAAATTCTGCTGCCACACCCAGGGTTTGCTAGCGGTAATCTGATTCCACCAGGGGATCACTAAACTCTTCAGCACATCCAGGTACACTTTGGTGTTGACTTTCAAGCTGACTTCGAAGATGTGAGGTGGTATGATGTGGCTCTTACTTAAAACCATACCAGACTATAAAACTGTGATGTTATCGCTTTGAAAACATCACTGTTATTTGTGGCAATGCAGCGATGAATTTTGGACGTGCTGGCAATAGTCATGTTGTCACAACTTTCATCGGTAGAGAGCATGAGTTGTAGAATGGGACATCTCCGATCTCGTTCGTTGAACATTTTGTCACTTTCAGACATGGTAGAAAGCTCCTACCGCGTTCGGAATTGGTACACAACTGGTCACCTAGTAGATGGTCTGCACCAAAATAAAAGAAAACTGTTGTTTATCAAATGGAAATGGAACAATGTCGTCAAGACTAAAACTTATTGTTTATTTATTATTTTGCTTTTTCAGACTTCTGTTCTAATCAAAAGTGTTACTTTTACAACGTTTCGGTCGATGTAACCTACGACCTTGATTAATCAATCTTCATGTAAAAAAATTAGAAACATTATAGGCACACAATTATCGAGTTTTTCTGTTTTTTATGGTAATCTGAAAAAAAAACTGACACGATTCACAATCGATATAAGATATCAAACTTATTAATTAAGAATAGAATCGATAATTGGATCGTAACCGTGAAAAAATCGAATCGTCCAATCACAATGAAAAACACTATTGTACAGCTAAAATAGATATACTAAGAAAGATTAAAGATTCAATGTGAAGTTAGAGGTTAAGGTAGTGCTTACTTTGATACTTTCATGAAGTGATGCTCATTTATGAAGTGATGCTCATTTATGAAGTGATGTTCATTTATGAAGTGATGTTCATTTATGAAGTGATGTTTATTTATGAAGTGATGTTCATTTATGAAGTGATGCTCATTTATGAAGTGATGCTCATTTATGAAGTGATGTTCATTTATGAAGTGATGCTCATTTATGAAGTGATGTTCATTTATGAAGTGATGCTCATTTATGAAGTGATGTTCATTTATGAAGTGATGTTCATTTATGAAGTGATGCTCATTTATGAAGTGATGTTCATTTATGAAGTGATGCTCATTTATGAAGTGATGTTCATTTATGAAGTGATGTTCATTTATGAAGTGATGTTCATTTATGAAGTGATGTTCATTTATGAAGTGATGTTCATTTATGAAGTGATGCTCATTTATGAAATGATGCTCATTTATGAAGTGATGCTCATTTATGAAGTGATGTTCATTTATAAAGTGATGTTCATTTATGAAGTGATGGTCATTTATTAAGTGATGCTTATTTATGGAGTGATGTTCATTTATGAAGTGATGTTCATTTATGAAGTGGCGTGATAAAAGGTCAAATGCATTTTATTTCTTGCGGTTTCTATTCCAAAATGAGATATCGTTTCAATACTCTTCTACTTCAACCAGATATGGATTGAGTAAAACCGGAAACACGGCTCTGTGATGCTCCTCATAAAAGCTAGCAGAAATACTAAATGTTAAGAAGTGTCAGACTATATATTGAATAATGTAGACTGCTAGCAATTTAATGTGTAACATAATGTTTCAATAATGCATTGTGAACGACTGTTTAGCAATAAAAGTGACTTTATGAAAAAATGAAACGAGCTGCTGGCTTACTTTTTCTAATGACTATATCGAAATATTCTCGATGTACTGTTTTCATCAATGAGCAATCAATACACCAACTACAACGATAGACTTTTAAAATTAATACTATTGTTTAATACGAGATATTTTCATTCTCCTCTTGGTTTCTGTTTCTATTCGTCGTATTTCATATATGGATGTGCTCGTCTCGTTTTGTAAATTCATGACAACTAAAATTTTAATGCATCACAGACACAGGGGAGAATTTCTTCAAGGTTTTGTTTGAACTGAATTAACTAATAAAACGCTAATGCTATTTGAATAATTATTTAATCCTTAAACTAAGCGTGTTAACATTAGACATGTGTGATAAACGGGCACATACAACAGTAAAATTCGTTGTGTTTCGTTCCCATGTCTTCCCAGATAAAACTGATCTAAAAGCCACATCTTCCTTCCTTCGAAAGAGCATGATATCATAAAAAACTTTGACACTTCAAAAGCATGTGGATTCGATCTCATCGCGGGTGTGCTATTAGTTGCAGTTCCATGAATTATACAACAAACTATACAATAAATGCCTTAACGAATATTGCTTTCCTGACTGCCGGAAAATTGCTTCTGTGGTACCAGTTTTCAAGAATTCTGGCGAAAGAACTGACTCATTAAATTATCGTCTCATTAGCCTCCTCCCACTTTTCGCCAAAATATTTGCGTCTATAATTAACAAAGCTCTAGTCGATCAACTTACAGATGATAAACTTCTGACCGACCATCAATATGGATTTAAGCAAGCCCGTTCTACGGCAGATACCCTTACTGTAATCTCTGGACGTGTATATAATTTACTGGACAAAGCAGTGGAAGGGAGAGCGGTAGCCCGTGATATATCTAAGGCTTTTGACAGGGCATGGCATGATGGTCTTCTCAGGAAAATCAAATTATACAGTATTACTGGACAAATACTTAACATAATTAAACATTTCTTAAGTAAGAGAAAAAACCTAGCCGTCCTCGACGTTCGTACATCTAAACAATATGATATAAATGCGGGAGTATCTCAAGGGTCTATCCCTAGACCTTTATTATTCCTAATATTCATAAATATAATTTCAAGATTGCCAAGACTAAGCGTGTTTCCTTCAATAATTACAAGAAACTTTCCATGGCATTAATAGCAATAGCCAAAGACACATTACCTGAAAGTACTTCTTTAAAACTCCTCGGCCTAACGTTCACAGGGAACATGAGTTGGAACAATTACATTTAGAGAATTGCCAAAACCGCTGCGAATAAGGTAGGCTCTCTCTACCGTGCTAGAAAATTCCTAATGCCTGAAAGTATTATGTACATCTGTAAGACCACCATTCACCCATGTAAGTAATGTTAGCAGGTATCTTGCTGCTCATCTCCGTACATAATACACCTGTAGCTTTTTCCCTAATAGTAGCCCCCCTACATCGAAGTGGCAATGTGCCTTGTTTGGGGTGAAAATGTAATAAAAAACGTCATTCGTCATATCCTCATATCATTTGTTTGACTTTTAGGTTTATTTTGTTTTTTGTCCTTTTTTGTCTATTCAATTTCGGTAATAATTCTATTTTACAGATCTGTGCTACCATGCTCCCAGTGTGACCCCTGTCAAAATTCACAATAGCTGACTTAATCGTAGTATATTATATGTAACACCAAGATTACTTGAAGTTCCGTAATTCCTGTGGATAATACCTGAATTAAGTGTTATTGACTGTCTGTTTTAAATGTACTGAGTTACTCAACTACGTTAAAAACACGCATTAGATCAACTAGTAAGTTGTTTACGTTTCAATAGAGCTAATAAAAAACTATATAGGATACTTATTTGTTATATAAGATTTTATTTGTGACTTAATATAGTTATGACTGTGTAATTTAATAGTGTATTTGTTTATAAATTGAATGACTTATACTCAATTGAATGGCATATTGCCATACGAGATAAATGGAAGAAAGATCAATTTACTAAATTGTATATTAGGTTCGTCAAAATATTGTTAAAATCATCCGGTCGTCAGCTTCATCCGGGGAGTTCCGGATATGCATTGCTACCATTAGTATTTCGCAAAGTAAACATTAACGTCATTATGTCTTACGTTGTACTTGGTGAGAAACAAGTGCAAGCTAGTCCAAACAGATATATCTGTTTAATTATTTCGAACATTCTCTATAAAAATGATTATGAATATGGACAGGATAGTTTTATTTCTTAATATGAGTAAGCAACACCCTTATTCTTTTCCTTAGCTAATAACAGGTATTTTTCTAGATAAGGGTTCGGCTGACTTTTATTTACTCCTCATTTGTTCAGTTTTGAAGAGGTCACTATTGCTTTTTGTGAACGTGTCGAATTCTAAATGACCTCATTTTAACATGTACGTGTTTGAGGCGTTTTATTTGTTTTCGTTTACGTTGTTGTATTAATTCAGTATTCCATTATAATATATATATTACTGGTATAGCGTGTATGTTATTTATTAATTTTGTATGTTTTGCTTACATCAGAGCGATTGCTATTTATTTGCAAGCGACTTCCATTTCTTGCAATAAATAATTTTACCTTTAATTTTTCATAAGTGTTGGTTTCGGTTTCAACTATAGCTGATGCCACTGAATTATTTATTTTATCATCAGTTATTTATTTTATCATGAATAATTTTACTATGAATTCTTCATAAGTTTTGGTTTCAGTTTAGATGATAACTTTAGGAACTCAAGTAATATATATTTATTTCATGAGTTTTTGTTTCGGATTCGATTCAAGCTGATTAACTCGAGACACACACATATATATATATATATATATATATATATATATATATATATATATTAATTTTTATATCGCATCTTTATAATATATAAAAAAAATCGATAGAAAATTAACTCTATCACAATATATACGCAATCTGCAAGAATTAAAATATTTTATTTAAGCATATTTTACGACTGGGCTTCGCCGGGTGTCTCTCTTAGCTTAGATAAAATACTTCTGCACTTTGAACCAAAAAGATACAATAATATCAGAGCATCTCCATTTACACTGATCATCTACAAAATGCCAATGTTGTTGTTGGCATCATCATCACCACCACCACCACCACCATTATTATTATTTCATTTATTTATTTTTTTTCTAAAAATTATGTTTTGGGTTATTCTATTTTTGCAGTGTGATTGGGGTGTTTTAATTTTATTATTTCGAGTTCCTATTCAGATATAGTCTACACAATTAGGAAAAAATTCTACATAACATTATATTCGACATTTGGCGATCTCCCGCTTTTTTGTACCTCCTAGGCTGAAGTGCTTAAATGTTCTTTGCAACGGCTATATAAATGCCCATCCATCCATAGCCTTGAGTCCCTGGAAAGGTATAAGACATCTACAATTTTGTAGATACTTTTGCAGCGAAGAGTTCTTTCTTCGGCGTGAGGATGCTATCCCCCACGCCTAACCTTCGCGGAAGGTACCTACTGCGCCTACCCTTCCCAAATGGTTACCCATCTGGAACTCGACGGGCTCTACGTTGGTTAACTTCGGTGATCTGGCGAGAACAGGTATGCCGAAGTGATTGTGCTGTATATATATATATAAACATGGCAGCACTAATCCACTTTAGACATAACAAGCTCTTATATAGAAAGTGTCATGTTGTCAGGACAAAAGACATTTCTGGCTAGTAGAATAATCCATGTATTTTCTAGTGATAGCGACTTGATGAGTTAATAGGTAAACAATGTACGGTAAATGAGTTTTTAAAAATCAAAGAACGCAATATTATTAAATTCTGGAAAAAGGCCGTTGGGTTGTGATCTTCTGAGTAGTATTTCTACTTAAACCACATATTATTTGAACTGGCCTTGATCACATAATTCATGTAAGTAATAACTAAACCACGCGAATGCGTGTTTAAATTATTGACTTTACCGAGTACGTGTCAAAATACGCATCAGATCATCTAGAAAGTTTTGTACAGTTCAATAGGATCAACAAAAAGAAACCAATTTAAGATATTTATCTGTTATGTAAAAATTTATTTGTTATATAATATAATATTGACTGTGTTATTTGTTTATAAGCTGAATGACTTTTACTCTACTGGATGGCATATTGCCATAGCATATACATGTTAGAAAGATGTATATGTCTAATTGGGTCCGTCAAAATATTGTTAAAATCATTCGGTGGTCAGTTTCCAAGAGGAAATTCCGGATAGGTGTTGTTACTTCTTTTCTAAGTTAATAATAAAAGAAAGCTTTTGCGTCTTACTTTGTCTTTAGTCATTCATATCTTGCCTCTCCATCTCTTCAACCAGCGGCGTGCGGTTTCATTACCAACACTGACGCCTTCGTCCGTGCAGTTGGGCCCCAGTGGGCAAGATGTTTAAATGTGCTCGATGGTCTGCACTTGGGCACCACAGTTTGTCTTTAGTGAGAGGCAAACACATTCATGCATGCTGTTTTAATAGCGACGGCGACCGCAGCTCTCCAAATTTTATAACCATGGTGATCTCGGGAAGACATCTAAAGGCGGTAGTTTCCCGTTACTTTGCGTCTTTCTTCGGTGATGCCCCCCCTCTCCCGTGAGTTCAACTCTCCACCAAATTCAACCGGGAAATTTCTACGACCCGGCGTTGTAGATACAGCGATTAGCCTTCCCAAATGATCACCGATCTAGAACTCGCCAGGCTCATCGTTTCTTGATCTAGCTGAAACCAGTGGGTCAACATGTTTGTGCCATATTAACAAAAGTAAAAGGGCATATTCATTTTATTATTCCTACAATTTCTAGTCCAATATAATCACGTAGATATATCGATATTTGGAAGATAAATAAAGCTGATGACATTGAGTCTGGTCGATAGTGGATGTGTAAACATTTGGTAGTATTAGGCGATATATGTCTTCAAGTAAGCGGGTATTTTAATATCTCAGAAAGATAGACGCCTTTGTCATGTACGTTTCGAATTCATCCTTGGGCGATATATAGAGCCATAATAGGTCGCTCCGATATTCTGAAGAGTTATCATGCCTGAAGAGGTGGGGTAAACTAGACATGTAAGAAAGGGCCCTGTTGAAAAGCAAACCCAGGTAGGGGAAGTCTGTTGATACTGTCAAAAACAAAACGCTTGCTTACAATTTGACATAAGCTAGCACAGAAATAGTTAAGCTAAGGAAATAATTTTATAGTTATGTGCGTGCGCAGTATCATACGGCCTGCCAGGAAGATGAACCTGAAACCCTACCTTACTAATATTCCTGGTGAGTCAAGGGCAAAAGATATCCAGACAATTGCACTTAAGGGAACAACGAGGATACTAAAAATAGTTCTCGTTTGGTGTCAATAAAAAGCAGGGCATTGTTGGCAGCTGGTTTGGCTGCTTCATACCCAGCGGTACAATCTTCAAAGGAAGAAAATTAAAAAAAAGTCAATACTGAGATAACGAAATATAAATAAAAATCTCCCATAATATAAATCTCAATCGTCAGTCTGTATGTATGTATCTATGTATGTATGTATGTTTTGTGGGCGTATGTTTAAAGCACACAAATGCTCTAGCGTCATATATAGATTCTCCCAATCTAATCATCCCCACGTGCACGTCATCAGTTCTGCCACGCTAACAGGGCTCTGGTGAACGGCGAGCGTTCAGCGCCAGAAAACGGAATCCCCACTGCCTTGTGGGATAAGGTTTTTGAACCAACGGTTAAAGGTGAGATAACCCTGACAGAAACCTCCAGAGGAGCTTAGGCCCTGTTGACTGCGGCATGTATGACCCAGCGGCGTGTAAACTATGCTCTGGTTCCCAGCTACCTAAGTCCCAGTCATGGGTAAATTACATTAGCGGGATAAAAGAAGTTTCTGTAAGCCGTGGTGGAGGCAATCATTCTAGGAGAGGACAACTCTTATGAGAAATCTGCAGTCAAAGCAATTACCAGTCATTTTGCAATGGCTTGTCACTGGGTTATTTTTGTTGAGACTTATAGAGTGACACTCGTGTCGTACAAGCGCTTGTCTCTTTAATACAACGATGTACAGATGTAACTTGAGATCTATCTTTTATTTCTTATCTTTTTCTATCTTATCTTTGTCTCTCATTGATTTTTACTGCAAGTCCTATTGGCGATGGAGGAGTGGCAACGTGCACAGACTTGACCAGTTGGAGGTACACAGTCACAAATCTGCACAGAGGCGACAGGAACCCTATCTTAAAATCGTTGTTGTACCTTCACATGACAGAGGCCAACTCCGGTGGGGGTTCCTGTGACTGAGGAACCCTATTCAGGGAGAGCCCTGCTCATTCAATGTCTTGGAAAAGTGCTAGAAAAGGTGCACTAAAAACTGTCTGTCATACTATCACTGGTTAGTTTTCTGCGGCTAACGGTGGTTCATGTAAGCAGGAAGAAAAAAATGTATCTCCAAAAAGGAGTAAAATTAAATTTATGCTGTTGAAATGTACGCACTCTTCTTGATAAAGGGTAATCACCCCGTCCAGAGCGCAGGACAGACTTGATATAGATATTGCTGCTCTGTCAGAGACCGTCTCTCAGGAGAAGATCAAATGACAGAGGTGTCATCAGGTTACACTGTCTCTTGGATTGGTAAACCAGAGGGTATCCGTAGAAATGGTGGAGTCGGTTTTGCGATTAAAACATTCTTTGGTTGATACTATGGAATTTCCTTCTAGTATCTGTGATCGCATCATGAAACTTTGTGTCCCCCTCTCACAGAAAAGATTAATCACTATTCTTTCGGTCTATGCACCAACCATTCAAGTGAATGAATATGACATCTTGTGTTTCTATGAGTCTCTGCGCTCTATTGTTGCATCTACACCAATTGCTGAAAAACTTGCTATTCTTGGTGATTTCAATGCCCGTGTTGGGAAAGACTATGAGATCTGGCGTCCTCTTGGCCGCTATGGTATAGGTACTTTGAATGCTAATGACCTTAAGCTACTAGAGCTGTGTTCAGAATTTAATCGTGCTATCTGTAACACTTTTTTCGCCGTAAACTGAAGTGCAAAGCTACTTGGATACACCCACGTTCAAAGAATAGGCACCTAATTGACTTCATCATAACTCAAAAACGCGACCTCCGAGATGCATATACTGTTGGCGTCATGCGCAGTGCTGAATGTGGCACTAATCACAAGTTGGTGAGAGGAAAGTTTAATTTAAGAATCCGTAAGAAAATTAATCACAGTGCTGTTAAGGTACCTAGTCCTATTGATATCGCCAAGTTACAGCTGCCTTAAATTCAAAAGAGTATGGCGGAAAAGCTCGATAATCATGCATTTGATGGTACATGGGTGAATTTCAAGACTCAGGTTTATTCTGCTGGTGCTGAAGTTCTTAGCTTCAAGAGGGATACGAACAAGGACTGGTTTGATGACAACAATCTTGAAATTGATCATTTGCTGAATGAATAAACAGAAAATTTATGAATCTTTACTTCGTGAATATCATTCTGATAATACAACTAAGTTGCGACAATACAAAGAGGTGAACGCCACATTGCAACGTGAGCTAAGAAAAATGAAAAACCAATGAATATAACGGAGCAGATCCAAAAGGCGTTTTACACAAAAAATCGAAGGAATTTTATGGACTCCTGCGCCTAGTATTGGGTCCTCCTACCTCTTAAATATCTCCCCTGATGACGAAAGATGTGTTTTATTTGTCATTAAGGATCCAGAAAATATCTTAAAAAGATGGCAAGAGCACTTTAGTGATGTGTTTCACAATCCCTCAGCAGTAGATGCTGATGCAAATAATAGCCTACCACAATGTAATATCATACTCAGAATGGATCGTTTGCCTAATCTGGTTGAGGTGCAGTTGGCTATCGCACGAATCAGCAGTGGCAAGGCACCTGGTTTTGGATGGTGTTCCGGTGGAGCTTCTTTAGATTGGAGGTGCGAATATTGCTAATGCTATCCTTGGTTTTGTTGAGGAAGTTGCTCATGTTCCACAGGATTGGATTGATGGTGTCTTGGTGAAGCTGTTTAGAGGAAAGGGAGAGAAGAATGTTTGTGATCACTACCGTGGAATTATGATTTTGGAAGCACGAATTCTATTAAACAGGTTACTTGAGGGTGTTTGTCCTAATGCTATTTCAGACTTACAAAGTGGCTTTAGGTCTGGCAGAGGAACTATGAATATGATTTTTTCAACCGGGCAAGTCCAGGAGAATTGCATTGAACAACAGATACAAATGTATCAAGTGTTTGTGGATCTAACCAAAGCATTTGACACCGTTAACAGGGATGCTTTCTGGTTAATCTTAGAGAAAGTAGTGTGTCCTCCAAATTTTGTTAGAATATTCAAAGAACTGCACAGGGACATTAAAGCTCGAATCTCGTTTAACGGAAAATTGTATGATGAACTCCCGGTTGACAATAATGTAAAACAAGGTGAATTCCCCCCTACTCTTTTATCTATATATTTTGCTGCTCTGCTTGCTCATGCGTTTCGGGATTGCTATAGGGGGTATCATGTTAAAGTTTCGAACCACAGGTCGCACTTTTAATCTTGGAAGATTTAATGCCAGAACCAAGCTGCATCATGTCTTGGTCAAGTAGTTACTGTATGCAGACGATGCTATTTTTTGTCGCACACTTAGACTGATATGCAGCATATAATAGATAGCTTTGCTGACTTCTGCACTGCCTTTGGTCTGAGGATCAGTCTGTCTAAAACAAAGTCATGTTCACTCCTGCACCGGGCCAATCATACGTGTAGCCGAACATGGTCTGTGGTGCTAGACTGGAAGTAGTTGATTCATTTGTGTACCTTGGTAGATCTCTTTCGATGGATGGCTGTCTCGACACTGAAATCGACAGGCGAATTCAGAAGGTGTATGTGGCTTTTGTTAGGTTTGAGAAGGCAGTGTGGTCTGATCGTATTTTGTATTTATCGGAGACATGGACGTTGCATCAAAGGAACATTAAATGGCTTGAATGATTTCACCAAAAATGATTGAGATGTATCTTAAACATCAAGTGTCAAGCACAAGTACCCGATACTGTGAGCATGTTGCTCTAGTGTTGAGAAACTTGTAATCAGATCTCATATCAGATCTTGGGGGATGACTTGGTTTGAATAAAATATTGTAGGCTGCCAAAATAATTTTTATGGGGAGCTGGAAAATGACAAGCACCCTAAACACAGACCTAGGAAGAGATTCAGGAACTCTACAAAGAATAATTTGAAAGTCTTACAAATCGACATCGACACATGGGAATAACTTACTCTGCAAAGGCTTTCGTGCTTGTACGTGAAAGTTGTGATACTCTAGAGAAAATAAAGCAGGCCCACAGTAATCTGAAGCGAGAGCTTCGCAAAGGTTTAATTGACGGTCTTAACCATAAGACACAGAGCCTGAAATGTGACAAAAGCTGGTTACGTCAACCACCTTAAGTCGCACAAAACTCCTGTTCAGGTCAACTTTGCACCGATTAGTCCGAACCAAACGATCTGTTTTAAATGCAGCAAAGTTTGGAAGTCTGCTGATCTGAGGAGATATGTGATTGTTCATAGGAATACCCTTCAACCTCCAGAGGAATTCAACACGATGAAAATTGCTCAAATTGTATGTAACATCTGCTTCAAGATTTGCAAATCTGCGGCGGAAGTGCAGTCATCTGAGATGCCATGGACCACAAGATTGGGAGCACTCAATGTGACGGCGATCATCTAGAAAGATGCAGCAATCATCATCATCATGTATGTATATATGTTTGGAAGTTTGTATGTATGTATGTATGTATGTATGTTTGTATGTTTGTATGTATATATGTTTGTATGTTTGTAGTGTGTGTATGTTTGTATGTATATTTGTATGTATGTATGTTTTTATGTTTATCTGTATGTATGTTTGTATGTATTTCTTTATGAATGTTTGTATGTTTGTATGTATTTATGTATAATTTTTGTATGTATTTTTGTATGTTTGTATGTGTGTATGTATTTTTGTATGGGGGTGTGTATGTTTGTTTGTATGTATGTATGTAGTTTTTATGTTTGTATGTATATGTATGCATGTGTTTATGTTTGTATGTATATATATGCATGTTTGTATGTTTGTATTTCTGTTTGTATGTTTTATGTATGCATGCATGTTCTTATGTATGCATGTATGTTTGTATGTATGTATGTTTGTAAGTATGTATGTTTGTTTGTATGTATGTATGTATCTATGTATGTATGTATGTCTGCCAAAATCTTTCCACAGACGCGACGGATCCTGATGTAGCATTTTGACGCACGATATGGCGAACGAAAAATATTTAAAAAATTAGCCAAAAGCGTTCATTCTTTTATCCTCAACTGGACAGATTTGCTAAAGGAGGGGTCGGTTTTTGTGTCGACATTTACGAAAGTAATCGAAGCGGTTGGTTTGACTACGCTAAATTTCGACGTTCTGAACTTCCGGTCGGGCGATTAGGAACATAGGCTTAGACGTCAAGTTAAAAAAATTCCCCTTCGCGTGCGTGTTCGAGCCTGCCTTCTTAGTTCCACTGTTTTTAATACGCTTGACCACTGTCGTTTTGATCCCCGCGCTACTACTACTTTCTTTACACTCCGGGGTTAATTACAAACCCACCTATACACCTGGGCACCCTCACTACTGTTGTTTTGATTTCCTACCCTCGAGATTGCTTACTACACCACCTAAAAACATTGGCAATGCAGGGCACACCTACTAGTCTACTATATAAAAGGAAAATATGTGTGTTTGTATGTCTGTAAAAAGTTTTAGCAGCAGCATATGATCGGGTCGAAACTAGTACCATCTAAAAGAACGAAATCTAGGTCGAATGATATGTGGAAATCAGAAAAAAAACGGTCAATTATTTTGTATATCTATAATATGGAAATATTATAGATATAATCGTTTAAAAGAATGGAGGGTCGCAAAAATAATTTCTTTTTAACCGACTTCGGTAAACACGCATGTGCGTTTAGCCTTCTTTCTTTAGTTGGTTTAAACAGAAAAAAAACACTTATTTCTGATTCCGTCCTCGTGGAGCAGTGGATATCTTGACCGCGTCGTAAGCACCGGATTTAACGTTCGTGCACAGTTAATGAATTATTTTTAACATATAAACAGGGTTATTTATGTGATTTTTTTTCGTTTGCTTCTTTTTTACTTTCCTGTTTTAATCCTTTATTTCATTCTTTCCATGCTCTTTTTAATACATCTCGCCCTTGCTCAATACTCTTACTATTGTACCTTTCCACACCCGGTCAACCTAGAATACCCCCTCTAGTCTATTATATAAACTAGAGAAAATGTGTTTATATTTGTATGTCTCGCAAAAACTTTTCATCGGCATCGGACTGGGTCGAACGTTGTACCGTCTGAAAGAGCGATGTCTTGGCCGAAGAATATGTGAAAATTGTAAAAATCGGTCAATTATTTCCTTTAGAAATAGTCGTTTGCAAATAGGGAGGGCAGAAGAAGCGTTCCTTCACAACGATTTAGACAAGCACATATGCTCGTATTGCGGGCAGTGGTTATCCAGGTTGCGTCGTAAGCTTCGGGTAACATATCTACGCCTAAGCAACGGACCTTTTCTCCGATTAAAAAAAAATAACATTAAAACAGGGTTATTACGCCATTTATTTTGTTCGCTTTTTCTTTATGTTCCCTTTTTTGATTTTTTATTTTCACGTAATGGACTGCCTTTTTTGTTTTTTCCGATGTTTTAAAAAATATTAACACTTAAACTGGATTACTCTGTTATTTTTTCAGTTCGGTTTATCCATTCTTTTATTTTTCCATCGGATAGTCATGCTATTTTTTAACCCCTTTCCCTTGCTCAATTTCCTTATCACACCACCTCTCCACACGCGGGCAACGCCGTGTAGGCCCGCTAGTTTCAAATAAAATTAACTATGGAAATAAACGTGTTATCTGCAAGATGAATCATAGATTACGTTCATTGTTATTTCGATTACGACAAGTTTATCTCTTCTGTATAAAGCAAAGCCTCGATACACATGTTCCCCATCTATCAGGATAATTTGCTAAAGGGACGGTCTATGCTAACCATCTTACAATTTTTATTGGACTCAAGGATAACATGTAACATAGCTGTTATTACAGTTCAAACACATCGGACTCTCACGTTGTCTATTAACACCGCAAAAGAATAAGCAAATAAAACAGGAGAGAAATAAAATCCGACTCAGCATCTGTAAGTTCAAATGGACTACATTTATTCGTGGTTCTTCCAAAACGAGGCATTTCAGTATATTTCCAAAGTTTTTCCGCACATATGTGTCTTTTAAAACCTCTGTCTCCTAGCTACCTTATGCGGTCCAAGCTGGCGCTTTCCATTCCTTGACTCACAAGTCCATATTTCCCGGCAGGCAATTTTCTTTCTCTCTATTTTTGCTCGACCACGTGATGTACTTGTTTTCTTTTTTCCTATAGAAACAAAAGCTAGCGGACACTTGTTAATTTACATAACCCCTTTAATTGTTGCTCCCGCTAATATTATTCTACGTATCTATACGCGCTCTGTTACCACTTTAGTTTAAAGATAAACGGTTTAATTGATTACGACTTTCAGTTTTAAAATAAAAATAGACAGAAGCTGTTTATCAAAACTTTGTTACCCAGGACATTTCAGATAGGATAATTTTGGAAGAAAATTAATTATTTTTACTCCATTATTTGAATTATTAAAATATTACACTGGTTTTATGAAGGGATTTAAAAGAAATGTTCCAACTAATTAAATTACTGTTCTTTTTATATATTTTTTTACAGATAATCTAATCAATCATATAATAATTGAACATTTCTGGAAGTTATGTTTTTATTTTTTGAAGGGGTAAAAATGTTTTAAATGGGTTATAAAATATGCTAGTTTACTAGGGATTTACATCATTACAAAGTTAAAAATATTTCCGAAATCTACTCTGCCGCACACGATGCAAGAAGGTATTTGATGAAAACGGTTTACAATTTCCAGTTCTAAATCTGGAAGCCTTGCTCACGTAGACCGATCGTATTTCACCATAATATTTGAACATGAATATATATAGCATGTATACGTGGTTATTATTAATCTCAATGAACGAGCAGCCACAGTACATGGCACAGAAAACCTTACATTTCTATACTACATGCTTTCCAATACTCAATGTTACTTATGACAGACGAGTCTCTGTTCAGTGAAAATTGAAAGTGAGAGAGTGTTACAATTATTATAAGCGCATCACATAAGAATATTAACGTTTATATTTTCTCGAGTCATTAATGTCACTCCGTACAAATGTATACATTTATCTCAGAATGAATCAGTATTTTATATTTTGACCGCTTTTGTTACATTTCTACATTGCCCTACCATCTATCCCTCTGTCTGTCTGTTTGTATGTATGTCTGTATGTCTGTCTGTCTCTCTCTCTGTCTCTCTCTCTTTATATATATAATGCTCCCTATTTTAAGGTTGAGCATTTGGGAAGTTATATACAAATTACCATTAGCGTATTTGTAAACAAATTTTTCTGAGGTACTTTCGACAATGTGAAAACATTGTTAATTCACAGCCCGCATAGCAGAAGCCGGATTGCGCAATGGTTAGACAGTCGTTTGGCGATCAGGTTTAGACCATAGCTTTAGGTAGTTGCTTAGCTAGCCGCACTGGTGAGCTGTTAAACAGCGAACCGTACTGTATGTGGATGACTATGATAATTCTCCCTATCTTAGGTTGAAAATTTGAGAAGTTATATGCAAATTACCATTAGCGTATGAAGCGATGCTCTTTGTGTAAACAAATTGACCTTAGGTACTTTAGACAATGTGAAAACATTGTTAATTCATAGGCGTATAGCGCAACGATTAGAAGCTCCGACTGTCATTTTGACGATCGTGCTTCGATCCTATCTTGAGGAAGGTAGTTGCGTGTCTAGCCGCATTGATGAGCTGTTAAACAGCGAAACATAGTGTATATTGATGACTATATATATATATATATATATATATAATATATATACATATATACATATATATTATTTTTAAAATGTAATTATCCACTGACACGTGTTTCGTCGTCTACGACTGATCAGAGTGGCTGTATCTAGCGTCAGTGGATAATTACATTTTAAAAATAATATATATATAATATATATATATATATAATATATATATATGTATATATATATATATATAAGGACGTTCTTGGTGGATGGATATATATATATATATATATATATATGTGTGTGTGTGTGTGTGTGTGTGTGTGTGTATATACAAGGCACTGTGTGTTTTTGTCTTTGTGTTCGTGTGTGTAGTTGTCGGTAAGTTCGTTTTCTATGAACTCCGAAATGGTTTTGCCGAATTTTTTGAAATTTCACACAAGTGTACTTTATGTATTTTAGTGTGTTGTTAGATAGGTTTTTGGCTCTGTTAAATATCGAAAATCGATAATCGAAAAAATCCGAATAATGAATGAACAGTCAAAAAATGACCAAAGAGTACACTCCTTATCAGGCTAACATCAAAAGTGTATTGGATAAGTTTCATCACAACAACAAGACTATTGTCCTGAGTATAAAACCTGCAGTAGGTTGTTGAATAAAACGGAGTGAGTCCGAAATAATGTTTTTTTTTTGTTTGCCATGTAGTAATTGACTTTGTGTTTTACTCTTTAATTCGAGACATTATATAAAGGTAATGTCATAAAATCAACAATAGCTCCTCTGAATTGCAATGCATTTTGTACTAATCACTGTAGGAAGGCATGTGCAACGTTTTCCTGGTGAACACTGATGGATCCCTGACCAGAGCACTCAAACAATCGATTTGATTGAAAATTTGGCGATATCACTGACTTTTATGACAATAAAGATATTATAAGTGAGAACATATGTAGATCCACATTCAATACCGGAGAACCTAGCTTCGTGGAATATATATATATATATATATATATATATATATATATATATATATATATATTATTTACTTAAAAAGTCGCCCATAATTTGTTCGGACGTATATAACATTTTTATTTATTTATACTTTTGAAAACAGTAATCTACGTACACGCGTGTTTCGAGGTAACTACGTCTCATCAGCGTAGCTCGACTGTTTCTAAGGATCGAACCTTAGACCATGTTAAGGCGCCGGACTGTGGTAAACATGGTCTGAAGTTCGATCCTATGCTGATGAGAGGTAGTTACCTCGAAACACGCGTGTATGTAGATTAAAGTATATAATCGGTTAGATCTTTTTCAATCAGTTTCTTCATAAGGACAGATAACTTTTTTAAGTAAAAGAAAAACGCATTTAAAATTTAGCGTATTTTCTAGTTCACCTAGTTCTATGAAAATCATATCTTCTAAATGTGATGTCATTCATGCGATCTAACGTACAACGCAGGTAACAATTGCTTTCGTTGTAAAATCATTTGATTCGCGCCTCCAGATGATCCGAAGTTTTCTAAAGACGCGGTGAAAGAGAGCACAACAGAGAAGCACGTGATCAGTTTCACCTTTCAGAATCCTGTCACAATATCAATAGAAAACAAAGGAACGTCAGTTAATTAGAAATTAATTTCGGATATGGACACTGCGAAGCCCTGAGGCTGCAGCTATTTCTGCATACAGATATGGAGACAAAAGGAACATGTTTTTAACTGATTGTGTTTAATTCATGTGATAATCGATGCAAATTCTGGTTTCGACTTAACTGTAGCAGACTAACTAACATGTAATTTCAAAATAAAACGTAACATGATAGCGCTAACTTTAGCGCGGAATGCCAGGAATAATACTATTATAAAGTCAGGCATTACAGAAGAATGTAAATACTATTCCATATACGAGGTGCTTTCAATAACTTTCTAGACGTTTTTCTCGCGTGGGTACTGTTATTGATAATATGATATGGAGCTCTTGTCTGTGGAAGTAATCTTCTCCGTCTGTAATGCACATACCGTTCCACAAACTTCTGGAAGGTCTCATGGAGTTCTCTTTTGTAAGCATATCAGTGACCCTCGTATCAGCTTATTTCATCTTAAGTATCTCATAACGGCAATCTCTTAGGGTTTTTTTAAGCTTATGAAATAACCAAATGTCTTAAACTATCTTGATAACCATCATAGTCAGTTAATCTGTGACAATGATAGAGTTGTGGACTGGTGCATTCACGCAAATCTACATCTTCAATTCCTCACGAATAATTGTGTGTACAGTTTCGACGTTTGCATCAAACTGTGCGCTGACCGTCTTTATAGACATACAATGATCTATATACATAAAATTATCTATATAGCTAATCATCTCTGGTTTTTTTACTTGCTTACTCCTCCCACACATCACAACACCCACCAGAGACCTCCCGCCTTCCTTGAATATCTTATGCCACTAAGAAAATGATGTTTAATTCATTGAAGATGGTCCAAAAGCAGGCTAAAGCATTCTATATGTTTCTGTGACATTTTTTCCAATGTTAAACAGTGTTTTATCGCATATCGCTCTACTAAAGCGTCGTTACGTCCAGATTGCATTTTTGAAATTTACTAGCTGTGAAAATCAGGTTTTAGTAGGGAGTAGTCAAATTCTGGTTGTAGCTGTTTATTCGAACCTAAAATCATAGAAATTGGTCAGTCATCTTATAAGATGTATAGCAATAATATACTGGATTTTCAATAGTCTACGACAATTTGAAATGCCTGTACACAACAATCTAGAAGCTTATTGAAACTACCTCGTAGAACTGTTAGAGAACAATGAAGATCCTGTTTAGTAAAGCAAAAAATGACCATAGAATGCTATTCTAAAGTTAAGCGTGAAAAATCACCAATAATACTATTTTTTTACTTGGGAGTCACCACTTATCTAGAACCGAAGGCTACTCGAGGATGAGAATAAATGAATGTAAAATGGCAGTGTAGAAACTGTTAATTGTGTAAAATTAATAGGATTTGATTATTTATGAGGACGGCTTACCAAGAATTATTTTACATTGGATTTGAAGGCCACCATATTGTACTCAATCAGGAAGCAGACAAGCGGACAGAAAAAAAAAACAAACATTTTTTTCGTGTTATCTACGTTTAGATTTTGGAATAGCTACAGAAGGAGGGGAATCCTATATAGTGATTGGAGCTAGTCGAATGTTTTTTTAGAGATCTGCAAGGGGGCGTAGATTGGAGTTCAGTCGAGCACTTCCATGAAAATAGCGATAGAGCAGAGGCAGGCTAGCGACGTCTCTGTTGTCGAAGAGAAATTGCAGGGAAGGGGAAATGGCATCATCTATTGGGTTTCGAGGTCCGTTCCAACTCGATGAAGGCAATATAGGGGACACCATACAGCTCCTGTCCATATGTCGGAAGAGTACTCCATTTTAAGACGTACCTGACTCTTATACATATAGAAGATTGACTCAACAGTGAGATGCTTACTGGAGCAGTAGAGTTATCCATCCCATTTTCTAGCAATGTTGGCAAGGGATTTGATGTACGTGTTCCATTTTAGATCAGTATTCAGTCCCACAAGCTTATAAAGACGTGGCGCTTCCTCAAGATTTTTAACAAGTATGATAGAAAAACGTAAATGATATTCTATATATGTGTGACAAACAATATAAAGTTCTATTCATATGTTAAGTATAAAATACACATACAATTCCTATTATTTGGATTCTTGGGACGACTATTCTCATCTTAAGGGCCATTTTTGCAATGTTTCGGTCGATGTAACCGCCGATGTTCTTCGGGTGTATCTTGTCGAACTAGGAATGTTTCAGTCGAAATCTGTCGGCATCTGGACAAATTTTTGTACGCAACCATTTATTTACTTTAAGAATGTAGCAAGCTCTTGTTCCGTCAGCCATGATTGCATAGATGCCTAAGTTATTCGCAATTCTATTTTTCAGTTGACTACACTCTGTATTGAACCTTCAATCTTCAGAAGAATATACCTACTTCAATGGACGTTTCATATACTCTAACCACTGCGCCACAAACCATGAGAATTCAATGTTCAATTCTCAGTTATGGGGACTAAAACTACATTATCGAAATATTTAGGACCTCTATGTTATGGGTGGTTGAACGAGAGCAATGTACTCGCAGATAAAATAAAAGCTACCGGTGGAAATTCCGTTCAGATTTCCGAATATATATATATATATATATATATATATATATATATATATATATATATATATATATATATATATATGAGAGAGAAACTCTCCAATCAATTTGGGCGTATGAGCTTCCGCCACAACTAAGTTGTTCGGAAATCCACACAGATGATTTGTTTATAGTGGTGAAGGGTTTTTGTAGAATCAACCACACTTTTTCGGTGTAGATTACTGCCACAGTAATATACAGTTGATCGCAGGTCTACTGTACACTACTTTTTCAAAATCTTAAGGAAGCACCACGTCTTGATAAGCTTCTGGGACTGATCTATACATGACTGCCACAGAGTGTACATCAGACCGCAGGATTTTACATCAGAGTTTCCTTCTCCTAGATGCATATCTTAACGAAGTCCGGGCGCGCATCTCTCCCAGTAAGTTAACCAACCTGGAATGTTATATATATATATATATATATATATATATATATATATATATATATATGTGTGTATGCATTCATACATACATGAATACATGCGTACATACACACACAATTACATACCTAGTAAGATGTATTATAATATAGTCATTGCTAGCAGTATGTTATGATTATAGTAAGGCTACACATCAAATGCAAGAATAAATTTAAGGCTCACACTTGAATTGTCTACAAGATTCTGCGGTCTAAATAGCAAGTAATAATCTGTTCTTTCTGACAGTCATCTTGAGGTTCAATGTTCAATCCTCAGTGCAGCCGATACTAATAATATACTAATATAATACTATTTTATTGAAAATTCTACTTGCTTATGACTGACAAAACAAAAGCAAGCTGTCCTCATAGATTGAATAGATGCCTTAGTCCGACAATGTACCAGAAGTAGATCGGCGGTTAAATCTGTCAAAACGCTGCGAGAATAACATCCAAGATAAATGCAGTAACCTAGAAACTAAGTGATAATTGTCGATTTATCAGAATAAAAATTCCAGGTAGGACTTTTAAACGAATTGACACTGATCAATAGGATTTCAAGAAATTTCTGTGTAAAATCAATATCGGAATAGTTTACATCTTGTGTAATGTGGACTTTAAATATGATTCCGTGAGTTTTCATAAGGAGTTTCCCAGATTCGTTTAGCATAATAGATAAGGTGCTCGCTAATGGGATGGGAAAGCGGAATCATATAGTACGTTGAATCACAGCGTAAGATGACGGCCAAGAGTAAGTAGAACAATTAATGTACACTACATCGTATAAATCTCAAGTTTCTATTGTTGTCATTCGTTGCACTGATATTTTTCTTGTTGGAATTCTTTCTAGGAAGATGTCAGGTACTAACGGGAAGTACCGCATGATAAAGATTGCCAACATCCTAAGTTTAAGGGATTTTGTGGAACGAATTAGCTTCAAACTTGAAACAACTTAATTGTCAATTGGAGTCGTTACCTACTTCATTACCGTTATTTCCAGCAAGTACATAATAAAAAGGTAAACTCTGGGTTGCCTTCGATTACGGTCGATCCATTTATTTTTATTTTTATATTCAATCTCCATCAGTGGAAATTTTATACTAACAGTAAAAGATAAACCGGTAAAAAGTCTCGGCCGAGTGTAGGTGAAATCACTTAGCGATATAGAATCGGAGGAACACGTACAACAAACTGCAGAGGAAGGGTCATAGCAATTTATAACATATCGTTCTCTTGTAAAGTTTAAATGCTGGTGTCTTCAATTTGTCCTGTACCGCAAACTACTATGGCCAATGATGGATCGATAATTTAGCTATGTTACGAATCGAAACGCTAGGACAAGAAATCAATGTCTACATCTGAAATTGCATTACTGCACGAAGCAAATTCTTATTTGCCCAGTTGACTTGTTTACAAGTAAGAGATAAGAAAATATGTACTTGTAATGGCTAAGGTTTTCATCGAGGTATGTAACTTACAATATATCTTAACGTCATTAATATAGCTGTTATTCATTGTTCTCGATAGTGTTGACGCGGCGGGGTACTCGCTTATTGGATTTTATAGACTATTGATTCTGATCTTTACGAATCAACAACAGTAAATAGAGATTTATTTCATCTACATTTCTCTTATGAAATCACTACATGTGTTATTCGCAGGCGGTTGTCGATGATAAAGGACTAAGTAAAAGATATTACCCTACACCCGGCATGATCAGGTATCCTATTATCCTACACGCTATAATAAAATATCTACGGCATATTCACATTGATGCAAAGGTTCCCGTGAAATCACCGTAGTTAAGCAACGTTGAGCTTGATCAGAACTAAAATGGGTGACCTTTTTGGAATTCTAGGTCCTGTATGTGTTCTCTGCTATTCTCTCCGTTGTTTCCAGTCATTGTGGATTTCTCTTCCCACTGGGCAAAAGAAGTGCGTATTCAGTAGAGACGTGGTTAGTGATTACGCAACCTTTGCTTCCATATTATACGCGCTGTTATACTTACAGTGGGTATTCATTGTCTTTGGAAACTGAACGTAACTTTCCATAATAAAAGCATATGGGTATTTATTAGAATATTCATATATTTATATGTACGGCGTACTAAATATTAGATAAGTATGACCACAGACTAGTATCAAGTCCGTTGCCGATTGGTAAAATATTAACATTAAAAACCTACTTAGCCATAACCGCATCGGAATACATCTATTTTTTTTTCAATTCCAATGACAATAGAAATAATTTCATAAAGTGAATAGTTAGTAATTTGTTAAGCAAGGGTGGCGTTCGAAATCAATTCTTCTGTTTAGAACACAACTGAACAATGTTACGCGACTTTTGCGTTTTAAAGTTTAAGTGAAGAGACTTTAATAGATAATTTGATAAAATCAAAAGTAGATACACAACAGGCAGTGTAGACTGCAGTTTATTCTGGATTAAGTCACTGAGAAAGGTACGTGAAGCTTCTTTCTTGTACACTGTGACTGAATCTCTTACTAGAAACGGCAATCAATCCAATTGATAAAAAAATGAAAGATGTCAGAGTGGAAAATTTCTTAATCCTTGTTCAATCCTGGGCAACTTTGAGTCTCCCTGTTAGTTTACACACACACACACACATACACACCCACATGTATATATATATATATATATATATATATATATATATATATATATAGAGAGAGAGAGAGAGAGAGAGGGAGGGAGAGAGAGTCATCAACATAGAGTACGGTTTCGTTGTATCACAACTCATCAGTGCTGCTTGACTAGCACGTTTCCCTAGCTGTATATTGAACCTACAACCATCGCATTGATAGTCGGAAGTTCGAACTACTGGACAATGAATCGATGTTTGTAAAGGTCTCATCAAATGTCCATCAAAACATTCGCCCATCGCTTTACAGTGCTCGAATTACTTGTTATATTTACAAGCAAACAAACAGCGAACTGCTTATTAAGCAGCGGATTCAGATACATTTACGACGGTGCTCAACCCAAAGAGAGGGGGTAATATATAGTCATCCACATACAGTACTGTTCCGTTCCATCACAACTCATCAGTGCAACTGAACCTAAACCATCGCGTTGATAGTCAGCACTTCTAACCACTGGTCCATGGATCGGTGCCCGAAAGATCCCATCAAATGAACGGGATTTTTGCTTGATTATTTTCATATTTACATTTTTCAATCTCCGATTTTTTTTATATATGTTTATCAAAGTTGTATAAGTTGGATCACTATGTTCGTTTTTTACATAGCGAGCGCTTTCGACCGAAATAATTCTATCATCCTCAAGGAGAAGAAAATATCAAGCAAAATAACTCGGTGCATTTGCTTCAACAATAACATGCAGCCTATATATATGGAACAGAAAAGGACAAGCTATTCTAGTAAAATATATAATACCTTTATTACTTTAATATTGCAGCATTAAGAATTTTTTTAAAAAAAACTTCAATTTAAGAGTATATAATTACGTCTTAATGCTGCAATATTTAAACTTATACATTTTTGATATTTTTTTACTAGAATATCTTGTCATTTTCTTTCCATATTTAAGCTTAACAATGTTATATTTTTTGCTCGCATTTTCTGTTGCAATATATATATATATATATATATATATATATATATATATATATATATATATATATATATATATATATTCTTATGCCCTAACGTGGCCTATTATTCGGACATCAAAGATAAAGTATTCAGTGAGAGGACTAAATAAACATACACTGTGGTTTGAATATTAAAAAAGAAATGTATTTAAGTATTCACATAGAGACAAATACGGCGTGTTAATGTTAGGGGGGTCCTGTTTTTACAAGGGTCCGGTGAAATCCGGCGACCCAGTTCCTTATGTAGAATATTCCGGTTGGTTACCTATCTGCCTATCTCCACATTATATATATATATATATATATATATATATATATATATATATATATATATATATATATATATATATATATATAGAGAGAGAGAGAGAGAGAGAGAGAGAGAGAGAGAGAGATACGCACACATGTTTGGCCTTCCCGACATGGGTAGGATTCAAAAACTGTCCTCCTTTCCGTACGATCTATGACTTTTTCTTTTCTTGCATTTTTACTTCAATTATCCTGAAGATGTCCTCTGAAATAAGGACGAAACGTTGATTATTTTAATAATTTCATTCGGTTTTTCTATTTTTCTCAATATATATATGTATGTATATATGTGTGTATGTGTGTGTGCACTTTTATATCCTCATTTGAAATTAGCGAGTAAAACACGTATATTTTTTATTAATACGGAACGAAACTATTTCATGAACTGAAGGAATGCTATAAACTTTAATTAGGCTAATGCATACTACTGCAGCTGCTACTGTAAATGAATTTGCAAAAAAATTATATACTCTATATTTAAAAACCAAGACGTGGGTTTTAGATCATAAGAAATTATAATATATGAAAAATAAAAATATATGTTTTCATTTAAATATTTATGAAATATATCTAGATAAATATAAAACTATAAACACCGGCGGATCGTAGATTTTTTTTGTTATATGCGAACAAATATAAAAATATAAAATATATGTCTTTTTTCTTTATCTTTACTTGCGGCGAATCGTGATTTTCACGGTTCTATTTTAAGAACATCCAGTGAATTCTTAATTTTTAGTATTAAACATCTTTTTGTTTAAGATTTCAGAAAAAAATAATCAGGAAACTTTTTTCCTGCGCTTTATTTCCAAGTTCAACGCTTAGTTTTAGGCAAAAACAGAAAAAAAGTTTGAAATTTAAGTAAAATAGATTTCGCCGATTAGTCGGATGTTATGACCTTTCATATAAAATAAAAAATAAGATTTTCTAGTAAACAAAGTTGTTGTTTAGTAAATAAAAAATGATATTACTAATACTGCATATTTCACAGACAACACCGGGAAATATTGGAGCCGGGTAAAACTGATATAAATCGGATCGCTGGTGATGATGTTAACCATGTATTTCGATCAGAGAATAGAGAGCATGAACAATAAGAGAATATTAAATACTTGATTGAAATTGCCAAAAGCATTTCAAATCGGCCCAAAAAAAGTACAAATCAAATTCCGATCAAGGAATATGGATCAGGTTATTGTATAAGGTCATGCAGTTTCGTAAAAAAGTCTTCTTCTGAAACATGTTTTGATATTAACAAAGTGTGGTTTGAGTTGTCCCCCTTTGCAAATTGGCTGTTTGGAGAAAATGAAAACTAGATGGCTCTGTGTGGTTTGAGTTGTCCCCCTTTGCAAATTGGCTGTTTGGAGAAATGGAAAACTAGATGGCTCTGGTTGATAGTCAATTTGCATAAGTGGAGAAATGGGCAGCATATAAACGGTACTTTGCTTCTTTTTTTTTAAAGCAGGGGCGAAGAGCGCAGAGAGTGAAACGACGGTTGGAAGAAGTGACTGTGAATTATTTTTGTGACGGTGAATTATTTTTGGACGTTGAATAGCTCGACCTTTTGGAAGGAACAGCTGTGTCTTATATATTTTTTTTAATTTCTTTTTTTTCTACTTCACTACAAGCTATTTCCGCGGGAACTATGGAAGCAAAGATGATCAGCAGTGAAATGCTTAAGACGTTCTCTGGAGAGGGAGATGTTTTAAGCTGGCTGACCAAGGTTAAACTTGTCGCTTAGTTGCGGGACATCGCGGATGTTGCCAGCTTGATACCGCTGTATCTTCATGGTGATGCTCTGGCCCATATCATGAGTTGCGGGAGGCGGATCAACTGTCTGTTGACGCCATTGAAGAAAAGTTGAAGGAAGCATTTACCGAAGGACCGTTTGTGGAATATGGCAAACTAAGCCGTATGGTGTGGACCGGATAGCCTGTCGATGTTTACGCCAACAATATCAGGAGGTTGACGGGACTAGCAGGAGGAGGCCGTCGACAGATGGTTAAGATGGCCTTTATCAATGGCTTCCCGGACCATATTTCTATAGCTCTGCAGTAACTGCCCGGTGTAAATACTATGGAGGTGGCGGAGTTGATTACACAGGCTAGGGTGCTGGCCAGGAAAAAAAGAGAGTGAGCAGGGAATCGTAGCTGTCGCTCAACGAAGCAAACTGCAGCAGGAAATTGTGAAGGACGAAAAGCAAAGAGGACTGTGGCAGAGACCCAGGTTCTCTGGCAGATGCTAATGCCAAGGCCCCCATATGGCGAGGGAGAGCAGGGAGCCAAAGCCAGAAGTCACGTGTTACCGCTGTGGGGAAGTCGGCCACATCAGCAGATCCTGTTCCCAGGGAAACGAACAGGGGGAAGCCACTGCGCCGGTGGCTACCCCACTTATTCGATGAAGGCGTTTCGGGGTATGTCACCACAAGTAGAGGTGCCCCTAAATGGACAAAGTGCAAAAGCCCTTGTAGACACGGGCTGTACTTCAACAATTGTCACCAAAGACATGGTTGACACATGCAATGGAACCAGCAGCATTACGGCAGTTGATGGCAGAGAGGTGAAGTGCAATGGCACAAGTATCGTTCGGTTGATGGTACGTGGGATATCACTAACAATCCAGGCGATTGTCATTAACAAAATTATCACGGTTGTCGATGTGGTGCTAGGGATGGACGCAATTGCTCGACTAGGGTGTGTTACGATATATAGGAACTCCGCGAGATTTGGAGGACATCAAGAGGGTGCAGGTGTGCAATTTGAAAAAGGTGTGACAGGAACGGCCGGGTTAGACAAAAGTTGCACGATAGAGGGTCAAGATTTCTCTGCACACTTTGAAGGTGAGAAATGGACAGTCAAGTGGGCATGGAAGGGAGAACCCCCCATACTGAACAACAGAGTGGAATGCTACGAGCATACGTTGCGAGAAGGCACAAAAGTTGAATTTGAGAAGGAGGTGGACCGATGGATCTCAAAGGGAATTTTAAGACCATGAACGGAGAAGGTGGAAGGTGTGCTGCCGTTAATAGCGGTTGTTCAGCCCACAAAACAAAAAGTTCGGCCAGTACTAGACTTCAGGGAGCTGAACGTACACGTTGCGTGTCACGCGGGAGGCGATGTTATGGACGTGTGCGGAGAGACCATGCGAGAGTGGAGGCAGATACAGAAGGCTGCGAAGATTGTGGATTTAAAATCTGCATGCCTACAGATCCACATTTCACAGGAATTCTGGAAATACCAGCTAGTCGAACGTACTGCCTGACTAGATTGGGTTTTGGCCTGAATTCTGCACCTAAAATCACTGCAGCGATCCTCAAAACGGTGCTAACAAGGAGGACGCAGTCAGAAGAGCCACCAGTTCCTACATTGATGATATTTTGGTGGATGAGACGGTAACAACTGCGGAGGACGTAGTAAAACACCTCAACAGCTTTGGGCTAATTGCAAAACGCCCGGAATCGTTGGAGGGAGGAGCTGTGTAAGGGCTACAACTAAGAAAGGACCAGATAGGACGGTTAGTGTTCCGGTGGGGGAATGAGATCCCGGAGGTGTCGGAAAAATTGAGCAGGCGAGAACTCTTCTCAATATGCGGAAGTAATGTGGGCCATTACCCTATTGCAGCATGGCTACGGACTGCATGTAGTTATATCAAAAGTCTAGCTAGTGGAGCGAAGTGGGAGGATGGAGTTGATAAAGAGACTGTGGACATTATGAGAGAGATTATTGAAGAGGTGAAGAGGGAGGATCCAGTGAGAGGAGTTTGGCATGTACCCAACAGTGCAGAAGGTGTTGTGTGGTGTGATGCAAGCTGTATAGCAGTGGGGGTCACCTTGGAGATAGGTGGTGTTACTGCAGAAGATGTTGCTTGCTTGCGGAAGAAGGACGACGTAGCTCACATAAATGTGGCGGAACTGGATGCGGTTATGAAGGGCATCAACTTAGCCTTGAAATGGGGGCTACAGAATGTTGAGTTTAGGACCGACTCAGCCACTGTGTTCTCTTCGATCCAGTCCAAAGCTACAAGAGAAAGCAGGGTGAAGACGAAAGGCGCTGCCGAGATTCTAGTAAAACGTCGATTGATGATGTTCAGGGAGCTGATTAGGGAATTTGATCTTCAACTTAGGGTCACTATCGTTCCTTCAGCGAAGAGCAGATGTGATGACGAGGGTGCGGAAGACCTGGCTAAAGGCGCCGAATGAGGCGGCTGTTACAATATGTTGTTTGAATGAAGACACTCTGAAGGATTTGCATGACATGCACCATTTTAGATGGGATAGAACCTTGTCTTTGCCAAGAAGGTGGGCCCCAGAATCACAAAGGAGGCCGTTAGGACAGTGGTTGAGAGATGCAGCCGGTGTCAATCAATCGACCCTGCGCCGAGTAAACACGAAGCTGGTGAAGTTTAGGTGGCAGAGAACTGGAGCAGGTTGGCGATAGACGTAACGCACTATCGACAGAGGCCATATCTGTCAATGGTCGACTGTGGACCAGGAGGAGTAGCCATTTGGAGGGAAATCAAGGCGGAAAATGCAGGTGAAATTGCAAAGGTCTTCGGAGATGTGTTTTTCGAGAGGGGTCCAGTGACGGAAGTGCTAATGGACAATGGAACTGCCTTTCGCTCAGCTTCCATGGAGAATGTGTTGAATAAGTGGGGAGTGCGGCGCTATTCCAGGGCTGCATATAGACCAGGGGAAACGGAATTGTGGCGGGGCATCACAGGACCATTAAGGCTATAGCTGAAAGGGGCCAGATTTTGCCGCCAGAAGCTGTCTTCTGGTATAATATGACTCCAAATCAGGGCAAAAAGTGGAGTCAGTGCCGCAGAGGACAGTCTTCAAGTACGAGTGGCGGCATCCCCGAACTGCACAGGTACCTACGGAGGAAGGCGAGAAGCGAGCGACTGTGCGAGTGGGAGAGGAAGTGTGGATCAAACCGCCTGATGCTCGCTGTACCACACGCTGGGGGAGGGGCATTGTGACAAGTGTCCAGCCCCCGAACAATGTATCTATCGGCGGCATCCCTCGACACATCCTTGATGTGCGGCCGGTAGTGGTGTCATCAGAGCACGACAGCGACATCGAGCAAAGTAGCGACGTTCACGAAGAGGCTCCGCGGAGATCGCAGCGAAAGAGACGGCCGCCATATTTGTCGAGCGAATACGTGATGGGTTGACATGTGATGATCGTGTAGATCAAGGTGGCGTGTGGTTTGAATTGTCCCCCTTTTCAAATTGGCTGTTTGGAGAAATAGAAAACTAGATGGCTCTGGTTGATAGTCAATTTGCATAAGTGGAGAAATGGGCACCATATAAACGGTACTTTTTTAAGCAGGGGAGGGGGCGAAGAACGCAGAGAGTGAAACGACGGTTGGAAGAAGTGACGGCGAATTTTTTTTGTGACGGTGAATTATTTTTGGACGTTGAAGAGTTCGACTTTTTTTTTCTACTTCACTACACAAAGAGTTATATATCATTAGAAATCACGTATTCCGTTTTAAAAAATATTTGTCATTGTTTCTGCTCATATCATTTTTTCTCGTTTGTCAGAACTGTCAAATGAATTGTCAAGAAGATAAAATATCACATTCTCGACACCTTTCTTTTCGCCTTCTGCGAGCTCAAAAAGTGAGTCAAGTGACCAAAGATATATGTGAGATTGATTTACCAGAGTCAAACACTGTAATTTAAACCGGAATGACGCTCCTCGTTCCGGAACACCTATCAAGATAGACGAAGATTAACTCAGGGTTCTTCTGGCGGTAGGTTGCCATCAGACATGTAGAGAATTTGGTGAAAAGATGAAGTGTGGCTTTGCAATATTTTACGTCACCTTCAGCCGATGGAATTCACAAAAAACTTGGAGTTTCAGTCCCATACGAACATACTTTTGCTGTTAAAATTCGTTGATCTTGAAAACAAACCGGCGGGAACTTATGCAGCGACCTAAGTAAAAACAAACACAATCAGACAGAAAGACAGAGCGACACACGTCTGACGTCGTCACACCACCCAACTTACTGATCCGAACTCTCTCCCCTGTCAGATTATCATTTTGTAAAATAAACTTTGTTGATTTCACAAATTTTTGTTGATGACAAAAACCGCGGTCGTAATATTGTATATATTTGGTAAAACCGTGTCTATCAAATATACAGAAACAATATAAAACTAAGTTTAAAAAAACACGACTTAAAATGAATTGTTTCAAATATAAATAATAAAATAAAGATGTCTTCCCACATCTGGAGAAGTGTCCTCCAGGGCATCCTTTTAAGACATGCGAGAGAACAAAATGATCTCCGAAACATTGCGGTGTTTTTTTTTTCTGTTCTCTACAGCATCTTATTCTCGACAAAGGTATTGTATTGTTCTAGCTTTATTTTCATCATAAATTCTTGATTCAGCTCCAATCTATTGTTCTCCTGCCTGTAAAACATTCACAATTTAAACTCCTCTTACTACAACTACAACTACTGTCACTAATTTTCCTTTCTAACTCTTTATACATAAGACCAGATTTTTTTTAACGCACGGTGTTTCTCCATAGAATTATCTAGATATGGTCGACTTCTGTTGCATGTCTGATATTCTGCACAACCACTTGTCCAGCACCCCATCACTCTCTCACCCTAACTGAAACTTTGAAATTAAATAAAATGAAATGACAGCCTAAGTTACGTTTAAACCAAGGCCAGCCCCCCAACAAAACAACCTGCCTCATCCTTTGAGGCTTTCATTTCCGAAAATCTGCGGGATTAGATGATGTTGAATCATTTCTCCTTGTAAACACCCCGGGTATCTTAGCATTAAGTGAAACTACCCCTCACTCTTTCATTCCCTCTAACCACTTTAACGTGTCTGATTATCTCCCACTCTGCCGTAATGACTTGGACAGACATAGGCATATATATTAGTAACACTCCCCCCCTGACTAGAGAAACAAAACTAGATTCAGACGACCAGGCCTTGTTGTGCTTCAGACTAAATATGAAACATACTATTAGTTACTTGTATTTTCTCTACCGCTCTCCCTCAACCCAGGATTGTACCCTAATAAACAAAGTCTCTGACAGCATAGATATTACACTCTCCTTCGATACTAGCGCACGAGTACATGTATTTGATGACTTCAATGTCCACCACAGTAACTGGCTTGGATTCTCTAATTACACAGACGTAGCTGGTAGCACAACACATAGCTTCTCTATATCCTATTCCCTCTATCAGACGGGTACATCTCCAACATGTTTCCCAGACCAGCGAGATTAACATGCCTCACTTCTAGATCTATTTCTGACAACAGTTCCCGATGATTGTACAACAAATGCTCACAGCCCACTCGCGAATGCTGATCACTTTGTGATAATGGTAGAAATCACCCTAAATTCTCATAACAACGAGGTATTACAAAAGGGCTGACTGGGAAGCCATCGGGGAATTCATCAGATATGTCGCATGGCGAAATATATTTTCTCTTCCAGCCGAACAGTGTGCAAAGGAGCCCACTGAATGATTAAAAACTGTAATATAAAAATTTGAATGTAATGTTTTTATATATTGTCCTAAAATAAGTACTTTATTCGTATGCACACACACACACACTCACCCCCCACATACACATATCTATATATATTTACACACACATGCACGCACACACACATGTATATATATATATGAATATATATATACATATATATATATATATATATATATATATATATATATACTAACAGGCTAGCCGATCCTATATTAAACATAACATTAAATTCCTCAAAAGTAGTAAGATGTAAAAAAAAAACAGAAAGAAACTGATACATGTGCATGCAGGTATTACGATGTTTTTTTCTAATTTAACTTCTTGTAAATTAATATAATAATACTCAAGCTGATATGGCTACTTGGAAAATATGTCAGTGTAAGCAATTACAAAAGCTTTACAAACAAATGCGTTTTAAGTAACGATTAGAATGTTTAAAAGATCTCTAGGTTAAAAATGCACGAGTAGCGAATTACTGCACAGAATCGGGAGTCATTCCCATCCTTAAACCGAAACGATGAGATGATTAAATCAAAAAATGAATTATGGGATATGTATTCTATGTAAGTGTAACTTACGAAGAATACATTTTTTCCCCTTTTTCGCTATGTTTAAGGCGTAATGCAACAGAAACTGTGACAGCCCTATCAGAAAAAAAACAGAACATTAAAATTTCAAATTAAGATGCTGAGATGCGTATGCTACTAGTCTCTCTCCCCCTCTCTTTCTCTTTCTCTCTCAATCTCTCTCTATATATATTTATATATATATTTATATATATACATATATATCTCTCTCTCTCTATATATATATATACTTATATATATATTTATATATATATATATATATGCATATATATATATATATACAAAATCTTAGTCATCAAATAAATTTAAGAATATATGATGTAAAATAGTTAAATTACAAATCAAAAGATTTCTATCATTCTATGTAAGACAAAGATTAATTTGAAATGCTATAACTATCCTATATGATTGCGATGTCTACCATCTCTTCAGAGGAGAAAATATTAGCTACTAGCAAATTTTATTCTGATATATATATATATATATATATATATATATATATATATACCCACATATATATATATATATACATGCACACACACACATATAAATACCCGTTCACATACACCTTTCACGATAAAGCTGGAACCCAGAATTAGATAAAATCAAGCAATTGCATCGACAACGGACAACGCCTGACCCAAAGTGGGTTTCGATGTACTGCATCTCATCAGTGCCGTGCTCCGGCATAGGCACGAACCCAGGTCGTCGCACTCATGAAGTGTGCAATACTGACGACCTAACCATATGGGCCACGACGCAATCTATTGGCTATGCCTCGATTTTTTAAATTCTTATATTTTTTATCCAGTTCTACATTCTACGATGTGACAAGCAACGCGTCCTATAAAACTAAGATAGTTACTGCTGGTATGCAGGCGGTAGATATCACATCTACAAATATTTCAGAACAACCTATTTGGTGAGGGACATCACGTCTCTACGAAGGATGAAACGCTTTTTCTACAAATATTAGACATTAAGAGGACATTATAGATAGATATATAAATACCCGTTCACGTAGGCATTTCACGATAAAGCTAGAGCCCAGAATTAGATAGAATCGAGTAATTGCATCGACAACGGACAACGCCATATATATATATATATATATATATATATATATATTCAGAATGTGAGAGATTGTATATAATAAATTCCATAGCCAAACAACGTCGCAGCACACAAGAGCCATGACAGTCAAAGAACCGGAAGTCCAAGACTCGAGTCTCGCCCTCATTTGGGCTCATCAGTTAGACACATCCGAACTCAGGATTCGAAACCCGAGCCTCTTGCATGCAAGGCAAGCACTCTACCAACTGAGCAAACGCCCTGCACACAAGAATTTCAATTAACCAACACAGATCAAGCAAACCGCGCCGAAATCCGACTGTGAAATGAACCTACTTCGTCTCAACAAGGGACGCGGTCATCCAACCAGCTAATAACCCCAAGCTGATGTCTCACAACTAGGAGTTTTAACTCGAAAGGACGATGCCATCCAGCAATACTAACCAAGCGAGCAACTTATGATAGGATTTTCAGAATGTGAGAGATTGTATATAATAAATTCCACAGCCAAACAACGTCGCAGCCCACAAGAGCCATGACAGTCAAAGAACCGGAAGTCCAAGACTCGAGTTTCGCCCTCATTTGGGCTCATCAGTTAGACACATCCGAACTCAGGATTCGAAACCCGAGCCTCTTGCATGCAAGGCAAGCACTCTACCAACTGAGCAAACGCCCTGCACACAAGAGACGAAGTAGGTTCATTTCACAGTCGGATTTCGGCGCGGTTTGCTTGATCTGTGTTGGTTAATTGAAATTCTTGTGTGCAGGGCGTTTGCTCAGTTGGTAGAGTGCTTGCCTTGCATGCAAGAGACTCGGGTTTCGAATCCTGAGTTCGGATGTGTCTAACTGATGAGCCCAAATGAGGGCGAAACTCGAGTCTTGGACTTCCGGTTCTTTGACTGTCATGGCTCTTGTGTGCTGCGACGTTGTTTGGCTGTGGAATTTATTATATATATATATGTGTATATATATATATATATATATATATATATATATATATATATATATATATATATATCATGAGTCGTTACAAAACTAAGGAGCGGGTGTTTATTGTGGATTAGTACCTTTCGGTTTGATGAATCTACATCAGATAACCAAAGGAAATTTCGACTCCACTTCAACACTTCAATCCCTTGTCCTAATACGATTAAAGATATATCGGCTCAATATCATCAGCAAAAATGTGTATGTGACATCCTGTAATCTGGTAGACCTCGCACAGCGAGAAATGATTAAAATCGTAAACGGTTACCAAAAAAAGGTGGCCGAAGATCCATCCACATCAGTAAAAAGAAGGCTCAGTCAAATCTGCGTCTCTCGGTCATTTTTTCATCGAATGCGCCATGAAAATCAAGTACCCAGACAAAGGTCAATTGATGCAAGAGATGGTAAAAAAAAGGCTGGAATATTCCATGCAATTCCAAGATTTCTGCAGTTGGAATCCAAACTTTTTCTAAAAATTAATTATGTCGGATAAGGGTCATTTTGATTTAAATGGGTTCTTATTTTGCATTGCAGAATTTGTGGTTAGTAAAATCCTTAAGCCACAGTACAACGACATCACCATAAAAATGTATTGTATTATGTGGAGTAAGGCAGATTAACTAATCGACATTACCTGTTTAAAGACGGAGAGTCGGTAACAGTGATAAGAGCCTGGTACCGTCAGATGTTTGAAGATTTTGTCTGATCTTACGTACAATACAAACGACCTACGTGGTCCAAGCAAGACAACCAAACGGACTATACAACGTGAGAAATGTAAAACCTGCTCCACGATATATTCGGCAACTAATTAATTACACGTGGCTGTGAAATAAATTGGCCACCCGCTCAACAGATTCCTTCTTTTGGGATAACCTGAAAAAGCGGGTATATATAAATAAGCCTTCCACAATAAACTTCCTAAAAAACAACGCAGAGGAAGGAATTAGAGGAATAAGCCCTGAAAGATTAAGTAACATGTTCGACAGTGCCTTGAAAAGGGCACAAACGTGTGAAAATGGTGGGCATTTGAGTAACATTATTTTCATAAATAAAACTAGAACTTAGTGAAAGCAAGCCATAGGCAAACGAATAACTAAAGAAAAAATCTTCAAATGGAGAGTTATCGATAAAAAAAAGTCTGAACAATGTAGGTGGAGCTTAGATACAAGAGGGAAATACGATGAAAATAGAAATAATTTTACTATCGCGTATAGATTTATTCATCTATTAAACATGAGGAAATACAATTACGCACGTAGGTGTTTTCAAAGCTCTTCAGGTCAGGCATTTCGAAGCCTAATGCTTCTCACCAGAAAAGGGAGAGGAGGTGGTAGGTAACAGCGTAGCAATGGCAGTTTAGCAATATACATTTTAGGGGCTTTTCATTAAGGTGTATGCATTAGATGGTTGTGTGGCGGGTTATCGGGGAATTATTGTGGTAATTGCGCGACCTTATATATGCTAGATTTTTATTTTAACAAGATTGGGCAGAAGGGGTCTATAATATGTTTTGAAGCAAATGTATCGTTTTAAGCATATGTAAGGGGGATTACGTAGATTTGATGGTATCTATATATTTGCTTGATATGTTAGAGGGATGAGGAAGCGTTGTAGCCCCTGCACCCTTTATTGTATGACCTTATTTTAAATTGATCAATAAATGTACATGAGACGGTATATATATATGTATATATATATATATATATATATATATATATATATATATATATATATATTAAAACTCTGACTTTCGTACGAGTGGTCGGGTTTCGATCCTGACCTGAGTTAGTTGCCTGTCTAGCCGCACTGATGAGCGGTAATACAGCTAAACAGTACTGTATGTGAATGACTATATATATATATATATATATATATATATATATATATATATATATATATATATATATATTGATTAAAATATAGCGGCATGTACTTATTTGATCTTTTCGTGGACCAAATTAAACAGTACTTTTTATATACGGTTTTATATATATTCAATGATAACTTTTTCTTCTTATTAGTTGTATTTATTTAGGTTTATATGCTTTTCATATTTCCGCTTATGATCTCTGAAAGGTTTCAATTTATTTTAACATTAATGACCATTTTTAATCCAAGAAATAAAAACTCCTGAGGAACTCATATACGTCTCTGGCGTTTTATTTGGTATATTCATTCTATTCAATGAAATAGGTGGAAGACGTAAAAAAAAAAAAAAACAATATCATTGTGAATTTAGTGATCACTTCGGTCAGTTGTGAATGTTCGATAAACTTGTATATATATATATATTATTATTATTATTATTATTATTATTATTATTATTATTATTATTATTATTATTATCTTGAAATATCCGAATTATATCTTCGATAACTTATTTTTTTTTATATATTAGAGTACTTCTAGCAATTATATATTTTTACCGGCTTTTTCTCCTCTATAATCCGGAAACTATAAAACTGTTTATTTTTTCCGAGGAAAATATAAACGGTCTCCCGTGATTTGTTTTGTGTTCGTATGCAATTCAATGAAACACATGTATGACAAAATAAAATAAAATATATTGAAAAAAATATATAAATATTTATATTCGGATTTTGACTGCGAACTATTGGTCTCTCTCTCTCTCTCTCTCTGTCTGTCTCTCTCTCTCTCTCTCTCTATATATATATATATATATATACATGTATATATATAGATTTATATATATATATATATATGTATATATATATATATATATATATATATATATATATATATATATATATATATAGTTAAATGCAATACGTAGAAGGCAGCACAATGCAGAGGTAAGGGAAAGACGCCAATTATACCAGATGAAGAATAGTTTTATTAGTACACCTTCAAATAGATGTGTATACTTTTATATATTCATACACATATTTTATTTATATTTGTATTGTGATCAGGTGTGTCAGATGGTATGAAATCTAGTACTAACATCTTTTGCCCGAGGCTGAATTTAGTTGGACGTTTAAACAACATTTTAATTTCATTAACACATAACATTTCGCAGTCTCATTTAAAACTAACTTTGTATTTTCCTTTTTTCGATAGATATATTCGTTCAACTGAAAGCACTCTTCTTTTACAGGAATATACTTCAATCTTCATAGAATTCTACTTAAGATCTGCACGCGGATACCTGCACGCACACAGGAATCCTTATTTTCTTCCTCATCGTAAGGGGTTGCATTTCTCCATAATTTGAAATTGAAAATACACCTGCAATTACGTAAAGGAAACGAACTAGGAACTCCGCATGGAAAACGTGCAAAAGAGAAACGTATTTCCCTGTGTAATGATATTTATTTCTGCAGAACCTAATTTGAAAAAGTAAATCTTAGTAGAATACACGGGAGATAACTTATTTTTTTCTCCTGCATATTGTTTTATTCAGCATTAGAAATAATTGTAACTTACGGATACATACAGAAAAAATATGCCGATCAGCTTTTCTGCCTAGCGAAACCATTAAAATGACATTAGACTACGGATGCAAAGAGGGATGCAATTGCCGTCATAGCACGATTCCAATATTTCCTGATTCCGATACAATTAGCAATTCTGATTCTCATAAATCTCTAACTTATTTTACTGTAAAATTCTTTCTTTTTTTTCGATTACCGTAACAAAAAACATTCTAAATATGCAGATAGTTTCTAATACGTAAAAACAAACTTGTGACTGGGGAGATCTATAGATTTTAACTTGACTGGTAGTTTAAAATCAATAAATATTTACTATTTTGACATTATTGCCAGCAGTGGAAGATGTTATCTTACACAAAATTAGATTTTAAAATAAGGATAATTAAGGGAGAGATTTTGGCATAAAAAATAGCCACACTTTTTTCGATTCGGATACCGATTCCGATACCTCCTAAAAGTTTCAATTTTTCCGATTTCCGATTTCAATTCCGATTAATAGGTACCAAGTGTCTTGAAGCAAATAGGTTTCAAATCATTTACTCTCCCTAATACTACTTTCTAACAGAAGAGACGTTAATAGTTTTTTTTATCTAATCTGTTATTATTTTCATGACCGAGCTTCAATCCATGATCCACTTTTTAAAACATTCACAATAACATCTCATTTAGATACAACACCTGTTTAGACTGAAATACATAGGACTCTTGTCCACGAACAACTGAATTCAATAAACACCAAGGTTTTGAAGCAAAAACTTGGAAATGTAGTGGGCGATGACATTTTCTCTCCCTAACTGGAACTTGTTTTTCACAGACGTTGCTATCGTAAAATGAAGATTCAAACGATCTGTGCTAAGAGGGAGAAATTGTGTTTTAGATGTGTGAAAAAAAACATATCCCCCACTATACTAGGTGCTCTGTCGACATTTTAGTGATAGGTGTTCAATTTAGATTTAATTTATGCTCTGCGTCTAAATAATAATATTGAATAATATTTGCTACAAGTAGCAAAAGTAGTACGGTAGCAGAAACTCGTAAGTGACTAACAATATATTTTTGTTTGAAAGAAACAGCTCAACTTGTAGACATGGATATATTATAATTTATCAGACTTTTTAACTTGTGAGGCATTTCATTTTGGTATTCACATAATGTCGGGTGATCAGGAGTAAATACACACACCATTCTAGAGCCTACCTCTTCCTATAGATTTATGGATAATAAGGTTTATATTTTCTTTTCTTGTATGGTAATACATTCTGCTATACAGATAATATCGGGATACGGTGGGAATACGCACCGTTTCGGGACCTATCTCTCGATGACTTTTCGCATATCGCCACCCCTCACTGATTTGGATCCTCATTATCTGAATTGTATTTTATTGAACTGTTCAATAGACTCAAAACTGGACGTTTAATGATTTCAACGTCTCACGCCTCAATCAACAGCCTAGTGCCTCTTGTGGCGTTTATAAGTTCAACGGCTACGCCTCACACATTCGCTGAGCTTAGACGCGATCATATCAGAGCAAAAGGAAAATGACCAACTTAATACAATAGATAAATGGTATAAGTAAATAAGTATATACTATAAGAATATAAATGGTTCTTGTGCACTTATTGAACCGCGCTATATTTAAATAGTATTTTTAGGTTTAATTAAAGTTTTACGATAACTTTTTTATCTAATTGTTAGGTGAAAGTAACTAATGGTTACAAAACACCCTCCCCTCCCCGTGTTAAGAATGGCTTTTTAAATAATAACTTTATTGTTTCAGTCTGATCTTCATTAATGATTTAAAAAGAAAATAAAAAATCGCTCCTGGCCCGGCATCTGGCTGCCCAACTTCTTACTTATTATTCTCGCAAATATGATCCCCCACATTAGCCTCTTTCGACTTAGTTGCACCGTGTTTTGTTTTGGGTGAAAGAAGAATTTAAGAAAAAAAAACGCATTTAACTCTTGTAGTTGATTAGCTATTAACTTTATATCCTCTTATGTTATATATTTTGTGATGGCACTTGTAGCACAAAAATGACCTTTGAACCAGTTTTCCATGGCCCTTCATATTATTTGCATTTATAAGCTTGTTATTCGGTGACGTCACTGTCTCCTATATTTGTTTGTCTTTCTTTTCCTCTGTGCACAATTCTTTGCAAGTGTTTCCATGCGAGAATTCATGCATACATCGTTAGACCGTAAAATATTATTGTCCTCCTTTTACCGTAGCAAGTACATCCTTATTTAACCTAATTGATTGTGTGAGGCCCCTTTCACTTCTTCAACACAATTAAATCCCCATATGAGGATATTTTAGAAGCGCCGTATTTTTCCGATCGTCCTTTGGGCGATGACTCCTGATGTACAACAACATTTGCTATGGTTTGGTCCAAAGATTTGCGGATAAAGATTGGTATCTATGGAATACCTGGAATTCTATGTAAACCCACTCCTAAGTTCTTTCTCTGTTACAGATTTATAACAGTAGTTGCTGAATGGCTAACACTTTAAGCACATAATAGAAACATAATCCTGTTTTCAGTGTCGATATTGAGCGCAGCTATTTACCCGATCTTCATAAATATGTTTTATTAAAATTGCTCGAGACAATGCATGAAGCAACTTAATATAAGGAGCTAACAAAAACGATAGCTTATTATAAAAAGGAGATACCTTATGAGTTTTGTCTTGGAAAGATCAAGACTGTAGATAAAAGGAAAACAGTGAGCTAAAAAGGGAGTTCCACAACATTGCTGGAAGAGGAAGCTTTATTACAATGAGGTATTAAAACGGCGAATTGACGAAGGCGTCTAGACCAACGAGTCAAACGAAAGGAATTAAGAAGAAAATACTTTGAGATCATTCTTTGACATCTATACCGACAACGCTGCTATGTATGACACCACTTCGAGGCTGTTGCTGATCAAGATATGGAGGAGTGCTGTAGTGGTGAACTTGTGTTTTTTTTAACATCTAAAACCAAACTTCTTCCCCTTTAGCACAGAACGTTTGAATCTTCATTTTACGACAGTTGAACAGAATTGTTCCTTTCTTAAGGGTTATTTTGGTTTGTTAGTCTGTGGGACGGATTTTCAGTCGATACCTGAAAATGCGTATAAAATCGACTCTGCAAACTTGTTAGCATTTTTATGCATTAATCTGTTACTGCTTATCAAGGCCTAGGACCCTCTTAATGGTAAAGGTTTAAGCTATAATAAAAATCGAATGCTCTTTTTTCTTTCCACTTAGATGAAAAAGTTGACATTTTAAGGCGGAAAAGAAAGCTATTCTTAATATATCGAAAAAAGGAGAAGTTTTCACGTTATCTAAGCAGAAGATAACCACTTATCAGTAGATATATTTAGCTTGTCTCCGGCGGCATGTTTGCGAAGCGGAAACCGGGAGTGAAAAAGAACAGGCAATCTTGCTTAGAATAAGAATCTCTTCTTTACAATCCATTCCTTACAGAATATATATTGAATGTATTTCTCTAATCCATCTTTATTTTAATGACAGTTGCTAATCTGAATTAGAATATCTGTCCATCCTGTTGTCATCACAAAACTATTTCAAGCAATTTTCTTTTTTTTTATATGCGACGATACAATCAACTAAAACTACCAGGAGCAGAGTTTCTTTCTAGAAAATTTCCATTTGTGAAACCTAATAACATGCAGTTAATATTTCGCTTACCACGAATGTCAACGAATATATCAGTCGAATTGCTCATTAGAAATAATGAAATTTTATAATTTGCTTGAAACTCTTTATTAAAGACAATATTTGCATGTACATGAGCAACATGGCAAATTAGGATTATACTATAAGCATAACTTTTATTCCAGTTCAGTGTTTTCGTGGTGCTCGGGTGACAATGCTAATTTATTAAATTTTACATCTTGGCCGAAACGCCATCTTGGCTTCCCAGGACGTAAATTAAAGATCTAGCGTGAAGTCAATTTCTAGGTAACAAAAACTCAATTCTTATGCTAATCCGGTTGGTAACCTAATATAATCAAAATATGTTTTTTTCTGAAAATTAATTGCATAATCTTACCGAGTCAGCAATCAAGGATGGTTTAGTTATTCTTTACAAATCGAACCCCGTCACTTTTAATTTTTATATTCCATTTGCTCCAAATATTTCACTTGTTTCCGTTTTACTTTTTATTATTTCTTTCAAATAGTTAATATGTTATTATTATTATTATTATTATTATTATTATTATTATTATTTTTATTATTATTATTATTAGTAGTAGTAGTAGTAGTAGTAGTGGTAGTAGTATACTTCTCAGAACCCTGGGACAGGAATGTGAGAGAGAAGGAGAATGAGAAGTGGAGCAATTATGCTCCATTGGCCTTGAAGATAAACCGTATACACGGGGTTAAAACACAAATAATCCCGGTCGTAGTTGGTACACTAGGAGTAGTAGTCTGGAAGCATAATTGAAAATATTACAAATCCCCGATGTTTTAGGCGGCATTCAAACCTCTGTAATTATAGGTACCACCAACATTCTTAGGAAAACCCTTGATCTTTGAAGCTCCTGGTTTGAAGCCGGAATTCAGGGAAATGCTCGGGAAACGAATCCCATCCCTTTCCAGAGAGAGGTTCATAAGCGAAATCAGAATTATACTGATTATTATTAGAGGAATTCTCTTCCCTATCAAATATTTTATTTTTATATTTTATTATAAGCTATATCTTTATTTTTATATATTATTTTAAACTATGTAAAATGCATAACTAAACGAGCTAACGTACTCGATTTTTATTGTAGCTAATCCTAGGGCCCTATTATTAAAACAGTTACCGTGCATTCATTAACTTTTCAAAATGTCATGTGCTTTACAGACAGTTTCTATGAATTGTGAGTTAAATATCCTGGATTTTCTATGAGTGTGACTCTTTCGATAATAAATGTAAATCTGCGTCAAAATATAAAATAAAACAAGACAAAAATAACACTAATATTATAAATATGTATTTATAAATGCAGTTTCAAATATGGTACACACGTTTTTTGAACTCTATAGATGTAGATTTAATACTAACAAGGCTAACAAAAGATGCGTATATTTAACTTAAATATTAGATTGTATGCAGCTGCGAGAGTATTAATTATGCATAACATGACGAGATTAAATAAAAAGATTGAAAATTAAAAAAGAATTCAAAAAACAAACGATATAGTTATTTCTAAGTCCAAGCACATTCATAAATGAAATCATATTAATAAAAACTATGAGAAGCAACTCGTTTTTTTATTATTCGATTCCTTTTTTAGGAATATAAAACTCATACAAACAAGAAATATTTATTTTCTTAAGACGTCCTTGCAAATACAAATTCCAGATTATGAAATAATATTTTATTTTACTTGCATTATTAGGACTGAATTTTGTCTCTGTCAACATCGATCATTCATCAAGGCCTCTTGTAAAACCCGTGTATGTTTAATACAACTTAGGAATTGTGCTTTAGTATGGCAAACTCGCATGATTCAACGGATGAATGTGCGAAGTTTAATGTGTGAAGTTTTATGTGCGAATTTTAATGTGTAAAGTTTTATGTGCGAAGTTTAATCGGTGATGTTTAATGACCGAAGTTTAATGTGCGAAGTTAATGATCAAAGTTTAATGTGCGAAGTTTATGATCAAAGTTTAATGTGTAAAGTTTTATGTGCAAAGTTTTATGTGTGAATTTTAATATGCGACGTTTAATGATCGAAGTTTAGTGAGCGAATATTTTAGATCAGTTCTAAATGACAATTTATTAGATTTCGAGGGTTAAACCATCAAAGCGGCCGATACTATGAATACTATTATGAATTACTTAAAGGTTTATCCAGTCATGATTGGAAAAGCTAAGAAATCGCTGTAAGTTAAATAAGGACTGCCGTTCACAATGTCCTTGAGATTCCCGACTGTTACATAAATCTTTATTAGTTTGACAAGATTTAGCTGAAGAAGTTCGGAGCTATCGTCGAAGAATAACATCCAAGATGTGAAAGCAGTCTCACAAATGATTTTAAAAAATACAAACTATAAATTAATAAAAAAAAAAAAACTTCCATGAATTTAATATTTTCTTCACATAAAACAAAATGAGCGTCGCGATTTAACGGAGGACTACACTATTTATTTGATGGAATATAGAATATATAAACTACATATTACAAAAGCAAAGCTTTTGGATGCTTTGGATTTGTAGGAAATATATATTAAAACAACGGAAATATATGAATCTTGTGATTAGCTAATAAATTATTACTATTTTTTTTTTGTTTGTGATACCATCACCAGAAAATTGCTGACTAGCGCAGGCGAACCCTTATACGTGGTTTCGTTATTCAACAGAACCTATTTCTCTTAGATATTTTGTATTGGAATCTCTGTATGGTAAGTATTTTAGAAGACTAAATAGATCCTTACAGGTAAATCACCTGGTTCAAAAATGAAAAGCAGGAGAGTTCATCTCGCTATGATATTATAAACACCTACTTATTTGAATAAATACAGCGCCTAAACGGTAGAGCCTTCGATATTGACAAGGTTTAACATTGCTTCACTTCGGTAGGCAAACGGGACTAACGGTATTATGTCATATATATATGCGGGTATATAATAGTTTATACGCGCTTCGCTAATTTAAAAAAAATAAACATGAAAATAATACGTTTGACAATTTCTAAAGATACAATAATTTGATAATTTGAAATTCTCTGATGAATTCAGGTGTTTAATTTTCGTCCAGCATCAAATGATCTTGCGATTAGATGAAGCATATTAATTAAATTAGAGAACAAAATTAATTCAACCATTCAGCAGATTGCGCAAGACTGCCAAACTATTATTAATGTACGACAGGTTTCAGAAGATATCGATGAAACCCGCATTACATGCATCAAACACATGCTTGGAAAATAAAGAAAAAGCGATACTTTTCTGCTTCTGTCTGCCATGAATATACACAAAAATATATTTTACCATTCATCAGTACATATAATAACCACGATGGCATACCAGTTTCCGTTGGATCATCGAAGTTAAGAAATGTTGAGCTCTCCAGTAAGAAATGAGTGACTATTTAAGTATAGTAGGTGCTGTATGCGCTATCTGCTTATCTAGGCATTGATTTCAGTAGTGTTGCACTTTATTTTACCATTTTATTCAGAAAATGTGTGATCAGGATTGTGTAAAACGTGGTCCAGAATTACACACAGCTTCAGTAATTGAGCAATACAGATTTTTCAATCTATATAATAAAAACGAACGTATGTGTGTCTAGCAAAGCTGCAGGAGAGAAAATGAGTAAATGGAAAAAATGGATGAAATAATAAATGCAAAAAAGGCTAATAAAGCAAGCGTCAATGAACAACAAAAGAGATTCCGTTGATCTAGAAAAAATAAATAACCATTTCAAATTATATTAATATGTGTATTCGCTCTCATGATTTGGAGAAATAAAATAAATTCACTCAGAGATCTAAATTACGATTTTATAAAAAGCAAAGAATTGGCTACACTGCTTTATGAAATAAAACTTAGCATTTGCAAATCAAACAAAAGAAGAAATTAGATGTGTTTAATTCTAAGTGCCTTAGAAAGGATAAAATGGAGATATCAAATTACCGACCAGAATGCAGAGGTCACATTTACTTACAAGTAGTACAATCAATAATCTGCAAAGGAGGCTTATGCTGACAGGGACATAATCTATAAATTTTCTCTATAAAGAATTGTCAACCAGGTGTTGCAATGGGATACTAATAAACTTGTAAGAAAAGGGAAACCAAATATAAAACAGAAACCGACTATCAAGATTTCGTTGCAAATAGAGGAGACTGAAAGTCGCTGTTGATCTGGCTTAAGACTAAAAACGATACTTTTGTTACATTGGATACAGACAATACTGGAATAATCGGACCCCGCAAAATCAAATGCACCTAAAATTGTTAGCATTAACGTCTACGCTATATTCAGATGGAAAAATCGAAATCATAAAAATACGATGGCAAATATCTTACCTGGATTAGAATTGCTAAAACGCAGAACAATAAACTTTCAAATTTTCAAATTGAATGATAAAAAAAATGAACAATTAGACTCTGATCAAGGAATGTGGGGGATGTAAATAGAAGTACAAACAATGGAAGCCACTCAAACACACCTCTGCCGTCACACACTATACCACATACTAACCTGTCGCTTGCCATATTATCACTGTAATGTAAATATAACTTTGTTGATTTTATCAGTTGTTGCTTGATTACAAAAAAAAATCGCAGTTACCAACGTGTATACTCTACAGCATTTATTTTGTAAAAGCGTGAACCATATATTATATAGACGGCAATATTTCATCTTTACTTTTTCATGTGTCACAAAACACAGGAGTTTAAAAATCTAAGTTTTATGTTCATCAGACAAGAAAAGGCGGAAGAAAGGAAAATGATAGCGTTAGATAAAGAGAGAAAAATAGTTTGTAGTCAGATGAATCATAGTATCTTTCGCGTAAAATTTAAATCTAATGCATTTTTAGCATTCAGCTTGCATAATTTTTTTTCTTTTTTCTTATTATTTGAACTCCTACTTTCACACAACTAAACGCAACATAATTTCAACCGTGCATTCTCTCTCTTTCTCTCTCTCTTTCTTTATCTCTCTCTCTCTCAGCTGTCGGGAAACTAACTGCTCTTGGTGCTTCCAACTCGTCCTTTTCTTTACAGTTTCTGTCCTCTTATGCAAATTAATGCCATATGTATATTGATGAGTCTTCTACAAACGAATATCTGTTCTTTCTCTTTTTTTCTCTTATTCAGTTACCAGACAGGAAAAAAGAGGCCTGTTTGTGTCTTCATTATTTCCACCATGTAATCATTTTCTCTAAAGCTGTTTCTAAATTATGATGCAGTTGAAGTATTATTTTGAGGCAAAGACGTCGTCTACTGCAGAAGTATCTTTGGGTTAAGGATTCACTGTTACTTCTAATCTCCGTGGTATTAAGGCTCCTGGCGAGACGCAAATCCTTTACATAAAATGACATCCCGTCGACAAGGACGATTTGTGGGCTTTTCACTCTTGAGACGCGTCCGCGTGTATAAGAGATCGCGCACCGTTTAATTGGGATTTTCACCCAGACACAATCGCCCACACTGTATCTATTCTGTTGTTGTTGCTGTTGTTGCTGTTTAGCCTTGCCTGAGACGGGTTGCATATCCTTCTTCTTTCGTAATCAGCTTGCAGCTTGCTCCATCGTGGTCCGGCAATACTCCGGTAGCTAAGCAGTTTTTTTTTAATTCAATTTTCACCCCAAACAAGGCACAGTGCCACTTTGAAGCAGGGGGCTACTATTAGGGACTTTATTAGCGGGGTCATTATGAAGGGAGATGAGTATAAAGATGTTTGCTAACATTACACTAGAACTTCTGCATATCTGTGCAGTTGGGAAAGCAGAATCCCGAAAGGGAGTTCCAAAGACCCGCAGTTCTGGGGAAGAAACTATTGGAGTAAAAGGCTTTCTTGCACCTAGGGATCTCTACTGTAAAGGGATGAGACTTAGTAGCTTGTCGGGTTTGTCGGGGGTAGTTACGTCGGGGAGGTATAAGGTGCAGTTCGTCAGAGCATTCACCATTAAAGTATCTGTAGAACAGGCAGAGGGATGCAACATCTCGTCGATGGGACAGAGGCTGAAGCCTAGATGACAGTTCAGGACCTATAAGGTTGGCGACTCTCTTTTGAACCCTGTCCAGGAGCGAGAAACAAGCAGCAGATGCACCAGCCCAGATGTGACAACAGTACTCCACACATGGGCGAATGGTGGCCTTATAGAGGTATAGGATACTGTTAGGCGTAAGTAGTTTTCTAGCACGGTAGAGGGAGCCAACCTTCCTTGCAGCAGCCTTGGAAATGCTCTCAATGTATCTATTCCAATTCACATTCCCTGTAAACGTTAGCCCGAGGAGTTTAAAAGAAGTACTTTCAGGCAATGTGTTCTTGGCCATTGCTATTGGTGGTAGAGAAGGTTTCTTGTAGTTATTAAAGGAAACAAGCTTAGTCTTAGCAGCATTGAATGTGACCAACCATTTTCCCCCATTCCACTATAGATTGGAGGTCATCCTCTAGTGTTTCTGCCATTTCCTTGGATATGTGTTCATTTGTTTTCCCTTCGTATCTGTTATAAAGAGTAGAGTCATCGGCAAATATACCCATCTCCGAAACAATTTTATCAGGGAGGTCATTTATGAATATCAGGAATAATAGTAAAAAAAAACTCGGTAAAAAAATTAGAAATTATGCTAATTTATTATTTAGAAGACATGAAAACTTTATTTAAGTACGATACTTAATATAATCAGCCATCGAAATGCAAATTTATTTTTAATAAGAAAAAAATAAAATAACGTTAATAAGATATCAGTGATCAATGGTCCCCCGTGAGTGCACAATGAACGAGGCATAAAAAAGGACTAAGTTAAGCGTTTGCCTCCGCCCACTAAGTTTCAAAAGTCCCCACGGGACGTCAAATCCCGTTGAAAATGATCAGACGTGCAGTTTTAAGTTTTAACACATGTAAATTTGAGTTCTGCACCATGCAATGAAATGACTAGGTCGATCATTTTACCCTCCCGATTTAACCCTTAAAGTCTACAAGAACTTAACATATTTACATTTGAGTTCACCACCATACAAAACTGCTACATAGACATACAAATTAAATTTTGGGCAACTACGGTAAAATAGTCCCTCTAATCAAAAAAAATAACCTGGACTCGATTATCAGCGACACGCTCCGCTCTAACCATGTGCCATCCGGTTCTCGAGAACTCAACGGTTCGACTCTCTCAAACATCTTAACTCCCGGTCTTATATTATCTAATTTATGCAAATTAAAGCGCATTCGAACCTGCTGATTCGTCGCCTTCTCGTCTCCCATCGCTCGGGTTTCGAGATCGCACATGCAGCCCACCTCTGTAACTGTAGTCACACTCAACTTTCACTACAATCTCAAAACTGGAGTGTTTTATTAGGAGAGACCAAGAGCTATTGCGAAGTATAGACAAACAAACTTTACAGCAATCAATTAGTTGCAAGTTTTCACAAAGTTTTATATACATATAAGGCATCAATGGTTCTTTTAATAATATGCAAATGTGTCAATTTTAGCCATTTTAACCCGAAATGCACCCGTAGAGGATTGTAACCGGAGCTTTCCCAGAAAAGCCGTACTGTTAAATTTTTACTCATAACATGTTTACTGTTTGTGCAAAATTTCAAAAGAATCCAACGCGTAGTTATTGAGAAAAGTGCGGACAAGGGTGAATTTACAGTTCCATCCTTCTTTTCTGGAGGGGCCAACAGCATTTTAAATATCCAAAGATAACAAATTTTCTAACAAATTGAAGATAAGAGTCGAATTATTAGTTCCATTAATACGAGCTTAACTTCGATTCTCTACCACATGTTTTATAGACGGCAGTAAGGATATTCTATAACCATTGAAAAAAATTAGTAAGGGAAAATGATAGCAGCATGAGCGCTAGTGAGACATAAGTAGTTTGTGTAGCCATTAAAACCATGCGATTTTAATCCTAGTTGCGAACAATGGCATATGGATACTAGTTTAGATGCATTTTTACTCAAGTAGCACACACACATACACACACATACACACACATACACACACATACGCACACAGAGGGGCATGCGAATTTCATTACGTTTAATCTATTTATTTGGAGCAACATGTAACTTAATGTCATCAGTGTGAACATCCCTAAAATGCTCCTATTTAGTTGCCTTTTCGCCAGAGGAAAAGTTAGACACAAGGTCGATTTTACTGTGGAAGGGGGGACTCTGGAAAGGAACGAGAATAAACACTGCCTCAGTCATGAAGGACATCTTCCCTGACCGAGTACAAAAGTCACGAAGTGTATCATCAGAACAGATACAACCTTGTGACCTTGGCCCGGAGGACAAGAATATTACAACAACATTGCAGAGAGAAACCTTTGCTGCCCAAATCCCTACATAGTACCCCAGTAGTTGTTGCCCCTGATAGTAGCCCCCCACACCAAAGTGGCAATTTTCCTTGTTTGGGGTGAAAATGTAATAAAAATAAATAAAAATGAAAGACCGACGGTTTAGCGACACGTACGAAGCCGACAACAGCAAGTATTAACCCTGCATCAATCCATTAGCATGATCTAATTTTTATCAATGGAAGAGTATAAACCTTATGTGTTTTTTACTGTTTTTCACAAGAAGTATATTATTCATTACGGGCAATCAACCTCAAAGCTTATGCGCCATTTTATCTCATATGTTTTAAAAAAAAAACATTTAATATGGTCTATGATTCTGTGCAATTCGAGAATGTCCACCCTTCCAGAGTAAAACTTTCTTCTTCGAGTGTGCTTATTTCTAATAGCCAAAAGTGCTCCTTCCGGGAAATGCTTATTTCCAATAGTAAAATAATGTCTTTATACATATGCAGAAGGTCTCCTTTTTCGTTATTGTGGTCGTCTTTAGTGATATGCTTCTCCTCATGCACAAAGGGAATACAGAAAATGTTCCTTTTTCCAAATTGTATTTGAGAAGAAATTATATGGGTGAGAGGGCTAATTTTATTTTATCTAATTTTTAACTTTTTATTTATATTTCGAACTTATTTACATCGAATTAACATTCGGCTTAGATTACAGATCTCCTAAGTAATTGCCGGTATCTCACTGTCTTCAATAGAGAGACTAACCTAAAAAAAAAAAAAAACACTCATTTTCTTTCAGCTGGGGGAAAAGTGATGCCATTCGTAAGTCGTCATTCTTATTCAATTGTGGGACTGATTCTGCTTTACACTAGCTGATTTAATAGCAACTAAGAGTTCTAGGGTTCCTAATATGCAACACTACGGTTCCTCAGTCTTTTATTTTTTTGAAAGATTGCTCCTCGTCTAGAACTTTCAATTTTGAATTCCAACGACCCGCAATTGTGTCAGATATCCATACGGTGGAAAGGGCGTAATACTAGTTGTTCCTACCCGGCGCTACCGTGAAACCAAAACTAACCATTACTTACTTTATTACGGAACTGAGACGCTGCAGTTCATGCATCTCAGTTCTGTTGGTCTTGGTTAAAAGATAGAATTCATTCTGTTACATATAACTAGGATTTCATTTACTAAATCAGAAGTATAGCTTACAAGCACGTATAATTATTATCCCATCCACAAACAAGGTAGATTGTTTAATCGAAGGAGAACTGATATAATATAAATTAGCAAGTTTAGGAGATACGCACTGTTAGACAAAGCTAATTTTATTTATATATTCACCCGTTAATCAATCTCTAGACTTTGCAGAAATAAATTAGCCTTACGCACGGAAACAATATTGATTATGCCGAGAAAAATAATCGCATTTTCACTTATTATCTTTGCCATTTCTGCGTAATATGTTTAGAGGGTGAGTGCGTTAAGGAGAGTAGGAGCGTTGTAACACGGAAAATACACAAAAATGCAGAGGACACGTTTTCACAAGATAGTACTTCTACATATATCAGAATAGCTGACTTTTAAAGGTTAAGAATATTTGTGGAGATAAGTGTCTTTAAAAAACAAAATAATTTAAACATATTTTTAAAAGCAGTAAAAGGTGTTGTGAATGCAAAAGACGTTAACATGAGTTATAGAAGCTCAGTTTAATATTTCAATTACATGTTAAATCCATACAAACACAATAAAATAGAAGAAAGGCAGTAGAATGAATGAGGCAAATACCTGTGCCAATGAAATATGTTTAGTACACAAGTAACTGCTACGGAATATACACAGGACAAAAGATTCGTGACTACATTATAACCTATTTAACTAGAGATTAATTGAATTTTCAACTTTATAAGTATACTTAAGAGTATCTGAAGTAGACTCAACATAATAACTTACTAATTTCATAGATTTTTTCCTGGTGTGTTTGAAATACAGAGTTGAACGATGAACGTGTCGCCCAAAAAACATAACCTAATTTTAAAAATTTCATTGAAAAAAATCAATTTAGGTAACTTGATTATGTAGTAGAGCTTACATCTATTCAATGTAGCTGCTTTCAGCCTCAATTACCGCCTCGATACCGGTCTGGAACAATGAGCATGATTTTCCCCTAAACTCGGCGATTTTCCCCTAAACTCGGGAGCTCGGCGAATACTCGGCGGATGACGGCGATCAGGCTGGCTTTTGTGTGGTGGGAGGTCATGTTGGTGAGGTTCCCGATTTGTGAGCAAACTAAGTAGTCCAGCGGGTTACAGTACGAGGAGGAGAGGAGGGATCAATGAGAGAAGGGTACAAAGTCGTAGAACTCCTTCTGAAGTTTCTTAGACTTCTTGGCGGACGCGCAGTCCTGTTGCCACACTCAGGCTCTGCCATCGATCACCTAATTGCACTAGGATATCACCACATTTTCAGCACATCGAGGTTGCTATTGTTGACTTTAAAGCCGATTTCGAAAGTGTGAGGTGGCATAATATGGCCCTCACTTAAAGCAACACCAAAGACACCAAATTAGTGAACGAAAATTTTGTTTTCATGACCCTGAGCACGTTCCTGTTATCCGTGGCACTCCAGTTATGTATTTTACGAGCGCTAGCAATGACCCAGTTTTCATAACTTAAATCTGTAGAGAGCATGAGCTGTACAGCAGCGCATACCTGACCTCGCTCGTTCAACATTGTATCACTATCAAACCTGATAGAAGGCTCCTTATAAATAAACGATTTTCATCAAACGTAAATGGAATAATGTCGTCTTTCCTAGGACAATGATTTTATCGTCCTACTTTGTATACACCTGTATTTGTTAATGTCGCCAGAGTTCATCGTCTAGGTATAGTTGCACAAACAATTAATAGTATTTTTGTGCTTCTCAAAACTTAAAATCTATCGCCTCATATCATTATGATACCGACTTTAGGAAAAAGAGAAGAAGCAATGGATATATTATTTAAACTTCAAGAACAATTTAACGAGTAAGGATACCAATGTGCTATAGTCGATTTCGCCTTAAAAACTGAATCATACATGAAATCTCTTGAATAAAGCTGACGGAATACAATTGACTGATACGGGCTCAGTCTTAATAGGATAAAACGGGGTCAGTCATAACCTGACTAAAAGAAACAAGTCATTTTGTACCTCAAATCACAATTGAACTTCCAGATCATTTGCATATTTTAATTGATCCGAAGGCGATAGACGAGGAACAATAGAAGAATATAGATTGTTATGTTTAGCATAAATATTTATATAATAACTATTAGTGATATAGAAAGGAACCAGTGTTAGCTCTAAAATAATAAATACTGTCTTAGAGCATTGTTTGTAACTGACAGCGGTGTTTTATATCATTGTTTGTAACTGACAGCAGTGCTTTGGAGCATTGTTTGTAACAACTCGACGTTTGGGTACATAGTGTGATAATCACGTGTTTAACGCTCAATAATGTTCGCCAGTGGTGTTTAAAATATGGCAACGGCGTTTGTCGTAGATGTCTTTTTCTTCGTGTGTGTTTTTTCATCTCTCGTTTTCTCACATTGACAGCTACCTAATCATGTGCTATGACGTATACGTATAAAGAAATCAAATAAAACCGTAGAAACAAAAGAAAGCACTGACACATTCTGTAAATATTAATTGCACTCAATGTGTGTGCGTGATACCAGCGAGCCTCTGGACGTTAATGTTCACATCTACGTAGTCGTTTTGTCGAGGCAGCGGTTGTCAGTTTGTTGATCAATTTATTTTCCTGCTTGTTCCGTGCAACATCGTGTTCGACTTTAACTCTGATCTCCAAATTGATCTAAACTGGACAGTATCCTCAACACGTAAATGTCGTGAACTATCGAAAACCCTCTCCCATTGCCGTGGACTCTTGCAAAACTCATAGCTACTCTTCAATGTCCCTGTAAACTAATTCTAAATATATCTACGCCCATTGTTGTGTCGCAGTGTAAACATTACTGTCACAATTTGATAAACAATCTCGTGCCAGCTTCATATTTTCTGTCTTGGTGAATAACTTCTTATCCATTGGATTTCCACCAATCCCATTTCTTATATACCATTATTGCCTCGATAAACATATTTGCTGTTGCCTTATGTCTTACATCTGTTTTCTTTTCCTCCACTCTTCAGACCACCAAGAAGCAAACATCAGCTTACAAAAGCTTTGCGAGAGTATTTTATAATGTTCAAGGCTTTTTGATTATCGATTTGCTTGAACAATGAAGTACTATTAATAACGAAAACAATGATTAATTATTGGTGCGTTTGAATAGAATTGCATAAAATGAACAAGATATTAAAGACGCAAAATGCTTTCTTGCCAAGAAAATATCCCGAGTCACTGGTCGATAGTAACCATGGCACAACTACATGAGTTTCAATATAAATGTTGCCTTCTGTTTTATCAATTAGGCAACTGACATTTTTACTTGTATATGCATGTATGTGTAGCGACTTGTAAAACTTTACTTTTCTATCCTCAAATAGAATCATCTTTGATGCTTTTAAGCGCTATTATTGGTGACCATTACGCGTGTATGTGCAGCTTTTTTACAATAAATCTATACATAGTAAACACAATATAATGTACGTATATATATATATATATGTGTGTGTATGTAAATATATATGTAAATATATATATATACATACATATATATAATATTCTCTTATATAATCATATGACTAAAGCAATTCCCCCCTGAACAAAAATATCGTAGGGTTGCAACAACAGATGCCACATCCAAATTCAATACATCTCGCCTGATAGCCCCTATCTTATGTAACTTTCGAACATCATTTTAGACGCAGCCAGTCGTGATAATAAAATGATACAATGCATCCGACGAGCAACACTATCACAATCGTAGCATCTTAAGAGAACGATGTCTCCATTGTTCTCCCTAAGTATTTACTCCTGCCACAACTGCCAGTTGTTACCCGGGCTAATTTTACACTTTCTCAAAAGACTGTGCTTACCCCGATCGTAACTGGTAATTACATAATAGAAATACCATGTTTATTTCAATTTCAAATTTCCGATCATAAATAATATTCTCCTTTGCCTATGTTCATTCCGGTTGGGCAGCTCTAAACATTCTCATATTCCGGAATCAAGTTATTCGCTACTTAAACGAACGCTTATCTAACATTAAAATATGGCGTCGATAAGAGACATATTTTTGTACCCGAGTCAAGTCATTTCAGAAAAATTACGACGTACAAATACAAGAAAGATAAAATCATTAAACAAACGTTAACATAACGCATTTACTTGTTTCTTTTGAGATATGATTTTCCACTATAACATTCACCTACGGCGCCGACCTTCGTCGTAGTAGTTGTCGTCTTTGTCAAAACATCAACAAAACTGACTTCTTTTACCATTAAACACAATGCGCGTTTTTATTATTATGGCGACAAACAAAATACGGAAGTTTACTGAAGGACGTCAACTACATTGAAGAGGTTTGCTCTCAACTGTTTCTGTTTTTTATTATTATGCCGATAAAATTACGAAAGTTTAATCATCGAAATAAGGCAAAATTATTTTTTGTAACTATTTTAATTTGGCTACTTATATTTTTAAGAATAGGTACCTTCCTATTGCGTTGTTTTTTTATTATTATGCCAAGAGAATATGGAATTTTCATTTAATAAAATAAACTACATTAAAACGTTTACCTCCCAGATATTTGCGTTTTTTTAAATGCAGACAAAATACAGAACGAAGTAAAAAAATATCGTTTGCAAAGATTCCTTCATTTTCCTCTCTAATTAACAAATCATTTTATCAAAAACGTCATTATATTCATCGCTTCATTCATTTTGGCTACGAGCGCCAGTGACCGTTGTCCGGCATTGGCTTTTCCCCACACATTTCCCCCCCCCCAGACAAAGCAAGTGCCACTTTAATAGAGGCGGCTACTATCTGGAAATGTGAAAGGATACTATATAGGGAGATGAACAACGTGATGTCCGTTCTACATTAAACTTGAATTTTTGGATGTCAGTACAGTTGGGAAAGCAGGAACCTGGAAGGGAGTTCCTTGTAGTTCTGGGGAAGAAACTATTAGAGTGAAAGGTGTTCTTACATCTAGGTATTACTACTGTGTAGTGGTGGGAATTTGCTGATTGTCGGGTTTGTCAGGCTATTTATGTTGAGGAGATGCAAGGGATTAGAGTTCATCAAGCATTCACCATTAAAATACTTGTAAAACAGGCAGAGGGATGCAACCTTACATCGATGGTACAGACGTTGAAGCTTTGATGACAGTTTTGGACTATTATATTGGCGACTCTCTTTTGAACCTTGTCCAGGAGCGAGAGACTAGTAGCCGATGCACCGCTCCAATGTGACGACAGTACTCCATACATGAGCGAAGCGTAAGTAGCTTTTTAGTACGGTGGAGAGAGCGGCAGTTTCGGCTATGTTCTCAATGTATCTGTTCCAGCTCATGTTCCATGTGAACGTAAGGCCGATGAGTTTGAAAGAAGTATTTACATGCAATGCATCTTTAGCGATAGCTTTTGGTGGATGAGAATATTTATTATAATTATTAAGGAAATAAACTTAATCTTGGCAGGTCTTCCTCTAGTGTTTCTACCATTTCCTAAGATATGTGTTCATTTGTTTTCCCCTCGTACCTGTTATACAGCGTGGCCTCATCAGCAAATATGCCCATCTCAGTGTCCTGGATATGACTTTAAACCATATCCGATAGTGAGGCCTCAGCTTGTAGCTTTGAGGAATGTGGACCCACCCTTTAATTTCTATTGCTCCCAGGTCCACTCTGACCCGGAGTTGCAGTATGTGTTAAGGTCCCAACTATGGGTTAGATAGAAAATAATTAGAAAAATATACTATTAAAATGTTTTTCTTCAAAATAACTAGATTGAGCATTAAATAACCTGAAAAGGGTTGATATACCGTAAAACAAAAACAAACAACACCCCAACCCCTATCAGAGAAAATTTTATCAGTGAGGTTATTTATGAATATTAGGAATAATAAAGGTCCCAATATAGACTCCAGAGGTACTCCCGCATTTATATCATACTGTTTATATGTACGGCCATCGAGGATAACCTAGATTTTTCCTTACTTAAGAAAGATTTAGTTATGTAAAACATTCGTTTAGTAATACCGTAAGATCTGATTTTCCTGTGAAGCACGTCGTGCCAAACCTTCTCAAAAGCTTTAGATATATCTACGGCTACCGCTTTTCTCTCACCTGCTTTGTCCAGTATATAGTATATACGTTCAGAGATTACAGTTAGGTTAACTGGTGTAGCATAAGCTGAACTAAATCCATAATTTGGTCATTCAAAAGTTTAGCAGCTGTAAAGTGATGAACTAGACTTCATTAATTATGGACACAAATATTTTGGCGAAAAGTGGGAGGAGACTAATGGGGCGATAATTTAATGGGTCAGCTCTTTCGCCAGAGTCCTTGCAAGCTGGCACTACAGAAGCAGTTTTCCAGCAGAAAGAAAAGAAAAGTTCGTTAAGTCATTTGTTTATAGTTTGGAGAGGATTGGAGCAAACTCAGCGGAACATATTTTTAAAAGCACACCCGAGATGCGATCGAGTGCACATGCTTTTTAGGTATCAAGGTTTTTTTATGATGTCATGAACTTGAGAATAAGTGATTTTTTTTTCACTAACAAACGTAGATTAATTGTTGTACATTAGGTTTTCTTGCGTTTTTTACTAGTGCAGTGGAGCATACTTCTTTCGTGCAATGCCTGTACACGAGTTCTGTTATATATATATATATATATATATATATATATATATATATATATATATATATATATATATATATATATATATATATATTTAAATAAGGGAGTAGTCACCAACAATGTGTATTTTTTAACATTATTTTGTTATTCCGTGTCTTGGTTTTTCATTGAGAATTATGTTTGGATCATTGTAATAATGTTTTTAGTCATTGAAATCGTTTTTACGCGCGTTTCAGACGGTCTGTGATGCGTCCTCGTCAGAAATTATTTTCAAATATGGTGGAGATGTATATATATATATATATATATATATATATATATATATATATATATATATATATATATATATACTAGCAGTATAACTCGACCTTGGTCGGGGGTTGATTTAATGCCATTTTTATGCTTATGAAGTGCAAGATAAAATAAATATGTAAAACTATAAAATTTCGGAAGAAAATCTCAATCGAAATTTATGAGAAGATTTAATGAGAAAAGTGACAATTATAAATAAATGTTCGTACATGCATACGTAATGTATAAGCAATAATACAATAAAACAATTGTTATTATGAAGAGTGTCTTGTTTTGATTAACGATGGAAACAGTTGAACATATCGTTCAGTTTACAAATAAGCTGAACTCATATTTCGAAATAAAACAATAAAATCAGAAAGTGTTTTTATTTTATTTTAAACAATAATTTAAATTTCTTTTCATAATGGCATATTTTAATAATAATCTTTTTCTTTAATAAAAATGTATCGCTGAAAAGCAATGATATTAATTTTAATTCAATTTGAATGATATTTGTGCACTCCGTTAAGTCGCGCACGGCGTTATATCAGAATATATTGTTTTAAAAGAAGTTAGAATTTAAATTCAAGTTTAGTAATATTTTGGGGCAATGCTGAAGATGCACACTCCTTGTTTACGGAAGTGACGTCAGATAAATTTTAGTTAGGGGTATATAAATTGTATAAGTTTCTTCAACAAACAAATGGAATGAAAAATGTTTTAAGAATGTGTTTTTTGTAATATTAATCTTTTTCTTTTAATGTAAATGTACCACTATAAGTCATAGGATTTCTTGTAATAATTACCGTTTTGGTGCACATGCAGACACTAAATCGAGGCATGTCTCAGCGTACCCCTAACTTATGAATTAGGTATAGGTTTGGGGAAAAATATGTGTTTTTGTGTATATAAAAAAATAAGATAATTTTAAAAAATGCTTTTTTATAAAAGGAAAAAATTAAATTGTTAGGTGAAAGTACAGAATACTTGCAAACTTTCAGGAATTGTGCAAAACTACCAGAACAATTCTGTTCGTATTATGTAAAATTATTTAAATTATTATATATCTATATGTTTACAATGTAAGTAAATATTGTTTCGTTTTTTATTTAAAAGAGTCTCTCAATATATTTTTTTCATTTCCAGAAGTTTTTTTATTACTATAATTGAATTTCAATTCAAAATACTAATAAAAAATATGCTGTGATACAGCCTTTTAGCCGCACGTTTTTAATAGAGAAGATTAATAATAAAAATAGGTCAATATCAAATTAGAATATTAATAATTTCAGATTATTTGTTAATTGCGCGATACGTATGCGGTCAGTGTTTCCATGGATACAAAGCGGTGACTCGATATTTGGGTCCCTTTCGTTTTGGTTTGGGTTGTTCATTGGTCAAGGTTAATCGACACCTAAACTCCAATCCTGCCTAAATGGTATATAAAGTGGTTATTAAAGTGAAGTTAATAAAGAAGAAATGGAAGAACTATTATTTTTACAAATTAACGGAACAACAATAAGAAGTTGTGTCGTCCCAAAAAAAAACAGAAAGAAAGAGAAAATACGCTGTATTAGTCGTGTGTGCGGGTGTGTGTCTGAGCATCCGCTCTGTAGGGTAGTAGTAGCAGTAGTAGTAGTAGTGGTAGTAGTAGTAGTAGTAGTAGTAGTAGTATGGAATCTTTCATAACATAAATAACGGTGTTAGTGTCGGTTTGACGCGTCGCTAGGCAACGAACTAAAACATGGCCTGTTATTTTCATTTGCATACGTACAATAATACATAGCGAATATCTGTTGCCGATAATTGTTGGAAACATTTCGATGCAAAACTTAGCTAAAACAGTTCTAGGCTCAGGCAGTACCCTTTTGTGAAATTTCATAAAAATCGGTCCAGCCGAACGAACTCACACACACACAGACAAAGTTGCATTTATATATATATATATATATATATATATATATATATATATATATAGATATAGATATAGATATATATATATATATATATATATATATATATATATATATATATATATATATATATATATATATATGCTGTGGGGTACAAATCACCTTTATTTGAAAACTAAGTGAAATCAACCTGTCCCATGAATACCACTGGTTTCAGAGACAAAATGGAGACATTCATTCCATGTTTAACCGCAAGCTACGAACATGTTCCTCTCATACCACTTTAGTGGTTCCTGTATTCTTTATGATAAATACATGCTATATTTTATACACTTTACACTACTTGCGGTTTCTTTCATCTGTGACCCCTAGCACGGGTCTACAACAACTGGCTTACAAGGACGATTTAAGAACTTCCCGGGTCAATCAACAATAATTGCTTAGAACAACTGAATGACGAATATTCGTACAAGGACTCACTCTAAAAAATCACAGAGCCATTTGAAAACAGCATTTGACGACTAAAAAAATTAAAGAAAAAAGAACACACGCGTATATTTGACATATTTTTCCTATACTCGGGGAAAATTTGAAATTCCAAAAGTATTTATTTTTCATAAGTTCGGTGAAGAAGGGAAACAGCTACTAGTCTTAAGTTTGGAAAAACTACTAGTCTTACGTTGGGAAAAAAACAACATTCGACCGTCAAAATCCACAAACACGGCATAAAGAACACTTCGAAAAAAGAAAACAATTCTTGCCGGAAAAAAGGATTATACTAAGACGTCATCAAAAATGCCTAATCTTGCTGTTAAAATAGCTACTAAAGCGTAAACTACAAGTTGAAACAGAACTGAAGACAATTGCATTTCGAATTATTTATACTGAATAAGCGGGAATAAATCTCAGTAAGTACAAAAAAACTTTTTTCCATCTCTATAGATAGAAGGAATGTGAAAAACCCTTTGTCGTTCTAAAAACCATGTCTTGCTAATACATCTTATGGTAAAAAGGCATTCGCGTTGGAAAATAGAAAAACAAACTCCTGCAAAAGTAAATGATAGTATATTTTATTTTATTGGCCAAAGAGACTACTCGCACAAATGAAAAAAAACGTTGAATTTTAATCCGATTAAAATAAACGTTCCACTGGTCGACGGGACTGCACGTTGTAGAAGAAAAAAAAGGATTTCGCTAAGCACGACGAACAAAGTGTTAACAAGAAAAGAACATTCTTTTTCGCACAGAAATCGAAAAGAATAGCCAATAGTAAATCAATGCTATAAACTTCCTTCCACAGATAAGTAACTAATTCTCTTTAAGGAAAAAAAAGATAAAAATGTGTAGGATTAACAAGGAATTGAACCCACTACCTACATGTTAGGGAAACTGGAAACTGACAAATGAAATCTACTGCTTTCTGAATAAATGCAAACGCGGAATTATTTTCGCAGGAAAATTGCCACACGAGCAAATAAATATATGAAAATAACATTCGTTAAATAGCAAGGTAAGAATTTTGTAAATGTTTCTTTTCTATAGAGTTGATACTATAATAAATTGGAATTAGAACCTGATTTGACGCTTCAGACATTGGCTGAAAGTTGTCAGCGGTTCGTGGCAATGAAGCAAGATTCCCGAAACATAGAGGAAGAAGGTATCGCTCATTTTAAAAAAAGTACGCGTCAAAAATAAAGAACACCCGCCCGCCAGCGATTACCAACGAAGAGGCAAAAAAAAAACCTTCACAAAATTATCAGGATAGACAAATCCTAGGACCCCTTGTAGCAAATGTCAAGGACTTCATGGGCTCAGTGCATGTCAGTACCAAAGGAAAATAATATGTGACCTATGCAATCGAGCAGAGCCCAAAGCCTCATATTGAAGAGCGAAAGTAGCAAGAAAGACCTACGTAAAAACTGCAAAAATGGGCCCATCACCAACAGAGAACATAAGGAAGTATGTTACGGTGAGAATTAAAATTAAAGAAGTGAAACTGCTGCTCAATTCAGGGTCGGATTTATCAATTATAAATTTTCACACGTGGAAAGCCCGCGATGAAAAAAAGATCGGTAACGGGTAAAAAAAATAAATTTTGAGGGTGAGGTAGTTATAAATGGGTCAATAATCGACAAAAAAGCCAAAAGTGTTCGTTCTAAAGAACGCAACGAACTTATTCGGAACCGGTCTGATCCAAGAATTTGAATTGTGGGAATAGGAATTATGGAACTCGCCAATGAGTGAGCTTTGTCACAAAGCCGACAAACTAAAAAATAGATCTTAAACAATCTTTTCCAAGTATTTCCCCTGAAAAGCTTGGAGGCTGCACAAAAATAAAGGCGAGATTCGAATTGCTGGATGAAGTAAAACCAATATTCAAAAAGCCACGGAGCGTACCGTTCGCTTCGTGGGAAGAAATTGAATAAGAATTGAAAAGACTAGTTAACACTGGGATTTTGACCGCTATTAACTATAGTGAGTTGGCAGTGATTTTTTTGGGGGGGATTAAATACCTGGGTCATATGATAGATAAGAACGGGAAGAAACCCGATCCAGACAGGACCACAGCTATAAAGATATGTCAGAACCTCATAATGTTACTAAATTGCAGAGTATTTAGGACTCGCGAACTATTATCAAACGTTCATTAAGAACATGCATGAATTGCGTGCACCATTGAATGTACTATTAAAAAAGGACAAAAATGGGAATGGACGCCTGAATGCCAGGCAGCGTTTAAGAAATTAAAAGATGTATTAAAGTCAGATTTATCCCTGACTCATTTCAATCAGAAACAAAAACTTATTGTCGCACTGACGCGAGTTCTTATGGGATCGGGGCGTGTATTCTACACAAGATGCCTGATGGGTCCACTAAGCCAATTTGCTTATGCGTCAAGAACTTTATTGCCTGCCAAGAAGAATTACTCCCAAATCGAAAAGGAAGCATTGGGGATAATATTCGGTTACAAAATTCCACCAGTTTTTACACGGTCGTAAATTTAAATTGCAAACTTACCATAAGTCGCTTATACCCATCTTTGGCTCTAAAAAAGCTCTGCTAACTTACACAGCCAACAGACTGCAAAGATGAGATTACTATTCTTTTTCTTACATTGTAGTAACCACTTATCAAGGTTCGGAAGTCACTCTGGGATAAGGATTATTGCGTGTACAATAATTAATGGGATAACATCGTAGTAATCGTTAGTATTGGAGATTTGATAAAGTGTCTTAATTAAGGGTGCGGTTTATCAGGAATTTGTTTATGTTTGACTTGAAGATATCCAAATTGTAGTAAGGTGGAAAACAGGCAAAGGGGAGAGAGTTCCACAGTTGTGCACTTCTAAGAAAAAGGCTTTGTTCATGGAATATACGTTTTGATTTAGGCAGAGATATAGAACGAAGAGAATTGTTGACAGTAGTTTTCAGCTAGACGGGTGTTTTTCGTGAAAGATTGGCGAGGGTGTACCAGAGATTGGAGATCAGACGAGCACTTTCCATGGGAATAACGATAAAAACATTCTACTGAATTACGATTTCAGTATGGAATTTCTTACATCTGCGAATTAAGTCACGCAGACGGATTGTCGCGATTAATCCTGAAATCAAGGGAACCACTGAAAGACGCAGTAATAGCGTCACTACAAAGTGAAAAGGACTATACACAAATATTATGTAATACAATCAAGGAACTACTAGTAACTTTGGATTATATAATAAGGGAGGCTGAAGAACATAGTTCCATCAAGGGAATGAAACAAAATATTCAATCGGATGAATCGGCGGCGGAAACTTTTTCTATGTGAAATGAGGTACTATTGTACTGAGAAAGAGTAGTTATCCAAGCTACTCTACAAAATAAAATTCTAAGGGATTTCCATACAGGGCACCCTTGGGCTCTTCGAATGGAGAGCCTCATAAGGTCATACGTTTACTAAAAGTGTATGGACACTGATATAGAAGGCAGGATAAAGTCGTGTAATTGGTAGTGCATTGGCTGCAACAGCACCCCGATACAATTTATCCCCTGGCCTAAAGCTGACCATCCATGACAAAGAATACACGTAGATTACGCAGGTCCACTGGGCGGAAACTATTATTTAAAAGTGGTAGACATTTTTTAAAAAATGGCCTGACGTATTTCGATGTAAAAAGTCCAACGACGGATTTTACAATCAGTGCTCTTCACGAATTGTTCACTAGATTTTTTTGTAGTTGATTGTCTAGTGTAAGACAATGGGACACAATTCACTTCAGCAGATTTTAAAAGTTTATGTGAGGATTTTCAGGTTAACCGCATAACCACGCCAACCTATAATCCCCGATCAAACGGGCAGGTAGAGAGGTTTGTAGACAGGTTGAAAAGAGCCCCGAAGAAGACGAAAGGAACGCCCTCAGAAATTGCGCTAAAATTTAAGAGGTTTACCGAATTACTCCAAATGAAAACACTCCATTGAAGATGTCGCCGGCAGAGTTAATGTTTGCGAGGAAAATTAGGCCGGTCTTCCAGAAACTTTTTCCACAACAGGGTTAACCGCCAAATTGTATAGTTCCTTAAAAGAGGTATTTACCTGGGAAAAGGTATTTTTTTAGGAACACACAAATAATAGTACGATGTGGGAATAAGGAAAGGTCCAGAAAAGGATCTGGCGGACGGTCTACATTCTTCGAAGGTCCAAGATTTACTCACAAGAAGCATTTAAACCAAATTCGGAAACATATCGCAGATTACGACAGACGACCTCCTGCTGAACAAGAAGAGGTAATGGACCAGATATATGACACGTTGGACTTGTGAACACCACAAGTAGCCGAAAAACGCCGGTCCTCTAGAAAAAGAAAAGAAAAATGACCGACCCGATAGAGATCAACCCCAGGAAAAAGAGCAATACGATCATCCCAGGGGAATGAAACACTGGGAAGGGGGGTGTTGTGGTGGTACAAATCACCCCTATTTTAAAACTAAGTGGAATCAACCAGTCCTATAAATATCACTGGTTTCAGAGACAAAATGGAGACACGCATACCATGTTTAACCGCGTGTTATGAACACGTTGCTCACACACTACTTTAGTGGCTCCTGTATTCTTTACGATAAATACATATTATATTTTATACACTTAAAACTACTTGTGGTGTCTTTCATTTGTGACCCCTAGCACGGTTCTACAACAATATATATATATATATATATATATATATATATATATATATATACATATGTACATACATATGTATATATATGTATATATATATATATATATAGTAAATTATGAAAATATACATGGCTATCAAGTTACAAAGACTATCTAACGGTTCATCCTCATCCCCAGGCTTATTCGCTCATCTTTATATAAACATTTGGTAGTTAGCCAATAATCTGCTTAGTTGTAATATATATATATATATATATATATTTGAAAATCTTTCGAGGGGTACAGAATTTAATGATGGCTACATATAGACCAATATACGTAATGATTATTTAAAAAATAAAAAATGAAAATAAAGGCCAGCTAACCCGGTTTCCATCCTCGCTCAACAGAGCCAAATCGAGGACAATACGATTAAAAAAATAAATAAATGAAGTCATGAATATGGCAAGGGAAAGGAAAAAAAATATCAAAAATAAACAGGGGAAACAAAATTACATAGAGACCAAATTAAGTCCAAGAAGATTTTCTTTTTGCTTGCAAAGAGAAGGTCTCATCGACTTAATATAAATAGTCTCTAGAATGTTTAAATGATATGGAGAGTGCGACCTTCTCAAAATAGTGAACATGTCGACACTGAAATTCGTGGCACACGCATGGTTATTTATAAATATGCGTTCTATTTTTTATTATCGTATTTTTTCTGTTAACATATCTCCCTCTTCCCTCCATCTATCCCTATGCCCTCAGCCACACGAGAGATGAACTTTCCAGACCCCCCACAACCACCTAATATCCTGAAACTCCAAAACTAAAACATTACCGACACACCAAGCACCCTCTCCCACCTCTCCCTCTTGTTCCCTTCCTCTTTTTTCGCTTTTCTCTCGCACCCCTCCCCTGACACATTCACCCTTTCATTCCACCATAAACGAACATTTCTGTAAAAGTCTGAGGAAGCTACAAAACGGCCAAAAACGGTCGTGTAGCCGAAAAAATAATGTAACTTAATAGAAAAATACGGTAATAAAAATAAAACATATATATATATATATATATAATTCTAGGTTAATATTTTGAAGAGGTGACGCAATGGAGTTTTAACGAAGTTGATGCAGAAGTGCTCAATATCGAAGTAGAGCAAGATATACTATGCATTTGCTTTACATAATCATCGATATGTTTCTACACATACATGAGCATTTTTAAGTCGGACATTTTTCTTTCTTCTCTCTGTTATTCTCATTTTTCTTTTTATGTTGGTACACACATTTTATTCTCCCTTTTGTTTCTTGTCTTTTTTTCACATATATTAAATGTCGTTTACTTTTTTCTTTCTATTTTGAATCCTACGTGATGTAACTTCTTGATTAATTTTGTTCTTGTAACCTTTGTAAAATTTTTATTACTGGATGAATTTGTATTATATTATAACCTGAAAATTATCTATTTACCTATAAATGGCTGGAAGAAACATATATAGCGACAAGTTACTTTTTTATGTTTTACAAATAAAAGTATATATATATATATATATATATATATATATATATATATATATATATAAAATAAAAATTACAATTAAATTTACCAAAATGATCCAAGATGGTAAATTAAAGTATATTATAAATATTAAAGAATTAACATTTATAAAGTTATCTCAGCCAGATGTAAAAGCTCGATAAAACCAAATAGGAGATAGAGCTTATAATACGAGATAACAGTTAATAAAACATGTTAAAAAACACTTTGAAAAAGAGTTAAAAAATATTTAATCTGAAAATGAAACACTTGATAAGGGGATAGTCGTTAATCCGCGGAGTTTCGAAGAAATACTTTCCTTCTCATCAGAAGGTAGGAATTAGCAAAATGCGGGGTCGGATTTTGCATGCAAAAGTATTTGATGAAACAACAAGTAAGTCAAAGATCTTACTTGATAACAAAAAAGTTTAGCAGAGGGAATATGGTGAAGAAAAAGGTGATTACACGTGAATGGATAGTCTGGTGAAAGATAAATAATCCAATGACGGTAAAATCCAAAATTATAACTTCAAGAAAGTTAATTGAATTTCCATTTGCACGAGTAAAATCCAAGGATTTCCTTGGATTTTTCTTGTGCAATTGGAAATTTAAATATTTAAAGTGGCTCTGTGTCAGGTGTCTTTGAAAAGTCCTTGTACAGAGTGTCTTTAGACATTAAGAAACAGTGTTAGTAGGTATTGAAGTTCTCTCAACTAGGTATTCTAGTTTTATCAATAAGCATTCAAAGTCATATGTGGGTGTGCATATGTGTGCGTGTAGGTGTTTGTAAAAATTGACGTGACCATTTAAAAGGGCATTTCGTTTAGAACGATTTTTTTTCTTTTCTAAGACAATGCAACAAGGGAATTAATATACGGTGTTTTACTTGTTGGAGCACATCTGGTGTTACTCTTCCTGATATATCAAAAGATTTTATTGGATTTGAAAGAAAAATTGGTGTCGCCTCCTACACGACTAATCTCATTAATATTTCCTAAAGTCAAACGCTGTTTATACGCGGTCAGTTTTAATATTTTTTTATTTTTCAGGTACAAATAAATATTCGGTTTACCACCTTGTCTTAACAATATTTTTATACGGAACTTATCTATTTTTTTTAAATTAAGATTTTTACAGGTGTTCGGTTACTTTGTTTAATTTGTATGTTACAGATGTCTTTGTCATGATTATATTTTGGTTAGTACACAAAAGTAGAAATGACCCGTTGAGTCCCCTATTTAGATCACATTGGATTATGTTAATAAGGAAAATGAGAGTTTGCTAATATTAAAGACAAAATGATAAACAACTGTGTTTGTCGCCGTTATCTTTTTTTTACTTTTGTTGCTCCTCTCGGGTTTTCTTTATTTCCTTAACAGCTACGAGTTAAGTAATTTTATTTTCTTTTTTTTATAATGTTCTATTTGTTTTACTATTTTATTTCTTCATTACATCTGAGACTTAAGTGAAAGAGGAAAGAGAGAAAGAGTGGAAGTGTGTGTATATTTCACAAGGGGTATATGAATAAAAACTATAAAAAACCAGAGCGCGCGTATTATGGATGAGGGTTAATGTAAAATGACACGAATACGGGTATCAAGTCGAATATTATTTTTGTGGTAAAACCTAGTACTTTGATAACCGGGTAGCTAAGACGACGTTCTCTCGCACTCGTTCTGGGTTACGCAGTCACTCACTCTGTAGTCAGTATTTTCCCAATTCGAGTTTGCAACGGTATTCATAAAGTGTAACAATTCCATTCGTTTGTAGGCCACCAGGGCGTTTAGACTATATATATATATATATATATATATATATATATATATATATATATATATATATATATATATATATATATATATATATATAGTAATTTATAAAATACATATGGCGATTAAGCGACACTGAATATTCCGCGTTTCATCCACTCTAGGACTTTTCAGGCTTAAGCGCATAAATCTATACTTTCGTATATTAATTTTATGTGAGTAAATTAAGTAGTTATATATATATACACACACACATATATATATATATATATATATATATAGTCATTTACATACATCACTGTTTCGCTATTTCACAGCTCAAAAATGCGGCTAGACAGGTAACTGCTTCAAGCCAGAATCAAAACCCGACCGCCCAAATGACAGTACACGCTTCTCACTATTACGCTATACGGCTGATGCTGTGTGGTTAATGAATTAACGATGTTTCGACATCGTCCAAATGCCTCCACTCAATTTGTTTACACAAAGAGTGTCGCTAAATAACGCTAATGGCAATCTGTATATTACTTCCAAATATACTCAACCCAAGATAGGAAGCATTACAGTCATCCACATACAGTACTATTTCGCTGTTTCACAGCTTATCAGTGCTGCTAGACAGGCAACTGCCTCAAGCCAGGATTGAAACTCGACCGCCCAAATGACAGTCAATGCTTCTTACCATATATATATATATATATATATATATATATATATATATATATATATATATATATATATATATATATAATTTACAAATGGGCCAGTAAAGCATGCACAGTGAACGAGGCCTAAAAAATTACTAAATCCAGCATTTGCCCTCACCCCCATTTCGTTCCAAAATTCTCCAGGGGGCGTCAACTCCTGGTGAAAATGAACAAATGGTGCAGTTTTAGGCCTTAACATATTTAAAATTTAAGTTATGCACCATGCAAAAAAAAAAAATGATAAAGTGCATCATTTGCCCCCCCCCCATTTAGCTCCGAAATTCCTCAAGACCTTAACATATTTAAATTTGAGTTCAGCACTATGCAAAACTGCTAAATAGACAGGCGCAGAAAAGTTTGGACAAACATGGTAAAATAGTCCTCAAATAGTGCATTTTATTCGCCCTAAAAGAGGCCCTGGGACACATCTAAGAGCTATGAAGCTAAGTCAGATTTGGTCTGCTCTGCATTATGCTAAAATTGGACAATATTTGAGTATGAGAAAGTTTCAAATTTTGAAACTGAAAATTTTCACCATAAAATATTTACATGGTAGTTCTCATGATAAACTAGTAAAGTTTGCATTTTTATCTGTGTTTTCATGGTCAATATTTCACCTGAAATGGTTACAAATGTTGTTTAATTACCAACATATAGCTTATCTAAGATTACTTATACCCTTCCTTAACCACTTCTACAGAGTGAGCTAAAACAGTGCAGCAATTTCCATATGAATTGCAGGTTATATGATGTGCATTTGCTATTAAAATCTGGCCCCTTGTAGATAAGAAAACAAATGGTTTGCTTTTTGGCCCAAATTGTAATATTGTACTACACTAGATTCATATTCAGGCATATATCAATACACTGTATTTTTCATGTTTTAAATTTAAAGCATGTATTCAGCCAAGGAAGAAATGTATCCTTTATGTCAATGAGCTTTGGACGCTGAAGAGATCGTGATGGTTCGAGAAAAAGCAGCTGAAGGCATCAACTGTGCAAATATAGAAAGAGATGTGAAAGTCCAGGTAAAAGCAGAAACACGAACACAAAGAATATTGCTATTGCCTCCAACAAAACATATTCTGATCGATCAGAGAAAAGGGGCGCTCGTGTTTCTCTGGGACCATATGGCAGTAGGACATTTTTTGTATTATGTAAACCAAACCTGACAGAAAAACCATAAAAAAACAAAATGTTGCAATTTTTAGGTCATTTAATGCACTACCATGTTCAGAGAGACAATAATCAATTTTTCTTTACATATGGAAGTGTATTAGATATTCCAGGCTTATTTATTTACATTTAATCCCATTTGTTCTTCCATACATTAACTCGGTCGGGCAATTATTAATGTGTAAATATTAATCAAATGTCCTTTCTTCTTCCTTTTTGATTTCCCTGTTCATGAGAATCTTCATTGTTACGTATCTTGATTTTTCACGTCTTTCCTTCCTTTATTTAATGTGCTCTTACTTTGTTTTATTACGTTCACTAGTATTACCTTATATTTTATCATATTTGTCCTTCCATACTTATTCATCAAACACTAGAAATATAACTGACGGTACATGACATTATTTACATTATGTTTTCAGAACATATCTTAAATGAACATTGAAAATAGTTTTTCATAATTCAATTTATTAATTGCAATGTGGCTGCTTTTATCATTACCGGCTTTCTTTTGATCCGGCATTTTATTAAAAAAGCTATTTAAAATGGACACGATTTTCCTGGTTTGTATTATTTTTTCCAGATATTTTAAGAATATTTTCCACATGAAAGGAAAACTACGGTTTTGAAGATTTGTCCGATCTAAATACGTATTTCGCTTGATGCATCGACCAAAATTCTACTTCAATTTAATCGACTAAATGCTATTTCTATATAGTGAAATCGTCTGTGCGTGTGTCTGTGTGTGTACATTTTCCTACCAAACTACTTCGTCAATTTTCAGGCTACAGACTCGACAGACTTCATAAGAAGTATTGAAATTTGGGAAGAATCTTTTTAGTCGGTTTTCTGTCAGAAATTTGGGTGTGAAGGGGTCAAAGTTCAACGATTTGGCCCTTAAAAACTCTACCAAACTCGTTTAATCTTGAGTCTAAACACTTGTAATTTTAGATGTAGGTTACTTGGAAATGAATCAAACTTTTTAATTTTATTTTTGTCTAAGACAATAAATGTGTAGGGGTTAAATTGGGGTCAAGGTGTGAATAAAATTGACCTCTGCGATTTCTACCAAATTAAACAGCAAATTCCTGGTTTAAAAATTTGAAATTTTACATAAAGTGTATGCAGACATAGGGGAATCTTGATAAAGTTTTTAGCCCGACAATTTGGCTACCAGGGGCCAAAGTTAAAAGGATTTGACCTTTGAAGTCTATAGCAAACTATTCAGCCAATTTTGGATCTAAACTTTTGAAATTTTACATAAAGATTAATCAGATATGCAGCAAGCTGTTTAATCAGTTTTGTGACGAAATTTTGACTGCCAAGAAGTCAAAGACGAAAGATTTTACCTTTGAAGACTCTACAAAACTCCTACGCAAATTTTGGGCATAAACATTGGAGATTTTAGATATAGGTTATCTGGACATAAGTCAAACGTTTTAATATAAATATACATATGCACATAAAGTTATAAACAGTATATAGTGGCCGAGCAAAGCCGGGGTAAACTGCAAGTAAAATATAAAGTTAAAGGGCTAAATAACATATGACAGTGCCTTCTATTAAAAAAAAACGTTAAGGAATTACAAAGAAAAGAATGGTACAGTTAAAACGAGCGACATTTTGTGCTATAGAATATATTTTTACACATAATCATCAATATTTCTCATTCACTTTTGCTAGTGAATGTTGCCTCGTTCAGAAAATTTCAGAGTAAGCCTTTACACCTACATCTCTGTTGCGATTCTGCAATCGAGAAACTCATTTTTTAACTGTGCTAAAATATACTCCACCGAAAACATTAACTAGGCGCCGGTAAATGTTGATTGTTTCAATTCCTTTTTGCCTCGGTTGATTCAAGGAGGCACCTCTGCTTCTGGGGCACGTCCATGGCAGAGTTTGCTTATTTAGAGTCTCACACCATGCATATTTGCAGCGAAAGAATAGAACTTCAGATCTTTAATGTATCAGTTTACTACTGATTAGAATGCGATTTTCCATCCCATGAATGAAATACAAATAAGAAGCAATACATTTGGAAAACTACTCGCTCACACGCACACAGCCACCCACCCACACTCCCACACACAAACACATATATACATACATACACACACACAACCCGATACACTCTGGTGAGTCGTAGACGCCGAAATACGTGTCAGTGGATAAGTATATTTTAAAAATAATATATAGATATTTAGGTAAATACGCACTTTCGTAAACAATTGAATCCATTCAACACACATCGCTAAAAAACAAACAACATCTATCTATCTATCTATCTATCTATCTATCTCTCTCTCTCTCTATATATATATATATATGCATATATATATGTATATATATGTATGTATATACACACGCATATATATATATATATACATATATATATGCAATCAGACACGCTTGAATAGATATACACATATATAAATATATATATATAAATATATATATATATGTATATATATATATATATATGTATATATATATATATATATATATATATATATATATATATATATATATATATATATTCAAGCGTGTCTGATTACATACGACAGTTATTCTTTTTCCGATTTTTCTGGATATCTTTTCCATTGGCTGAGCGGTCTTTTTTTATTTCAGCTGGCCTATGTAAAAAATGGCACCCAAAAGTTGTTCTCCAGCCATATTTTTCTCAAGCGCTTTCGATCGGTGCATCTGTATATCAACAGGAGCGATTATAGTTGGTATCGTTTTCGTTTTCTTTTACTTTGAGGCTTGGTGTATTTATAGTGTTTTTTTTTAGGGGTGCCTTTTTATACATATCCAACTGGAAAAAAGAATAAATCAGTCGTGTTCAATCAGACATTCTTGAATATATGTATATGTATATGTATATATATATATATATATATATATATATATATATATATATATATATTAGAAGAAAACAACATGAAAGAAAATCAATAGAACACTCCATATTTCATCTAATTATTCGTCGACCATCATCAACATCTTGTTTCACGATGTATCGAATCTTACATTATTGAATTTATTTGAATCCTCTGGGCGGTTTTGGGCGGGATTGAAAACGCTAACTTAAAAGAATTCTCAACTGGAACTGTAGATATTTCGCATCTTTATCCACTTCACCACAAGCCCCAAAGTGCAATCAAGTTCGGATTCTTAGGTCTTCTAAATCCACATTTTCCTGTAGTTGTTCTTCCAATTGTCGGGTTTATACAGAATATTATATTATTGAATTAATTCGAAATCATTTTTTATATTTTTTTATTTAATTATTTGTGTACTATTATCATCTTCTACTTATTGTTTCACTTATCACTAAAAATTATACAAATTACTCATCTAAAAAATAATTACAATCAACCCATCTAAAAATAATTTCAATTAACCCATCTAAAAAATACTTCCAATCAATCCATCTAAAAAATAATTCCAATTAACTCATCTTAAAATAATTCCAATTAACAATAATAAACCTCAACACACACACACATACACACATGCATACACACACATATATATGTGTATATATAAATTGATCAATTAATTAAAGTGTAATAAAATATAGATTAAAAACCAATCTATTTCTTCAAAATGGATTGATACAAGCGTAGATCTTTTATATGCATAAAATCATATAAACATCGTAAGAAGTCTACACAAATCGATCCACGTGTCACCATTATAATGTCTCGTCAGGTCTCCAAGCGAATTCAACAGTCAGAAAATAAAAATTAATATAAATTTTCCACAAGGCTCATGAGAAAACGGAAGGAAATATGTGTATTATTTAAAAGTAAAACAAAATAGCCAAGGATATATGTTAGATTCCGATTTAAAAAAAAAACAGATGTCCTTCCATTGTTCAGAACAATCACTCATAAAATACGACGTCCAAAAGACAAAACATGGGTAGTGAAAATTACGATGCCATTGAAAGTAAACCAAATGTATACTTCTATTCTTATGTTGCAATGGGTTTATTTTAAACTAGCCGGGGCGGTTGCCCGGCTTTGCCGATGAAAGTAAACTTCAACGCTTATTTTGGAACATACTTATTTCAAACTAGCGGGGACGGTCGCTCCTCTTTGTCCAAGCGGAAAATATGTTTAAATATGATATTTTTATTAGTCCGGATTTCGTATATATTATTAGAGTCTTTATTTCAAAAGTAAAAAAAAAAAACGTATTTAGGTTTTAGCAGTTAGAATTGACACCGAAGCATCCAAATCTAGTACATTTCTATTATACCAACGAGATACCCGTACAAATTAATAAAAATTTAAAAAAAAAAACTAAATGTATAACAATTTTTTAAATTTGGACCCATTTTTGACCCCATCAAACCTATTCTTACCGCCGAACGGTTCGTAAAAAATGCAATAATTTTAGGTCCCCAGTGCTGCTCTGCGACTTTTAGTTTCGGTGGAGATAGAGTTTTAAAATATGGAGAGAGAGAGAGAGACAGAGAGAGAGAGACTTGTGAAATCACTTCTATACATTGGATACAGTATAATATATAATAATCGATAGAGACTTGATTCGATAATAATATATATGAAATTATTAAATAAAGAAATTAAATAAATTATTATATTCAAGCGTATTTTACAACGAGCAAGACCAGGCGCCTCTGCTACTCTATTGCAAAATAAAGCTTTGCAAATGGTAGAACTGATATTTCAAACTAAAGTTTGGCACATCTTCCATAATACTATTTTTACCATGAAAGGTTGAACAATGGACAGAGATTCTTAGAAAGATCATAGGATATTTAAGTTATATTCACTCTGAACGTTTACAGATGAGATATCTATTTTAACTCGAACCGAAATTGACTGGTGAATTTACAAACTTTTAGACGAATAGAAAATACAACTCAAGGACGCATGTGAGCGCATTTATAAATGATAATTTTATTAATTCACAATTGTTATTGTTATTTTTCTTAGGTTTCAATTTCACTCTTGTTTGGTTTCAGTTGTTTCGTTCCGTTATATAATTGAATATGAAATAACCATTCCATGTTTTGTGTAGCTCTTCGCTCCTCTCGCTTATTGAACAGCGTACATTAAACGAGAAAACAACGCCCTTTGACGGAGAACGAAAATTCAGTTTACTGTATTCAAACTATTGATTTTGAAAGCAGCACGCAATTCGATATCATTAATCAATAAAATAATAATTAACTGTTTGATTAATTGAAACTTCTTCGCATTGTTTGTCTTCATTCGCAGCTCGGCAATTTAAATTGTTTCGTACGAGACTCGGTCATCATCTTGAAGAATTGTACTGGATTCTACATGGTTGCTTTATAAGATTTTTTTTTTTTTTTTTTTGGTGACGCGGGTTCTTTTTATACCCGCGGGCTTAATGAGCTATTATTAAGTAAATTATATAGGAATAAAAGCAGGTACAAATATTTACAGTAAGGAAGTACAGACAAAACGTAAATATGATATCATAACAGAAAATGTGTTTCATAATTATATAAAGAAAAAAAATGCTTGCATAAATAAGAACATTACAAATTATATATATAAAAAGCTATATGTCTGCCTAGCTGTCTAACTGTCTGTCTCGATATATTTAAACATTATCTCTCCCGAAACTAAAAGTAGCAAAGCAACGCTAGACGCCTTAAATGATTCGACTATTTACAAACCGTTCTTTTATGGGTCGTAAGCCGGTTAAAATAGTTTTTAAGAAGCCAAACATGCGACAAAACTAAAAAATCATTATACATTTTATACATTAATCTTAGTTTATTTTTCATTTCTAATTTTAAATCAGTTCATATGCGTATCACTTTGGTAGAGTGGTAACATCTTCAGCTTTTAATGCTACAGTTTTGCTTTCGGTTTCGATTCTAGCTGATTGCACACACCTCATCTGTTTCTTACTTTTGGATATCCAAACTCTAATAATATATACAAAATTTGGAAAAATGAGAATATCATATTTAAGTGCATCTTACGCCCAGAGAAAGCCGGGCGCTCGTCGCTGCTAATATATATATATATATATATATATATATATATATATATATATATATATATATATAGTAATTTACAAAATATATATGGCGACTAAGCTACACTGAATATTCTGCGTTTCATCCACTGTAGGATTCGTCAGGCTTATGCGCGAATTTTGTGGTTGCTTCTTGTTTTTATATATGTTGAGGGTTTCTAGTTAGCCAATCACTTTCTAGTATCCACCGCGCCCCCTCCTATCAGCCAATGGGCATGCATTTTATCGAACAAAGGATATGTTTTAGAACTAGGTTAGTGGTTTAAGGTAGATCTTTTCCCTCCTTTTTTATATATATATGAATATACCTATGTGTACACGCACATGCACACACATATACATATATATATACATATATGTGTGATCGTTTATTTATATTCACGTTTATTTAATTTATTTATTTGTTTGTTTTCTATTGTTATTGTTAGTTTTAAAGCTATTTTGTATCGCTATCCTAGAGTGAGTTTTATTTTGTGAACAGAGTTGTTTGCTATTTCTCGTCTACAGTTTAATAGATTTTGAGGTTCTTTAAAGTACAGGATAGCAAATTTTTCATGGAGGCATAATTTACATGAGTCGTCTAAGTGTCTGCATGTGGTAGCTTGTCTCATTATGTTCCATTCGACTACCAGAGAATGTCGCTTTCTTTGAGTTCCCAGTATTTATTCGCTAGTGTTGTTTTTATACGGTGTTTTTTTTATTTTTGAAGGTACTTTTTTGGTCATATATATATATATACATATATATATACACACACACACACACATACATATATATATATATATATATATATATATATATATATATATATATATATATAACTGTCAGAATGGGAGACAATATATAATTATTTCGACAGACAGACAACCTCGCAACTCACAAGAGCCATGACAGCCAATAACCGGAAGTTCAAGCTTGGCCTTCCAAATTGTTAGCTTGTTAGCTGTCATTTCTCTTGTAGACTGCGATGTTGTCTGGATGTGGAGGTAATTATATATATATATATATATATATATATATATATATATATATATATATATATATAGTGTTCGTACATTTCTCTGCTGAAATTCTGTATAAAATCAGCATTTTACGGTTCAGATCTTTACGATGAAAACCAATTCTAAATCATGTGTATTTTTTTAGAATCTGGATTCATTTTTAAACAAAATTCGGCCCCAGGATGTTTTTTCAATAAAAATAGTAACCGAAACGTGTATGCTCACATATTTCTCATAATGTTTGTATAAATAAAAGTGCTATATATATATATATATATATATATATATATATATACATATATATATATATATATATATATATATATATATATATATATATATATATACTCTAACTATTTATTAATACGCCTTTTACTATACAAGAAGATGCACCCGGCGTTGCCCGGATTGAACTTATCGTTAAATGTTTATGTAAGAATATAAAAAATAACTAAGTTCATGCGAGTGTGATCATTTTTCTTTACAGTTTATGTCTTGTTTGTAAACACAAAAAAATACTCGAGCATAGATCCAAACTGCAACGTAAAGATAGTTAGTCACAGCACGATAACAATTAGGCCAAAAAATGTTGAAAAATGATTTTAAACCTACTTATTCTCAACACAATTAATCTGTAATGTGAACCATTCACGCATGCGCATTCGTGAAACTGTTAGCAAACAGAAAAAAAAATCCGATCACCTCCACGTGCCAATGTGTCAATTATAACCCTTTAACAGTATGTTTCCCAATAAAAACTGATTAAAACGTTTTCCACCTGTCTGAATCCTCTATATAGCAAATTACAAGTATTTAGAGAAAGAAAATTCGTTGAATATATATGTTGAGAAATAGCCGCACACAAAATCTCACTCATATATATATATATATATATAGTCATCCACATACAGTACTGTTTCGCTGTTTCACAGCTCATCAGTGCGGCTAGACAGGCAACTACCTCAAGCCAGGATTGAAACCCGACCGTTTGTACGGCAGTCAAGGCTCCTAACCATTACGCTATTGGTGGCTGCTTGAACGAGTAGTGAGTTTAACGATGTTTTGATATCGTCTGAAATACCTCCGCTCGATTTGTTTACACAAAGAGCGTCGCTTATATGCTAATGGTAATTCGTGTTTCACTTCTCAATATGCTCAACTCAAGGTGAGGAGCACTATAGTCATCCACATACAGTACTGTTTCGCTGTTTCACAGCTTATCAGTGCGGCTAGACAGGCAACTACCTCAAGCCAGGATTGAAATCCGACCGTTTGTACGGCAGTCAAGGCTCCTATATATATATATATATATATATATATATATATATATATATATATATATATATATATATATATATACAGGTGTCGTTTTAAAAGTAAAACCTGTTTATATTGTTTGAATAAAATAAAAGAAGTAGACGGGCCACTATTTGTGATTCAGAATTAATTTTTGTAAATAGCCATTGCTGTTATCAATAAACTTTTACCAGGAATTAAATGACGCATCTCTGCCGATGACAGTGGTTACCTTCTCAAAGTTTCAGAATATCACACCATTAATCATTGAAACTGACAATGAAACTTTCAGGTTATAAATGCATGTGTTAAGCCACCATAACAATGTAATTTGCAAGTCACGCTTATTTATTCAGGTGAAATAAAGAAAAACAGTAGAAATTTCTTTTTAACGTTCTTTGTATTTTTCTTAAAGATGTATTTCATTAAAAAGTTTAGACACCTTGTGGCTGTATTGTGGCTTTGTATTTTTCTTAAAGATGTATTTCATTAAAGGTGTAGACACTTTGTGGCTGTAGATTGCATCATTTTCTCGATGCCTGATTAACCTTTGTGTTTCCAGCTGGAACTTGTATAGCAACTTAGTGCTCTCTCTATCCCTGTCTCTTTATCTGTATCTCTCTCTCTCTCTCTCTCTCTCTCTCTCTCTCTCTGTATATATATATATATATATATAGATAGATAGATAAGAGGAAAATATATTTATACTATAAATATTTATAAAAATATATTGATAATATAAAAATACTTACGTGCATAGACATCATCAATGTGAACAAGAGACTAAATAGAGTATGTGTAAGGTTATGACAGTTATTCATGCCATGCATTTCGACGCCTAATGCTTCTCATCAGGAAAGGAGGAGGAGCTGCTAGGTAACACGGTATAGATGCATCGACAACGATGCTATGTTTACGTTTTTTATAGGTTGAATATATTAAATGTGGAGAGAGGGTTTTCTAAAGGATTATTCGATAATTATCGGATTTGAATATGTAAGATTGTGCTTTAGTAGGTTTGAACGATATAGGATGGGGTACTCTTTAATGAGTAGTTACTATATGCTACGAGATTTCATTATTTTTTTAATTAATTAGGGTGCAAGAAAAGTAAGGATCTATACAAGTAAATAAAGAATAAAGGTGAAAAAGAAAAAAAAAGGTGCGTGACATACTAAAAAAAATAGAGGATAAATGTAATATAGATAAAACGATAATCTTTTTTTTCTTAAATAAATATTTTTTTACACTTAAAAGTTTTTATGGCAATCTATACTCCTATAATTATTTTTTGTGAACTGATATTTATATTAATAACTCTTTTTTCTCTATTATTGTAAAAGAGATTACAACTTTGTTATATATGAGCCGTGGAATTACATTAATCTGAAAAAGAAAAAAAAAACTAATTCGCATAATCTTTTAAACATTCAGACTTTATTCAAACATTCATTTAAATTAATTCCTCATTAGTGTTTTTTTTTTTTTGGTTTCTCCTGAGATAATCATCTTTACTGATCTATTACGTGTAATTCTATTCATGCAGATATTCTATATGATTGTATATTGGCGTAATATTTGCGTAAATAGGTTATAGTAAACACAAACGTCTTTCTATATATGAGTATGTGTGCGTATACATGTATCTGTTGAAAACAAATTGGCCTACCTCTGTCAGTTTTTGGCCTAAAGAAATAAAATTCATTATTAAGGGTATTCAAATCCACGCGAAACTTTATAATTGGGTTTTAGCGGTGAAAATGTGTGAAAATTAAAGATATTGAATTTTCCGGGTGAAGGTGGAACGATGAGATCACGAATATGCATCCGTAACGTAATAGCTTTTAGTCCATTTTTTAGATTTTTCGCCTTGCAATAAACATGTCTTAATAGCTAAGGCATTAACGCCCATGAACGAAGTAAATCGTGAACCATACGTTTTGGTTTCGATCCTCGAGGGTGCCGCACGGATCCTGTTTTTTTGTTTACTTTTAAAATCATTATTATACATTTAATCCAATATAATGTATAATATAAATCTCAGCTGGCTGTTTGAATGTATGTATGTATGCATGTATTTGTAATTCTGTATGTATGTATTCTGTAATTTTGCTTCAAAAATTTCGACAGAAGCGACAGATTTTCACGAGATCGGTATCGTTTGTAAGCCAACTCCTTCGAATGACAAATATCGTAAAATTGCTTAAAAACATTAATTCCTTGACACTCAACTGGGTACTTTTCTACACGGAGGGTCTGTTTTTTGCGTCGCCTTTTATATATATATATATATATATATATATATATATATATATATATATATATATATATGTATATATATATATATATATATATATAGTCTTCATAAGTTAGGTTTTGGTTTTATTATAGCTGATGCACATAAGTCATATGGATATATTTTTTATTTGTAAAATCATTACGTTATAATACATCAAAATCGATAGAAAATTGACTCTAAAATAACATATACGAAATTTCAATTAATTAAAATATTATATTTTAGCTTATTTTTCGACTGGGTCACGCCGGGCGTCCCTGCTAGCTTTGATAAATAATTTTGCACGGTTAACAAAATTGCTACAATAATATCAGGGTGTCTCCATTTACGTTGAACATCTACAGTATACCAACATCAATATACTACATATAAATGAATCGGCTGTTGACTTTCCACGGGTCCCGTTATTCAGTTATAATTATTAGAAGTCGTAAAATTAGAAACCAGTTACAAAGTTACGGGTAATTCGGTAGGTTTATATTGTCTTTCCATGCTACCAGACGTAAATACAAACAATCGAGTGAAATTAAGTAACTATAAATGCAAAGTCAGCGTGCATAAACAGAAAACACCCAGGGAGTATTCCAATATTTTGTGATTGAATGGAAAATAAACATTTCGAAAAGTTTAAAATAAAGAAACGTAATAGTTCAAGACAAGTATTAAAAATCAAGAAATAGGTTGAGAATTTGATCTACAATATCGAAAATGGTAATATATAAAGAAAATGAAAATAATCTTAAAATAAAGATGTCATCTAACTCGAAGAAAATGTGAATGATCAAATATATAGGAAAGTAAAGAGACTGCACTTTGATAGAAATTTTACATGGAAATACATGTATTAGACTGGTAATATGAAATGCATGTTTTGGCTTTTGCCAAGTTATTATGATTCCATTCGTATCTGGCTAAAAAAAAATTACAGCTTAATCAAGTAAATTAAAATAATATACTTAATTAGTGTAGGAGGTTATATGGTTTTCTTTTAATGAAACATAAACCATTCGAAATGTAAAAAAGTAATGAATAGAACGGTTCAAGGAAATATATATTCACATGGGAGTTACTATTTATCAAGGCTCGAAGGGCACTCGAGGATAACGTTTAGTGAGTGTATTATAGTCGCCGTAACAAAAGCGTAATAATAGTTAGTGGTCGAATTGGGATAGACATAAATTATTTATGTTGATAGCTCAATAAGAACTTGTTTACATTAGACTTGAAGAGACATATTAGAGTCCAGTTGCGAACAGTTCTTGAAAAGTATTTGTGTTCATTGAATTTACGTTTATAGATAGAGAGATGAGGAAAATGGTGATGGTCTTTTATCTAGACGAGTGCTTTTTGTGAAAGTTTGGCAAAGGGGCCTATAGTTTAAACCTCAAACGAGTACTTGCCATTAAACTAATGATAGAGCAGCGACAGGCTCATAAATACTTAACATATAGAGAAAAGTTCGAATCATTGCAAACAGATAGTATTTATTTACTTTAATGTAAACCAAATTTTATTTTTGTAGTTAAAATACCAGTAGCATCGAGTAACGTTTGATTAATAAGATGAAAATGTCATTGCTGTGCATTAGTAAGGCGTTCGGAAGATAGATACGAATTCGAGATTAAATGAAAGACTTGTCTTGTATATTCCCGGCTTTATTTATTCCAATTAATTTCCCTGAAAATTGATAAGCGTGTTCGCCCGATTTATAATCAGAGAAAAGGTCCATTGTCATCCGGTAAGTTGATATAATAACAGATGCTTAAGCAATGTTGAACGTGGTCATTACTAAAATGGTTACCATTTGGGGATTCGAAATGTATGTACTCTCAACTAATCTCCAGCATGGTTTCCAGTCATCCTAGCCTTCTCCTTGTAACTGGACTCGCGCAGTGTCGATTCAGGAGAGGGGAGTCAGAGGACTGCGCAACCTTTCCTTACAATTACACTGGGAGCCATCCTTACAGAAGATATCCATTGTCTTTCTAGACGGAACGAGGGCGTTATAGTAACAGTATTTCAGGATCAAATGAACTTTAAGATGTAAGAATAATTATAGAAGAGCTTAATGATGGAAAATATACTTGTAACGTTACACATGTTTACACACGTAGACCCAACACGTTGTAGCAGAGTACGCCGCAAGGAACATAGAACAAGTAACAACTCGATTCCTGTTTATTTTGTAACAACGACATTTCCATAACGTTCTCCAATCACGCGTTACGGCCTCCGCCTCTAACGTTATCTTCTCCTTAGTATCGTCTTTTTGTTTTTTTTATCCTGACATAATTTCGTACACGGTTCGGTATTTGCATACACGTTACCGGCCTCTGTTACGTATTTGGCGAGAAGCTCTGCACTGGGAAATAAATTTGACCTGGCAATACATGTACAAAACGCCGATAAAGATTACTTGCTTCCCGGTGGCAAGTTATTATATTTCATTTGTTTCAGGCTCAAATTGTCTCTGCGGAGGAGGAGGAGGCTCGGACAACAGGTGCGCGTTACAATAGATAAATAATGATCTTAGATAACTTGCTTAGTTCAACTCTTTATCAACTCGGCAGGTCATGGAAGCTGTAGAAGGATACCTAATTCGATGTTGATACCCCGAGCAAGAAATAAATCATACAAAACAACACTCTCTATGAACACGACTCTCCTGCTGTTCACAGAATAAACATTTTCTATGAACGCAAGAATCTAGCTGCAATCGCAGGAAAGAAACACCTTTGACAGATAACGAGTCAAGTATTGTGTGAATATGAAATCTGCTAATATCAGTTTCTATTTCTATTAGTTTTTTTTTCCTATCTGTCTGCTTATACATTTCCTAGGGAACTGTTTGGCCGATCTGGCGGTAATTCTCTATGACATTTGTTATAGTAGGGTGCAGTGAACTCAGTAATATTATATTACAAACTAGTTTATATACAATAATATAGAAAATCTCATTATTATGGTATTCGGTTAATGCACATTTAAAGAACATGACGGATTAAGTGGGTTAGTCAACACAATCCCACATACACTCTTAAAGCGGATCTGGCTAATATTTTGTAGAAATATTTTGTATGATAAGGTTAGCGAACTAAATATTATGGTATCCGTTCCTCACACTAAGAAATTAATAGGTAATAATAAGGATTAGTGTTTAATACAGAAAATGAGCAGAAATTTAACCATACCCAGTCATCAATTTGGGAGAAAGCACTCGTTCTTAGTCAGCTTTTGCCCCATTGTAACGGGAAAAATATCTTGTCTATTCATATGAAGTTAAACATGCATATATATATATATATATATATACATATATATATATATATATATAAATAAATAACATAGTCTATATTCCAAATTTCAGTCACATATACATTTGGACCAACTGATAAAGGCGTTAATTATCCATCGGTTATAAACTTTAATCTTTTCTTACTTGAAGTTTCATCCTTTTCCTACAGGCAATAATAATTAGAAATATACAAATATTATTTCTACTTGGGTGACGTTGTTGTTCTAACTGACCGTCACACTGGTCGGTTCTCGGAACACGGCATTAAGCACAGCTGGCTCTCAATACAGGGAATTACAGACAGCTGGTGCTTAATACACGGAACAAGAAAAATCTGACTCTCAATATATTACACCAGACACGGCTACCAGGAGGACTGCTTTGCTGTCGAAGGACGTATGAGGAAACGACTGGGGTGCTATCGAGCTTAACCCAATCGCCACGCGTGTTTTCGTTTTTCTTTTCTTTGTGCCTCCTTCCTATCCTTTCGATCCGAATCCCTCTATATCCATTCCATTATTTCACGTCCACGTCACGACTTAAAATGCTCGTTGAGCACTTGGGTCGTTATTTATTGGCTGAGCAAGATTGCGTTACATTGATCATGATGGTTTATGATGATGGTTGCTGTGTCCTAACAAGTCATAACTCTTTTTTTATCATCGTATTGATAGAGAATTAATCAAACGTATATGGAATGTTGAACTAGGTGAGAACCGACATATTAGCTCGCAATTCCTGTCGGTGAAACTAAATAAAGGCAAATTTGGCGATCAGCTATCTATCTTAGTTTGACCAGGTTAAAAGGAACGACCCGCGTTTAAAAAAAAAGCCGAAGGGCCGCTGTAAGGAATGATCAAGAGAAAGTTGGAAAACCAGAGAAAAGTTCATATTAACTACCTCACACATCATTTAAGATGAGCATTAATATCAAACAGTAGCCTGAGATGGTTCAACTGTTTTCAGGTAGAACTGAAACATATCTGTAAACCGTTTGCATGAATTGAAGGTTCTATATTACTATTATGTTTTACTCACTAGAAGTAACTCAATAATAATAGTAATAATAATGATAAAAATAATTATAATAATGATATTAATAATAATAAGATAAATAACAATAAAAGTAATAATAATAATAAGAAGAAGAAGAAAAAATAATAATAAGAAGAAAAATTATAATAAAAAAATAATAAGAAGATTAAAATAATATTAAAAATATCGATAATAATAATAAAAATAATAATAAGAATTATAATAATAATGTTCAAAATAATAATATTTATGATGATATTAACAATAAAAATAATTATAAAAATAAAAACAATAATAATAATAAAATAATAATAAAAAGAATAATAAAAGTAATAATAATAATAAAAACATTAATATAAATAATCATAATTACGATAACATTAATACTAAAATAATATTAATAATAATAAAATAATAATAATAAGAAGTAAAATAATAATAATAATAATAAAAAATAGCCGTACAAAATTAATAATAAAATAATGAAAGTAATAATGAAAATAATAATATTAATAAAAATAATAATAATAACACACATAATAATAATAAAATAATAATAAGAATAATAATATTATTAATAATAATAAGATAATAATAATAAAAATAATAATATTAAAAAAATAATAATGATAATAATAATAAATATAATAAAAATAATAATAATAATAAGATTATAATAATAGCAACATAAAAATGAAATATAAAATTAAAATTAAAAAATAAAAATTAAAAAACATATCAGAAAATTAAGAATGTCATGAAACAATAACAATATATCAAACCATCGAATTTTATGGATGTCAAGCTTATTCCTGATTTTAATTGAAAAACTTGGGAACATAACAAATAAGCCACCATAAATGGCTTAATCTGATTGACAAGACAACTTCTTTTACAATTTTGCAAAAGGCTTGCCCGTTCAGAACGGCGCTAGTGTTAATGCAGCTTAAATATCTAAAGTCAAAGGTATTGGCTCGATTTTTAAGAAAGAAAATCCAACTAAAAATATCCAAAGGTGGAGATTACTATGATAACAACAACAACCACAACAACAACAACAACAACAGCAACAATAATAATAATATTAATAATAATAACAACAAAATTAATAATAATAACAACAACAATAATAATAATAACAACAATAATAATAATAATAACAACAATAATAATAATAATAATAACAACAACAATAATAATAATAATAATAATAATAATATTAATAATAATAATAATAATAACTAGCGGGGCCTGTGTAACTTCTACAGCAGCATATTTCATATGTAATATATTGCTAATGGGAATTCTGTGGGCGTTTAACATGAATGAAAACACCATCATATTATGCTAGCCTAGTTGTTAAAACTGTATCCCCACCCTTACTAAAATAATAACTTTAATATATGGTGTGCGCTAATTATTTCACTACAAACACGTCAATCAATTAATTCACATTTAATCATTGTCAATAATTCTTGAATATGTTACTAATTTTAACAATCATTTTTTTATAATTTTGACCAACATTATCGCCCCACCTTACTAAAATAATAACGTTGATATATTATCTGGAATGATCTTTTAATAACAACCACACCCATCAATTAACCCACATTTCATAATTTGTCATAATTCTCGGATATCTTACTAATTGCGCCTATAATTTTCCATATTTTTAACCCACATAATCGCTTATCCACCTAATTAAAATAATGATTTTGATATATTGTCTGGGCTGAGTATTCCATTACAAACACACCAATCAATTAACTCATATTTTATCAATTTTCATAATTCTTGAATATTTAAATAATTTCGACAATCATTTTTCATAATTTTAACCACATTATCACTCTCCTTACTAAAATAATTACTGTGATACATTGTCTGGGATGAGTATTTTATTACAAACACATCAATCACTTAACTCGCATTTCAATATGTTTCACAATTCTTGAATATGTTAATAATTTCGTCAACCATTTTTCATAATTATAATCAATATTATCGCTACCACCTTTCTAAAATAATAACTTTGATCTATTGCCTTCATTCAAATCTTACAAATCAATTAACTCATATTTATTCATTTTTCATAATTCTGGGATATGTTACTAATTTCTAGAACAATTTTTCATAATTTTAACCCATATGATTACCACCTCATTACAAAAATAATGACTTTTATATATTGCCTTGGCTGATTATATCATGAAAAACAAATAAACAAATTAACTCACATTTCATCATTTTTATAATTCTTGGTGATATACTAATTTCGACAATAATTTTTCATAATTTCAACTCACCTTGTCGCTTCCCTCTTACTTAAATAATAAATTTGATAGATTGTCTCAGCTGATTATTTCATTACAAACAGACCAATCAACTAACTACGATTTCATTATTTTTAATAATTCTTGGATATTTTACTAATTTCGACAATAATTTTTTATAATTTTTACTCACATTATCGTCTCCTGCTTACTAAAATAATTACTTTAATATGGTGTCTGGGCCGATTATATCATTCCTAACCCGCGAATCAATTAACTCACATTTATTCATTTTTTTTATAATTCTTGGATATGTTACTAATTTCAATAATAATTTTTCATGATTTAAACCCACGTTATTATCCCCTCTTACTAAAATAATAACTTTCACATATTATCTGGCTTATTATTACATTACAAACACATCAATCAATTAACTCACATTTCATAATTTTTCATAATTCTTGGATATGTTACTTATTTCGACGATCATTATAGCTTACTGAAATAATAACTTTAATATATTATCTGGGCGTATTATTTCATTACAAACACACTAATCAATAAAATCACAGATCCTCATTTTTCAGAATTTTTGGATATGTTACTAATTTCGACAATCATTTTCCACCTATCTGATTAAATCCTTGGCGACACTGGGTATTTTGCTAGTAAATATTTTTACTTTTCTCATCCAGTGCCGGGACTTCACTTTATGTCCGCCACCCTACTATTAAAAATATACATGAATTAAGCAATGCTTAAATCGTTAACAGTTTAAGCCATTTGCGGAACTGACTTCTCAGCACCCACCCCACTGCTTAAACTATACATGAAAGAAAAAAATGTTTATTACGTAAATCGTTTCAGCCCTTTCTTGGACTTGTTTCATATACTCCCCCACTCTAATGTTAAAAATATACATGAAATAATGTAATGTTTAATGCGTAAACGGTTTCATCCATTTCCGGGACTGATCTTTTATCTCCACCCCACTGTTTAAAATATACATGAAATAAAGTAATGTTTAAATTGTAAACAGTTTCAGCCATTTCCGGGAATGATTTCATATCCCCCACCCCTGTTTAAAATAGGCATGAAATAAAGCAATGTTTATATCATAAACGGTCTCAGCCATTTCCGAGACTGACTTCAAATCCCCAACCCTACAGTAAAAAGATACTTGAAATAAAGTAATGTTTAAATCATGAACTGTTTCAGCAGCTTTTCTAAATTAATACATAAAAACATTAACACGGTTAGATATTAATCAACCATTACTTCAACATGAATTTTTGAGTGTAGTATCAGTCTCAAAATCCCAGTGACTTAAATCCCCCCCCTCCTTAAGAAGAGTTTTTGCAATTACTGCTATGAGGACATTAAGGACGACAATATTAACTCAGGATTACTTGATATATTTACGTGATTTTTGGAATGTTACAAATAAGCTCCTAACGTGCACTGATTCATTCACCTGATTTTGGAGTCAGCAGTATATCCATGTGATTTTTTGAATATGACATCTTATGTCAATATAGTATATCATAAATATATTATAGGCATCTTTTTTACCAGAACATAATGACATCATCACCGGAAAAAAACACGTCAGACTATCATCACCTACGCTAAAAGAAGGAGATTATGCCTGGGATCTCATTAAACACTCTCCAACATTTAGTATAATCTATATATTAATACAAAATCGTGTGTGTTTTTAAATCTCAACCAATGGAATTTGCCAGAAAGCGTAACACACAAAAGAACACAGACGATATCGTATTAATTTATAGATAATAACATATGCATGATGCATTATTATTATTAGTAGTATTATTATTATTATTATTATTATTATTATTATCATTATTATCATTATTATCATTATTATTATTATCATTATTATTATTATCATTATTATTATTATTATCATTATTATTATTATTAATGTCATTATTATTATTATTATCATTATTATTATTATCATTATAATTATTATTATTATTATTATTATTATTATTATTATTATTATTATTATATGTATCCACATAATATTTTATATATTGATTTTCAGTATTTACTTAAACAGTTCCAAAGTAGAGTTTGGTAATAAGTTAAAAAAAAAAATATTTTCATCCAAGTTGAATTCCTAGGAAATCAATATTCTAAAAAAACGAAGCTTGGAGACTCCTATTGAAAGTCTTCCGAGAAGGTATGACACTTCTGAAAAAGTAAATAAAGACGATAATATGGCGGATGATCAAGATCTCAATAAGATGGTAGCCTGTTGATGGTTGATATAATGAGAAGAATCTATCGTTGTCGATTAAATAAAGTGTTTAATTCGAAATTTCGTATAGGTTTCCGTATGCGACCTTTTTATTCACAGGTTCGAGTATTGCACCTAATGAAGGGCGGATGTTACATCGAAAAAAGCATGTTCGACTAACAGCTTACATGAGAATATTAGTCCAATTTTCATATAATAGAGACTACCAATCCTCGTCTGAAAATTACGAAACATAAAATTGGAAGGATTTCTTGTATTTTACTAAAAATATCAACGTTTATCAATAAACATGGGTTTCAAAAACCTCACTACGTAGGGACGTTGTTTTAAAGCATCAATAATGTAAACACGGGTTTAATCTCGCATTTTCATCATTTTGTATGCTTTAAAATTAAAAAAATATATATTAGCATTTTCTTTTAATTTGTAAAAAAGTGTTTTCTTTTAAATTGTAAAAAAGCTTTTTCTTTTAAATTGTAAAAAAGTTAGTATGATAATATTAAATTAAATTACAACTACATCGTGTTACATATAAGAGAGTTAAAGGTGTGGCGCGCTTTGGAGGTACCTGTATATCCATATGTTATTTCTCCTAGTTTATCTGCTAATCTGTCGGTTTGTTCTACTTTTTTCTCGGAAAATAATATATCGATCTGACTGAAATTTTGTGTAACCAATTTTTACGTGCAGGCAAGTAGGAATTCAATCTTTCTGTTTAACTAAGAAATATGCACCGAATTTCGAACGGAACAATTTATTTAATTAGAGTTCGGTAACGTACATCTGAAAAAAGTCGTAAATTACATCGGTCCAAACGTTTTGAGACTAATACTGATAATGAAACTAATACTTAAAGTAAACTTGGTTTATTCAACGTAATAGTTTCATTTTTAGTGTTTATCTTACACCGTTTCGACCGATGTAATTTACGATTGTTTTCAGATATATATTATCGAACACTAATTAAATAAAGGGATTACGTTCGATATTCGGTACATATTTCTTAGTTCGACAGAAAGATTCCCGTTTGACAAGAGATACCCTAAGAAGGTCGGAATTATATCGGCTGAAACGAAATGAAAAAAAAAAACGTCAAGATAAGAACAGACGTTCATATAATCCAAATAATAGGAAAAATAAATCCACATCTCAAAAATTGGATATATTGTATTCTTCATGTTGTTTTAAAAAAAAACATAAACAATACTCGGTGCAATGCTCTTCTACAATGCCGATATAATACAGCCGTATGTGGCATACGTTGAGAGAAGAGGAACGCGTTCTTTATATTGTTTCTCTCTTTCAAACTATATCATACAATCAATATACGCATAATGCGTTTATTTGGCAAGTGATAATCTTCCATTCTGGACACGTGGCTTGCTTAATGCTGAGGATGAGTTTTCATTAGTATGGGTTCGTTTCTGTGGAAACCCGATAAATCTAGCACCTGGACAATATATGCCAAAAGCACTTTAATGTATAAAAAAGACAGAACTAAATGAAACCAATTCAAAATATATTGTCATATTGCTGTAATATGCGGAAATATTTAATCAGAATTACACAATACCTGACACTTTCCGATTCATAGGAGGCATTGTGGCTGGCCGTTACATTTTCTTCGTGATCGAAAATTGCGCTTTAAGATCACGTTATGCCGAATAAAATGCATGTATCATAATATAAAGTAAGGCATGGGTATGTATATGCACCTTCACAGCTTTGTGTAAAACGTCAGCGTTTTACACAATAACAGTAATGTCATCATTTCCTGTGTTTACTTTTTTATGAGTCATTTTCTATAGATGGGTATTAGCGCTGTAATAATTAATGGAAGTAACGTTTATTTTGATAGCGGCTTTTCATATTTACATTGTAAAACACTTATTTTGTTTTAACGAACTCCACAGTCGGAAGTTAATAAAATAAAATAAATTGTAACGTCTTCTTTGGCACTTATGTATATAAAAAAAATGTTGCTTAACAGCAATCGTGCGTTATTGGAAAAAGGCTAAAAAAATAAAGTTTGCCCCCCCCTATCAATTCAAATAATCAAATCAAAACTAATTTTTTAGGCCAATTTTGGATTTTCGATTTTCGATCAAGCGTCATATATTCTATTTAATGAAAATATTTTTTAATATTAAAAACCTGTTAAAACAAGTCTTTGTTTAAACTTCATATCGCGGAATATTGGAATTAAATATCATTGAAACTTTTTAAAAAATAATTGTTTCATAATTCTGTTTTTTTTTGTTGCTGTTGTAATAATTATATTACCAAGAAAAAATATACAAGAAAAAGTGTTTATTTGTTGTTAACATTATAGTATTGAATTCATGTCCAATTATATTTCGAACTTAAAAGTAATTGAAATAAATAACGGGATTATATATATATATATATATATATATATATATATATATATATATATATATATATATATATATATATACATAAATATATATATATATATATATATATATATACGAGCAAACAGTTAATAAAACATGTTAAAAACACTTTGAAAAAGAGTTAAAAACATATTCAATGTGAAAAGGAAACACTTGGTAAGTGGATAGTCCTTAATCCGCGGAGTTTCGAAGAAATACTTTCCTTCTCATCAGAGGGTAGGAATCAGCAAAATGCGGGATCGGATTTAGCATACAGATATATATATATATATATATATATATATATATATATATATATATATATATATATATATATATTATCATGCTTTTATCTGTTCAGCCTTAAAAAATGTGGGCATTTTTATGGACAAACATTTATTTTGTTTAGTTTTCTAAACATGAATTATAGAGAATAGAACACCTAAAACATATTTAGCGAAATCCACTTTTATTATGTAATTCTATTTAATAATAAATAAGTATAGAACATTCTAGGAAAACATGACTTTGCTGGATTTTTAAAACATGGGTATGCTTACGGCTTAAAAACTTTATTACATAAGAACGTTATTTAAGGCGTCCATAATGTAAACTCGATTTTAATCTCACATTTTAATTATGTTTGTTTGGTGTAAAAAAATTTCTACAGATATTAGCAAATGGTAAAAATATTAAGATGCTAATATTAAATAAAATTGCACTTACATTGTGTGACATATAGAGGGGTTTAAATTGTGGCGCGCATTGGAGGTACATGTGTATCTTTATGCTATTTCTCGTAGTTTGTCTGCTACTCTGTCTATTGTTTTCCTTTTTTTTCTCGGATCTGACTGAAATTTTGTATGAACTGTTTTATATATCATTAAAAGTATTATTTATTATTTATATTAAAATTACTAAAATCATCATCATCATCGTCATTGTTATTGTTGTTATTATCAGTATTATAATATTTAATCTAATACGCTTTGTTTAGTATTTACAATACTTTCACAGATTTTTCTAAATCCAAATTTTCGGTTTAATATATTAATGATATTATTAATACTTATATAAGTTGTTAGAATTGATACACACACACACACACACACATATATATATATATATATATATATATATATATATATATATATATATATATATATAAGTACTCCACTTTCCGTTACTCTGTCATAAAATGCACATAATATGATCGTCTACTTTATGTTTATTTCGCCTGATAACTTTCAATTTTTCGATTCTAACTCCACAGATCTTGATCATCGATATATCAAGCTTGTAGACAACACACACACAAACACACATACACAAACACACACACACACACATATATATATATATATATATATATATATATATATATATATATGACACTAGGTAATGATTTTTTCAGGCCTAATGAAACTTTTTTTTGATTGAAATTAAATCAAAGTCTTTTTGATGTTTTAATATTAAATGTTGCTATTCTTTAAAAATGCACAGACATCTTTATAAAAAGAGTCTAATTATGTCCGAGTACAAATCTCATAAATTTACATTTTTTTTTGCTTCTTTTAATTTGCAATTCTCATCTCTACTTTAAATCTTGAGTATGACGCTTTCATTTTCCCGTTATATTAAGATAATACACGCATTTAAATTTAACTCAATAAATAATTTAAAATTTCTTTTTTACTTTTATTTAAAATTCAAACGTTTCTCTAAAAAATAATACGGTAAGCAATGTTTTAATTTAAAACTAGCAAGCAATATGTCGCTCGATATCACTTCAGTAATTTTATTTGTATCCTTTCCTTAAATGATTAAAATTATAAATTAAACGACTAGAAACGGTAGATATTAGGTTGGTGCACAAGCAATGTCGTTTTTATATATAGTTGAACATCAGAAAATTGCATTATTTTTGCATCAACTTTATAAAACTTATGCCCTCTTTTATTCTATGATAGACTATAAGAATTCTAATCGTTAACGAAACAAAACAAACCAAATCAATTAGAAAGCCATGCTAATCGCCAACTAAAACTTGATAAAAATGATCGCTGAGAGAAGCAGACTAAGCTAATCGTTTAGAAGCCAAAACAAATTTATAATATAAAAACCGCATCATACGTATAACATTATATAGGGAACACAAAGAAGTGGAATCGATCGACGTTTATGTGCTGGATATTTACGTTTCCTTCCCTCCAAGTTATCCATGATGGGAGAAACTGCCTAAAACTTCAAATAGGTATATTCAATATTACATTTTTTTATTAAACATATATACTTTAATTATAACGCTCTGATCCCCAGCTGACATCAATAGTGATGGATGGCTCTCGTCTAGGTGAGGCCCCGTGTTTTGACAAGCTTCTGGGTTTGACCTTTACTCCTGATCTGAAATGGAACACGTGCATCAAGTCTGTTGCCAAGGTCGCTGGAAAGATGGTGGGATCCTTCTATCGCTCCAGAAGATATCTCACTACTGATGCAATTCTCTATCTATATAAAAACCAAGTATGTCCAAGGATGGAATACTGTTGCCATATCTGGGCAGGAGCTGCTAAAAACAGCCTATCCTGCCTTGACAGAGTACAAAATAGACTTCGTGGCTTAGTGGGGGATGCCCTTTTTTCGAGCCTGCAACCTCTCTCCCACAGAAAAGACGTTGCGAGCCTATCCTTGTTTATCGTTATTTCCATGGCAGGTGCTCGTCTGAACTCCAATCTCTGGTCCCCCCTCGCCAATCTTTCACGAAAAAACACCCGTCTAGCTGAATCCACTGTGAAAAATTTCCCCCACTCTTTATCTGTGCCTAAATCAATACGTAGATTCCATGAAAAAAGCTTCTTTCTTAGAACTGCACGCCTGTGGAACTCTGTTCCGTCTGCCTGCTTCCCACTGGACTACAGCTTGGATGTCTTCAAGTCCAACATTAACAAATCCCTAATGAACCGCCCCCTTAATTAAACACTTCATCAAATCTCCACACTAACGTAATGTACTTGCAATAAACCTTATCCCTGAGTGGCTTCCGGGTCTTGATAAGTGGTGATCACTGTGTAAAAAAAAAAAAAAAAGGTACCGCGTGGAAGTTTTCAATAAAAGCAAAGACAAAAATATAGCATTGAATAAAAGTACAGCGTAGTAATATTATTTCACTCCCGAACAACGCTGGATTTTCCTGTCAGTAGTAAATAAATAATGCTAATGATTAGAAAGCAAGAAACAACGGATAAAAAGCCACACGAGAAATTGCCTCTAACAATCTTATTAATATTGAGATTTTAATAAAACTATTCGGCACAAAATTACGTTTTTTTATTGCAAAGTTGAAATTTGCACATCACAGTTTTCTTTGATTTGATTAGAATTTACATTCGGGTCTGTTTAGTTTTATCATTAATGTTCAAACAAAAGCTCCGTATTTGTGTTTTGGTGTAGTGAACAAGCATGTTTCTACATTAGAACGTTTACATAAAGGGTAGTTAGATTATAATGGCTTCGTTTCATTTATTCGTTTTAGGCAATAACATTTCTGTCACTTTTTACAAATGGAGATTGGCTTCACGTGACAAAAATATTAGAGACCAAAATGCAAGATTAAGATTAGTAGGGTCATTTTTTACATGATCCATAACGCAACCCATGTTTTAATAGAAACATGGTAGTGGCACCTAAAAGTTAGAGGTTACTCCAAAGCGGAAGTGGACGAAAGCACGTGACTTCCATGTAGATATTTTTCTGCTTCATGGCTAGCGGGTTTTCAAGCAGAAATTTTTTTTTCCGGGTTCCCCTCCCAAGCGAGAAGTAGGAAGACGCACGAACTAACTGTAGCGAGAAAGACCTATCGGTCTATCTATCTATCTCACTCTCCCAAGTTTATGAAAATAATAAGATGTTCACATGTTTTCATCTGTTTATGTTATTATTCTTTTAGAGGAAGATTACTAATTTTTATAATTGGATTATTCGGACTATTGTTTTCATCTTCAGTGTTATCCTCACCACGTTTCGGCCGAGGTAACCGCAGAGCTTCCTCCGGTTTACCTTAGTGATCCCAAAAATCTATCCGTCGAACTCGGGAATCTGTACAAAATTTAAAAACCGAACTACACAAGGGTAACATAAGATTTCGTTCCCTCAGCCATAACCGGGTAGTAGTCTCAAGTAATTCTTAGTATCGTTCGCGGATTGAAAAGTGTCAGGTAGTAATTTATCCGCTACGCCATGAGTTCTTGTCAATTGCTTAAAACTAGTATCCGGGTGGGGAAGGAGAGTATCCTTTCCCCGTAATAAAGGGTTTTGTTGGGAATTCCATACGAATTCCTGAGTTCAACAGAAAGATCCCCGAGTTCAACGTGAAGATTCCTGAGTTCAAAAGAAATGTTTCCTTGTTCACCGTGGTACAGATTATGTTGAAATGTTAAATGGACTGAAATATTATCAGAATGGCTCAGGATGATAGCAATGCTACGAACAATCTAAAACTTATAAATGTTCTCATCTTTTTAAGTCGGCACCATACGAATACGACTTGAGTTCTCGACGACGACGACGACGACGACGACGACGAAGACGCAGGTGTATAAATGTCTGATGTACCAAAAGGTTATTTCAATAAAAGTAATGCACCGTAGATCGGATATGGAGATATGGGGCAAGAATCAAAAAGTAACAACCTTAGTTAAATGTAGTGTCCTTTATTACGCTAGGTTATGTAGAGCTTAGAGGGGAAAGATTACGAAATACCCCAGTCTTATGTATGACATGAAAATAAACTGAAATCTTAGGAAGATATTTATCATTCCAGCAAGTATAAGAGCAACTAGACTCATGAGAAAATATCAAACAAAACTTAGTAAATATACCCGGTAAACCAAGTGCAAGGAATGAATAAAATGCATTTACAGGAACGATTAAAATCTAAAAAAAAACCAGATCTCTCGGCTAAAATATATTTAAGATAATGGGTGAATGTTTGGCAGCCGTTAGAAAGTCTCATCTCCAATTTTAACAAACTGGTAAGAAATTCAGAAACAAAAGAGGCAACATGTATAGGGGGAAAACAGCACAACCATGACAGACCGTCAAAAGATAAATGTTGAATGATGAACAGTTTATTAGACACGAAATACATACAGTTGTTGAGAGAACAAAACACGAATATGTTGGATTATCAATTTATTTAAACATCAGTTATCTAAAGAAAACGCGTAGTCTTAATGGCAATATCATCCCATGTGGGCCATTTGAAGTGGTTATAAATTATTATATAATAAAAAACAGACATTAATATCGAAGTTAGTCGATGAATTGGGCCTGTGTAGACTCAACCGCCGAATTTTAGTGCTTTTATCTTTTTTTTTTTACACAGTGATCACCACTTATCAAGGCCTGGAAGCCACACAGGGATAAGGGTTATTGCAAGTACAGTACGTTAGTGTGGAGATTTGATGAAGTGTTTACTTAAGGGGGCGGTTCATTAGGGATTTGTTAATGTTGGACTTGAAGACATCCAAGCTGTAGTCCAGTGGGAAGCAGGCAGACGGAACAGAGTTCCACAGGCGTGCAGTTCTAAAGAAGAAGCTTTGTTCATGGAATCTACGTTTTGATTTAGGCACAGATAAAGAGTGGGGGGGCATTTTTCACAGTGGACTCAGCTAGACGGGTGTTCTTCGTGAAAGATTGGCGAGGGGGGCAGAGATTGGAATTCAGACTAGCACCTGCCATGGAAATAACGATAAACAAGGATAGGCTCGCAACGTCTCTTCTGTGGGAGAGAGGTTGCAGGCTCGAGAAAAGGGCATCCTCCACTAAGCCACGATTTATAATACAAGCAACCCACCATCCCGCATCATCACGTAAAATAAAATATATTGTTATATTTTGATATATTAGGGTGTCGTCGTTCTTTTTAAGCGTAGTATTCGTGCAATAATGGTGTACGGTAAAGGCATGCATCAAGCTATCTCTCGGGGAAAAAGTTGAAATTTATTTAACTTGCCTAAATTAAGAACTCACTAAAAACTGCAAATTGTGAAATCCATTTTGGGTAACTGCTATTTTTTTTTCACAAAGAGAAATATGCCTCGCAAATAACAAAGAAAACCTATGTGCTATAATAGTATAGAAAATGTGCAAAATGATACTGTTGTACAGTTCACTTTAATCAGAATGAACGTTCCTACCTCGCATTTAGGTGAAAATGCACTTTCGTAAAAAATTGAATTCATTCAAGACGTATCGCAAAAACAAAAACACATAACATATATATATATATATATATGTATATATATATATATATATATATATATATATATATATAGTAATATTTAGCTTATTATATATTTAAATTACAACGAGCACTTTTTCTTTCCCTGTATTTTAATTAAACTAGTAATTTTACTATTGCATTAAAATACACTCTGCTTTTTAGACTATTGTTCTAATCTCCTTTAAATTTATATATATATATATATATATATATATATATATATATATATATATATATATTGCTCTGTTTACCACATTGAGCTCTCATACCCGGATTTCCTCTGGATTTATTCCATTATAACACTATATATATATATATATAGTTATGAAAATATATATGCCAATTAAGCTAAACAGAATATTAACGCGTTTAATCTTCGTGAGAATTCGTCAGGCTTATGCGAAAAGTTTTGGTCACCGCACATTTTTATATGGTATTGACTTTTCTAGTAACCCAATAATAAATTTACGAAAGTAAATGTAATTATAGAGTATAGAACAAATACATGACAAAAGTCTATATTCTAAATTTCATAATGCTGGCCATCTTAATATTTATTCCGTTAAGTCCGAAGCGAACAACTGTGTGCATAGGATACAATTTTCTCTAGGATTGCGATACAAAATAATTTTTAATTTACAATAACAATAGAAAATAAATAAAATAATTAAATAATAAAGTGAAATAAAATAAACATTCATAGTCATAATTAATTTTATATGAAATAAAAACTTTCATATCCGAAGTACAAACCAAAACACAAAATGACATACTTAAAATTACACCTAGGTTGAAAGTAGGTCAGCTTACAATGCACAGAAGGACATCTACCGCTCCCAAAAACACTAACAAAGGAAAGAGGGTGAACCTGAGGTCAACTACAACTTTGTTCTGGAAACTCCCACCCACTGGCTGGTTAGGATGGCTGCGGTTACAACTAAGAAGCTGATTGGCTAACTAGAAAATTCAATACCACGTGCGTATATAAAAATACGCGGTAATCACAACTTTTCTGCATAAGCCTGAAGAATTCTCACGAGGATGAAATGCGGCGGAATATTCTGTGTAGCTTAATTGTCATATAGAGTTTCATTACTTACTACCTAGCTTTACCTTTGCAATGTGCGCTGTTGAAGAAAATACTGAAAATTTACGCATAAAATTGTATCATTCTTATATTCGTATATTAATTTATGTGATTAAATGAAGTACACACACATATACATATATATGCATATATATATATGTGTGTGTTTATTTATTTGTTTACTGTTTTTTGGGGGCAATGAATTCCAACAAAGTGCTCGATTACAAAGAAAAAACTTTTCAATATAAGCGCTTAACATTTATTTATTGAAAATTGTACAGAAGGCAAAAAAAAACATTGGAACCGTCGATTTCAAGCCTAACATAAGGGGACCAGTTAATGGTACATAGTAAACAGTATAAGACTCTCGTCAGCCATATTGTTTTCTGTTTGAGGAAAAGCAGGACCGCATATATTGTTTATAATGATGTTCATTTTTATTTAACTATAGCTTATCTCTATTTCTATATATTTTCTTTTATTTTAATACATATTTTCTAATTTTTTAATTTTTTATTGAATGTAATTTAAGTAAATTTATGTTTAAATTAATGTTGTCCTATTCTGTTCCGAATTTGCTTGGCTTTCGGTCTAATCAGTTAGTCTTGGTTTGTCCAAGGGAGATAATTAATCTATCTGATTAATTCTTTAACTTTTTGTCTTTCTTTTATATTATTTAAAGGGAGGGGGTAACTTGTGATTCTTTGCTTTTCTATTATGTTATTTATTGATGGGTTTGGTTAATTTATAAATAGGTGTTGTTACTTCTGAAATCAGGAGGCAGAGGGGAGAATTGGGTTTATAGGTTACTAGGTTACTATACAGGTATCCGGGTGTATAATTACTTATACTTTTGGGGAGTTTGTCTATTATAGCATTGTTCTCTGTTATGATTTAATTGACTTGAGTTTTTATTTGATTTATAGATTTTCTATTCAGTTTTTTTAAATTTTGTGGGTCATCTAAAATGGCTTCTAGTTTCTGAAAATAATCAGCTTTGTTAAGTATTACATATATGTTACTTTTGTCCCTCTTTCTAACGATCCTATTTAGATGATTTTTAAGTTCATTAGTAGCGTTTTCATGTAATTAGTTCTGACTGTATTATTTTGTTTTTATCGAATCTCTTTTTAATGGATTCGGCTTGGAGTATGTCTTTTATTCCTGGTGCGTAGTTATTTTTTGTTTGTTTGTTTTTATTAATGTAATAACATTTTAATAAAGCTGCTCTATTTCAGCTATTTTAATTTGGTGATTGTATGTCTTAAAGATGTGACAATTAGGTCCTAGGTTAAGGACCTCAACTTGGTGTTATTGTTCGTTTAAAATCTGGATGTTTTTATATGCTTCAATTAAAAATATGTTTAATTATCCTGGGTGAAAAATAGACGATTTTTTACGTGTTAAGAACATGGCTAAAATAAATGTACACTGGTTATAAAGGTGCGATGGTATAGCATTTATATTTTTTAATAATAATTTACATTACAACATAATATAAATATATACATGTAACTACATGTATTTATACAGGCACATATGTGCATATATATATATGTGTGTGTGTGTGTGAGTGTGTGTATGCATGTATGTATGTATGTATGTATTAGATGGTTACATACCTAGGCTTTTAAAATATTACAACTTTATTCAAAATTTACAATAGGTATTTTTGGTTGTTTAGTTTTTATACATAGTGCTTCCAGTATTTTTATATTTCTACGTTTATATATATATATATATATATATATATATATATATATATATATATATATATATATATATACGCATGTATGTATGTATATATATATATATATAGTCAGGTCATGTCATATGCTACTGGTACCATGTATATATATATATGTATATATATATATATATATATATATATATATATATATATATATATATATATATACAGGGTGCCCCCAAAACAACCGAGGACATTCAATTGTTTTCTGAGTTTTTTTACAGTCAACGGAGAAAAAAAGGCCAAACACCCTAGTGGTTTGATGTTATGTTTTGAATATAATAAACTAGTTATGACCAACGTTTCTTTTCATTCGGACAAAACACTAAGAAACGGGGCCTAATTAGAGTTGGGGCCCGTTTATTTTGGGTCACTCTGCATATACATGTAGTCAGGTCATGTCCTATGCTACTGGTACCATGTAACCCAGTACTACCTGCCTCATGGTCGGGTCACCGCCGACTAAACTGGTTCCCCCATCAGACTTGTTTAGTGAGGAGGGTGGCTAGTCTCCCTGAAGGATTAAAAACAAGACCTTCCAAAGGGCGAATGAACACTTTTTCGGGGTCAATGGCCAACTAGCACCGTGTGTGTTTGTGTGTATGTATGTATGTGTTCGGATGGAGAGTGCTCCCGTAAGCCGTGGTGGAGGCAACCTTTCTAGGGTAAGTAAATCTCTGATTTAAAAAAAAAACATAAAGCGGGACACCAGTATGCGCATTAATCTGGTCTGCAGTTTAACTTGTGTCTGGCTATCTTGCACTTGCTTGTTTCTGGTCCTCAACATTTTGAACCGAGAGAGAGAGACTTAGTTGTCATACAAAGCTAAGACTCTGTAACATCATCTGTGTATAGATACTCTCTCAGGCATGTGTCTATAAAAGTGGCCCTATGGCGATGGAATCATTTTTGGGCTCATCGACTGAGGCGATGGAAGTCATTTTTGCGTTCATGTCTGAAGGAGTGGCACTCGTCTGACAAGACGTTGCAATCATCATATATATATATATATATATATATATATATATATATATACTTAGTATATATATAAAAATATATATAGGCTAAGTTTATATAGAAATATATACATATATATATATATATATTCGTTATATATATATATATATATATATACTCACGCTATATATATATATATATATATATATATATATATATATATATATATATATATATATATATATTAATGGCTAATTAATTGCCAAAAAATGTGAGGCTCGCTTTTTTGTAAACAAGCAGTTTGAGCACTATAAATGTGGTTGACGAATGTTTGTTTAAAATGGAAATTTGTTGAGGTTGTTTATGGGCGCCGCTCCCGTGGGTCGATGGATAGAACTGCCGACTGTTAACCCGATGACTCTAGGTTTAATACGCGACTGAAAAGACGTGTAAGCCTAGCCGCACTGATTAGTTGCGATACAACGAAACAGTACTGTATGCAGATGATTTCAAATATAAATACACACACAGACACACACACACACACACATATATATATATATATATATATATATATATATATATATATATATATATATATATATAAATATTTATATATATCCCGTTGTTGCGTTAGCTCCCACTATGTCATAGAAAACCTTTATTCTAAAACATGTCTTGATATTTAGCCAGATGTTATATATCATCAGAAAGCACGTATTGTATTCTAAAAGATAATTGTTTAACACTTTTTGCTCATGATTATTCTCGTTTGTTTAGAACCGCAAAATGGATTCTCTAGTAGACAAATAAAATCACGTTTTCGACACCGCCCTCTTTTCTTCCTTGTGCAACAACCTTATATATATATATATATATATATATATGTGTGTGTGTGTGTGTGTGTGTGTGTGTTTGTGTGTGTGTGTGGTCATGTGTGTGGGTGTGGGTGTTAAAATTCAGCACGGGATTTTCTAACAACTTTACATTTTCTGTTAATTCGTCTTTTTTTAATAACATTTGTAATAGCGGTTACTGAGAAGAAAGTGCCAGTGATAGAGGGAAGCTGAACTTGAAATCCTGAATGCCATATCAGTACTGAAACCGGATCAGTGAATCCTGTCGACGAAGTAAACGATTTGTAACTGTATACTTCTTTCTTTCATAAACATCATTCTTACGTTCGGATTGATTTGCTTAGAGAAAGTATCGGTTTCGTCCATCTCACCCACTCCCCTGGTTTAAAACGTATTTATATTCTCAATAACTTCTACGTGGAAGCTTTATAAATCGTTGCATATAATGATGTGGGAATGTATGCAGCAACATTAGGCGAAGAGAGAAACGAATCACAACGTGAAATAAACTGTAAAAGAGAAGGTAGATAACATGCACACGGAAAAGTAAATAAACTTAGTAAAACACGAGATGAAATGTCAATCAAATGTAAATAAACCTTTACTTTCGTTGAAATTTAAAAATAAAAAAATGTGGCACCTAATCCCAAATGAAAGTTAGGTACGTTCTATGAGGTGAAGAAAGAAGAAAATATTATGACAAATGATTAATATAATATTTAGAAAAGAGTTGAAAAATATTAAAATTCCGAATCATAATGAGTAAAATATAGTTCGGTGTTTGCTGATTGTAAACAATGCATTTTAAAAAAGAAAGAGTTTTATCTCATGAGAAATGTTCTTTATGTTACAAAAAAGTTTAAAAAATTGCACAATTGAAAGGTACATTAACAATAGCATTCTCTTTCATGTGTATGAAAATAATCGTTACTATTCCATTGTACTTCTGACAAACTCCTTTATTATAATCACTTATGTATTTTTACAATGGAAACCACCATTTAGCAGGATGAGTGTAAATGAAATTTAGGTGCACGTGTAGTAATGAAATTTAGGTGCACGTGTAGTAACCAGTAATGGGGTAAGTTTAGTAGACTTTGATTATTTAAGGGGACGGTTCAATAAAAACTTGTTTATATTGGACTTGAATGTTACGATATCGTGGCCAATCTGAAAGCAAGCCAGCAAAAGTCTTCCACATGCTGACAGTTCTATAAAACATGCTTTGTTTATGTAATCTGAATTTACTCTTAGGCATAGATAGACAGTGGGAGAAATGGTCGATAGTGGTTGTAGCTAGTCGCGTGTTTTTGTGATAGTCCGGCAAGGAGTGACCTTGATTGGAGATCAGAGGAGCACTTGCCATAAAAAAGCGATAAGGTAGAGACAGGATCTCAACGTCACATCTGCGGGAAAGAGACTGCAGAGAGGAGGAAAGAGGATGCAGGGAAGAGCAAAGAGCATCACTTTGTAGGTTTCAAAGCCGATTTTGTAAATCTATCTGGGCACGCTTCATACAAGCATCACATGAAGATCTATTTTAAGCTGACCCCCTCTTCTTGTCCCTAAACATTTCTTAAATAGAATTCCAAGTTCATGAATGACAGTGTCATCCTGGCAACACCTCGAAGAGCATTATTGATCAAGATTTTTCTATTTTCCACTTTCTACATCTAATATCAATCATATATGTTTACGTTACTCTGAGATCATTTTTTGCCATACTTAAAATGAGTAGCCTCTTCTAAATATTGGATCATTCTACCACTTCAGAAGGTACCTCACTCTTAACACAACCCTTTACTTTTATTAGAGTTAAAATTGAATACAATTACGACATCTGAGGAGGAGCCGCTTAGGGTGTTTTTTTTTCCTTTTTGTGGAATATAAAACTGATGTTGACATCTTGTGTTCTCTACAGGGGTTGTTGATATTTTCTACTATATAAATATATCCATAATAGTTGATTGGATGAGCTCCGGTCTATTTTCCCTCCCTCTTCTTTACCACATACACAAACCACTGTCAATAATTTGTCTTTCTACCTTTATGAGATGAGAAAAAAGTAAATGTAATTTTCATGAGAAAATCACTTTGAAAAACATCTGTCTTGGACATTGATCCTCGCCTATCGTTCTCGGTCCAGTTTAAATATGCAGTTGATCTAGAAGGTGATTTGTGTTCTATTATGGATTGCAGTAAGAGATGCTTGTTTAGTTTTTTTTTTTTTTAATTCAGCTATTGTCCTTCTAATCGTAGGCATGTCGCATTTCTTCTCTAAGATTCTCACGGATAGCTCTGGTTACCATGAGAAATCGATTCCCAAACTTTTTTGTGTTTCTTTCTACTCAAACATTTTATTGAATCCATATATTAAATGCATTGCCCTTCCTGCTTTCTGTAAAATTGCTTTTTTCTAACGCTCTAAACACTTTCTAAACCCTTAGCCTATTTTCTATCTCGACAAAAGTAGTATCAAACGACACATGGAAGATTGTTATCATATTTGTGCTGGTGAGTCTCTGTCCCATTTGAAGGTTCTTTATGAATTGCAAAAACGTATCTGTAATTTGATTGGCCATACACATTCTTCTTCACTGCAAGCTCTTTCTTATAGACGTGAAGTTGCTAGTCTCGGCCTTTTTATACTATGATGGCAGGTGTTTCTCCGAATTGTATCATCCATTTCCTGTTTCCTTTGTTCTAGATCATTTGACCCGTTTGTCTAGAGGTATATCTCAAGTTGAGGCTTTAATACCTCATTGTATTACAGTTTTCAATTCTTGCAACTTCTTTCCAAGGACTTCAAGATTGTGAAATTCCTTTCATACCTACTGTTTTTTTCTATCTAGAGCTTTATTATTTTTTTATGTCAGACGCTTTTATACCTGCATGGTCTATTCGCTTTAATGATCGGCGACTCATTTTTCAATCACATCGATAGATTACTTGTTGTACTGTAGGACCCACTGCGGTGCACCGGGAGGAAACTTCACAGGCCTTCCCGCAGTTGCATTGTTCATAATACATTGTAGTTTACATTGCATGTAGAGAACCTAATGTGTATTATATAAAATTATTTGTATATAATAGCTTGAAATAAGGCAAACATTTCAAAGGTCGACAATCATTGTTCAACTGTGCTCTAAAGAAAGTAACATAATCAACTCTTATAAGAGAATCTTCTGTTGATTTTGTAAAAGAAATTCTTGTACACAATGGCTGGGATTCATGTTTAAAATGTAAAAGTCAAGTATTATGGTTCAAATATATGCTGAACAGAAAAGTGCATTTAGAACGCATTTCAGTCTTATCAAAGAACCTACTGTAGATTTTATACGCTGAGCCTTTTTTCTTGCCCGGTGATAAAATTCTCAAGTTCACTTACGATATAAGTTTATATATTGTGTCAACTTTGTTCAAAATCGCATTATCCTTACTTTAACTTTTTTTTTTTTGATTAACGATTTTCAATAGTTATGATAAATATTTCGATAGCAAACCTATGTAAAGAAACATAGATATATAAAGTATATTTCTGTGAAATTTTATACAACTGAAACCATTTCTGTCTCCATAGAGAACGAAATAACACACACACGCACACACACGCACACACACACACACGCACGCACACACGCATAAAGTGCCTTTTAATATAAGTTGGAATTCTCTTCCCATGACAGGTAATTAAGTATTGTTTTGCTATAATAAAACGTATTGATTTCCTTGCTACTTATCTCGTGTTGGTCAGGTTTGATGTCTCTTTACTTCATTGATCCAACAAAACCGGTATGTAATATACATTATATGTCAGGTAAAGTAAAACATTCCAAAGACAAACTTTTTGAATAATTCAATGAACAATTAATTTGAAATACAAAGAATTGAAAATTAATTTCCATCGGGAACAGTATCGAGTTGTTCCTTTTGTCTTGCTACTTCGATCTTGTATTGATCGCTTATTGATTTTTTACCTCGCTCTAAAAGATTATATGCATCGATATGTCACGCTTTAATTTAGCTGATACACAGACATGATAAAAAAATAAACACCAATATCAAAATGCTTCTTTTTTTTTCAGGGAATGTAAGGTGTTAATATGATACAGAAATGTATGATTTCTATAGAACATGTCTAGGTCCGATTAGACAGGAAACCATGAACGGCATACCTTGACACACTGGTCCTCTGAGGTGACAGATGATTTGATTAAGCAACGCTGAGGCTAATCAGAACTAAATGGGAGACTACTTTAAAAGCAATCGTGTCAATAGCTTTTTTCATGCTGACCGGAATTATGGTTATATTCAGTTCTAAATGAACCATTTAGGATTTACCTTCTCTTGGAAAATGGATTATTACTAGTCACTATGGCTATCATAACTGCATATTCTTTTTTTTTTGTTATTTTGATTCTCAGGTATATATCAATTGATATCTTATATGTTTTTATATAGAGTGATGTGGTTCCAGGTTGATTAATTCTGTCTAACTGTGTGGTATATATACTAGAGAGACAAAACAATGAAAATAATATGCTGTTGTCATAGCCCTACTAATCACCTGGCATACCACCTATCGTGATACACCGCGGAGGTTGCTTAAACCTTATGTATGAGTACGTCTCCACCAGCTACCTTGCTTTTCAAAACATAACCTAATCGTATGTAAATCCTTGTAAGTATCGGCGAATAAACACCCTGTGTATTACGTGTGTCAATATTGACCTCGCCCCCGTAAAATAGATTTTTAAAATGAATAAAAAGAAATAAAAGAAGATAAAAAAATAACGTTGTTATATCTACTACCAAGATATATCAGCGGTTGGGGAATGATTGTTAATTTGATATTTCCTAGAAACTTCCTCATTCGCATGAAGCACACCTATCCATCGAGTTTGCGTGGCCTTTTATGTACTATATATAAGTAACGTTCGCAAAATATATCCGAAGTCATCTTCCGAATAATAACTTATATATTTTATTAGTGTGCATATCATGTTAGAACAGCGTTACCCCGGATTAATAATATACAACATTTTAAAAATGAGATTCATAAATCGGAATAATTATTGCCTAAATAAGTAAGGGGACGACACTTTCAATCTATATTCAATGTAATTATGTAGGAATTTAGAATTAAAATATTGTAATTTCAGTGGAACTAAATATTACGTTGGAAAGAAAATGTAGAGTAGATAACTGACCCATAAAAACAAATCTGATCCTGGCTTATACGGCATAGTCATGTTGATACACCCGTTCCCATCAGATCACCGAAGTTAACGTTGCATCGTGTCAGTACTATATGGGTGACCCTTTGGGACTTCAAGGTGCTGTATCTGCTTATCTCGGTATTGTTTCCAGTCATCCTGGACTTCTCTTTGCCAGTAGACTCAAACAATGCCGATTCAAAAGAGGTTTGGTTGTGATTGCGCAACCCTTGCCTCACAATTTCAGGCGCAGCTGCCCCTACAGGGGGAATACTTAGTTTTTCGAGACTGAACGGAGACATCGAAAAACGAATCGGTAAATTGATTTACTCCATATCTTTCTAGTTAGATATTGGTACGGGGGTGCATGTGAGGCTTGTCAAAATTTTATGTAAATATATTTCCGTTAAACAAAATGTGTTCGACATTGATACGATGCATTTGTCAGTCTGTGTATTTAATCAGTTAAGGACCAATTTACCAGACAAAAACAAACAAACAAAAAAAACAATGTAAAATGGGATTTGATAGCAGTGTAATGATAGAGACTTACTAGAGCTAAAGGGTCTAACATAAATATTCTCCTTGTGCTGTACTTATTAAAAGTTTCAGCTTATAATTAACGCATTTTATAATTTTATAAGAGGCAAACTAAAATCACTTTAAATGTGTGGATTATGGTATCGTTTTTAATTTGTTTATTGACGAATAAAAAACGAACAAATGTAACATACATACATACATACATACATACATACATATATATATATACATACATACATACATACAAATATATATATTCATACATAGATATATATACATACATACATACATATGTATATGTATATTCTTTATCACTGTAAAATCACAAAGTAAAATTAAGTTAAACTAAATCATAATTGCCAGTTGAAAGAGAGATGGAGTGGTCGACGATGTAAAATACATTTCATTTGTAACGGAAAAATCAAAGTCGAATTTATGAAACAAAAAACTGTAAAGGTCATTATTTGGAGATATTAACGCATATTTGGTATCGAACTTCACCCCGGGTAAGTCAATACGTGAACCCTGATGTGTGAGACGATTATCGATGAGAGAAACCTTGTTGGGAAAAGTACTCGATCTAGATGTGGGGGAGACGTACCTATTTATTCAATCACGACGAACCCAGGTGAAACGGACTTGCCGATGATTGGCTACCTGAAAATACCAGCTGTCCATCTGATCCCGGGATACATAAGCCCATGCAGAGAAAGAAAAATCAGTTTTTGCAGAGATTCTGGAGTGAGTTGACTCGAGGAAACTGCCCATCGCTTCCAACCTCACCGTTCGATAAGCACTCGTCCGTTGACCAATTGGAAGCCAAAATCGGGCACTGAAAAAACTTATTAAGACCCCGTCCATTGTAACAAACAGAAAAAGAACACTTGCAAATTACATTTTATTCTTTTCTTTTTAGTCTCCTGTGAAAAACTGTACATATTTCATAATTTTATTTTTTTGTGAATAATTGATTTCATAAGGAAACTAAAACCAGCGTCGGTTGTTATTATTATTGTTAATACTACAAGATTACTTAACAGAAAGCAAAACAATCAAGTGGAATAGTCTTTTTTCAGCAGAAGAAACAAAATAGGTGAGATCAACAACGGTGCATCCGGCGTCAGATTAACCCTCTCTTCCTGAAAGCAACTGGAGCTGCGTCGCTGTTTTAGCCACCTACAACTACACTTGTAACTGTGTGACCACAGCGACATTCTTTACAAAGAAGGTCTGCGCACGAACGCCTCTCACAGGTATGAGGAGCAAACACAAACGGGGGAGGGACTCCCGTTCTCAGACTCCGCCCAGCGGGAAGAGAGAAGGCAAGAGTTTGTCACCACTGGAAGAAGATCGGAGCTCCACATGTCAAATGATGGTGAGGGGACCATACATGTAAGATGATGGTGGGGAGTATAGCAGTGGCGGCTCTGGTGGACACCGGATCCACAGTATCTCTGGTTAGGTCAAAAGTATATTATGATATGGCGAACCGAGCTCAACTGCGTCCCGTCGATCTGAAGTTTAAGCAGGTAGATAGAAACTAACTACAGGTGTAGGGCTTAGCTCATTTCCCGTATAAGTTAGGGAGAGTATCCGTACACTTTCAAGCCTACGTGGCACCAAACCTGTGTGAAAAAACTATATTGGGCAATGACTGGTGAAAAGAGCATGTGATTGGGAAAGAGGAGCATCCCTTTCAGAGAACAAACTCAGATTGAGAGCCCTCCGAAATGACCATAGAGGCTGCAGAAATTCCTCCCAGGATAATGGTGTCCAGCAGAAGAAGGATTATTGGTCGAAGAGGCAGCAGTACCGGTGCGTACCATGTCAGCGACCTACCAGAAGACGATATCGAGAATCCGGAAGTAGTGGTTAACGAAACACTGGTGGACGGAGCCCAGAATTTACCAATGAGGAATTACTCCAATAAGACTGTTTGAATAAAACAGGGAACCCAATGGCTTCACAAGTGGATGCTAAAGTCCTTCAGTATCCTTTTCCAGAAACTGAGTTTGGAAATTTCTGGACACTATCCGCTCACAGAGCAAGGGACCCAGTACATAGTAAGCGTCGTGAATTGGCTCACTCATAGGCGAGAGACATATGCGGTGCCAGACAAGAGCCTACAGACGGTGACAGATTTGCTTCTGAGAGAGATTTGGAGCCGCGGTGCAACTGGTCACCGACAATTGTACCGAAAACGTCAATTAAATCATGGATGAAACCTTGACAAGTGTCGGGGTGGAACATGTGTTGACTTCCTCCTATAATCCCAGAGTAACTGCAAAGTTGAGTTACTTCATAAGACATTGGCGGATATCTTGATGAAGTTGACTATTGACAGTTCAGACAGGTGGAACCAGTTTCTCACACAGGCCGTTGCAGCAGCAATTTTAGGAGAGGAATATATTTACAACGCTTGAATCTGGGCTGGTTAATGCCAGAATACCTTACTGGACTATAGGACCACATTGGCCGGCAACGTTCTCTCCGAGCTAAACTAAAGTTACCAATATGCTGAACAAACTGCTTAGGGTGGGGGAATAGCAGGTACGTTTGGAAAGTCTAGCGGACAAACAATCGGGGGTCAGCTTTTATAGGGTAATCACGAGGGGGGATTGGATGAGCTGGATAACTGTTTTGATCGCCATGTTGATTGCAGTGATGCGTTGTGAGAAGAAACGGGTGAAACGACTTGACAAAAAAAAACAAGTGTAAAGATTGCCGAAGGTGTGGGGATGTAACTCCTGTCAAAACTCACCTAAAATCGAGATGGACCAAACTAGCGTAGGTGCGGACATTTATGTCACTCAAGGGAAAGAAAGCGCGCTGATTACCAAGGACCCTGAGATGAATGTAAGACATACTTAAAATTTATTTTAATGTTTTTGTGATTTCTTATATAGGGGAGAAATTGAGGGATAATCCGGCAGGAACTTTGATATCGGAGGGAGACCATAGATTCCAGGTAAAGTAATAAAAATATGAAAAAAACAGTGATAATAAAAAATAAAAAAGGTGAACACCCGCGCCTGAATAAATGAATAAAAACTTCTTTCCTTTTTTGATTATGAATAAAAATGTGTTAACCCCTAGCAACAATGGCGCAGGGAAGATTTAAAAATATATATATAATTAGTTTTACTGCATGTTTCTTTTCAGGATTGGAAAAACTTTTTGATTATGAAAATAAATGAGTTAACCCCTACAGACAATGGTCCAGGGAAGATAATTGAAAAAAAAATATGTATTAGTAAGACTGCATGTTATATTTCAGAGATAATTGTTTAAAAGAACTTTATTTTATGAGCATGAAAAAAACTGCGCAAATAAGAAATACTCTTTAAAAAACAAAAAATATATATAGTAGAAGGCGAATACTAACTTCCGATTAGAACTACATGTTATTTTATTTTATTTTATGTTGAATTATGAGGACATATAACCTTTTCTGCTTTTATAGAAGGGCATATACAATTTTGTGCCTTCTAGTTAATTATACTGAAGGACGTGGATTGTCTTTCTGACATGAATATATACTCAGTAGAATAGTTCATGATTTGTTTATTTCTACATGTGGACTGGTGAGAAAAGCGATAGTCAGTACGAACTAGCCAGTATGAGGTATCGTTGGACATTGATTGTCGGAGACCTAAAAAGAATGTGAACCGATCAGCGTTGGATCAAGAATGGACGAGGAGTGTGTGGACGTGTTAGACTAAAAAATTTCCGTTAGTAGCTGGGTGAACTAAGGAGGCGAATGTGACACAACTAGCCATAGTAAGAAAAGATTACACCAAAGAGGGGTTACGGAGGGTTAAATTAAAGATTGTCGCTAACTGCCCCCTAAAATGGCAAGAGAAAATGGAATTAGAAGCTTTTTTAATTCATGGCGGATTTCGGAGAACAGCGAGTAACCCTGCAGTTTGAAGAAAGAGTGCGTGGTCTCCGATGTAAATACATTTCCTTTGTAACTGAAAAAAAATCGAAGTTCAATTTGTGAAACACTAAACTGTAAAGCTGATTATTTGGAGATATTTAGTATCTAATGTTTAGTCTCGAACTTGATGCTAGGATGTAAGTACGGATGGATGAGACGATTATCGATGAGAGAACCATTGTTGGTGGAGAATTACTAGACCTGGAGGGGGAGGTAACTAATTATTCAACCAGGATGAACAAAAATGCAATGGACTAGACGATAATTTGTAAGCTAGGATAACCAGACGTGTTACTACCAATCCCAATCCGGAATACATAAACCCGTGCAGAGCAAGAAAAATCAGTTTTTGCAGAGTGGCTGGTGTGAGTTGACTCGGGGACACTGTTCACCGCTCCCCACTCCGCCGTTTGATTAGCTGTCGCCCGTTGAAAAACTGGAAGCAAACATCGGTTATTGAAAAAAAAACTGACTACGACCACCGTTCATCGACTGTTGTAACCATCAGAAAAAAACGTGCAAACGGTATTTTATTTATTTTATTCTGATTCTCCCGTGAAGAACTATACATACTTATTTTCATTTTTACACTTTTGTTAATAATTTATTTTATTCGGAAACTACAACCAGCATTGGTTATTATTATTGTTTATAATTACAAGCGAAACTAACAGAAAGAAAAAAAACAACCAATGTGAATTTCTTTCTCCAGCAATAGGAGAAAGAAGATAAAAGAGATCAACAACTGTTGCATCCGTCATCAGATCAATCCTTCTTTTTGAAAGCCACAGAACTTTAATGGGGGTGTGGTCGCAGCGGCCTTCTTCGTGTTCACGCTTGAGCGAAAGAGGACGTGCCGGCACATGTGACCCTGACTTGAAAGTAAAACAACGATCATAACCGGGGCTTGTAACTTCGTTGAGCTGTGACCTCAAGAATTGACCTGTCTGGATTTGCATTTTGCGGGTGCTGGCAATGGCCCTGTTTTTATAACCTGGATCGACAATTAGCATAACTTGTACAGTGACTTATTTTCGGTCCCGTCCGTTTAACATTGCGTTACTTTACAAACATGATAGAAGGCTCCTTTTGCTCGTGGGATTTCTACAAAAAAAAAAAAGAAAAAGAAAACCGGTTTTCTATCAAACAGAAATAGAATAATGTCGCATTTTCTATGGCGGAAATATTCTCGTCACAGCCTATAGTCAATCCTTTTATTTAAAATTTAAGTGTAGCTGGGAGCTATGTTTCCAGTATTCAGTCGAGGTCTGAATCATTATTTGTTCTTCTGTCTTTCCATCCTCTCAGAATATCCACAAGCTCTTTTAGGGTACTCAAATATTTTGATGAGATATCTGTTCGTCACGCTATATATGTATATATATATATATATATATATATATATATATATATATATATATATATATATATATATAAAGTTGAGTTTTTGTCGCCTGTGATTTATATTAAAAGTCTACTTTTTCTCTTGCCATTTAATTCCTGTCCTTAGATATGTTGCACAAGGTTGTTCTCATGTGGGGGAAAACCAGCCCCCTACAATGGGGTATTCTAGAACTAAGTAAAAATAAAATTGCTATAGTCATGGGGGTTTCCCCTACATTGACTTAAGAAAAATTAACTTTAATTTTGCAACAGAAAATATTATATTATTATCTTAGCCCGTAGGTCATATTTCCTTTTTTATCTTGTTATTTATTTGCTTCCCCACGAGAGCAAGTGTGATAAAATGTCGGTTAACTATGGCGCACACTAACTCCTTGAAAATGGGCACTCTGGAAGTAGGCTAAAGTGCTTTAGCATAGAATGGTTTCTTCTATATTGACTAAGAGCAAATTAACTTAAGGCATACGTTTATTATTTTATAATTATTAAAACAGATATTTCAATATACTCAGTCGTAAATATGCCAGCGACTATAGAAAGCTTACTAATTTGCATATTTTAAAAAAAAAACGAGCGTTACGAGTGGCGTGTAATAAGTAATTCCCCTGACCCACTTCCCATTGCATTATTAGTCTTTATCTACATAGGAATCACCCAGAGTTATGCATTTCTTCCATCGTTTGATGCAGCTCTAGAGACCGTTTTTGTAGAACACCGCAGGTTTGTCCTACAATTACGACGTGGCTTCAGAAATCAAGGCTGCATCATCTGGGAAACGCTTTCCTTTCAAAAACAACATCATGGTTGAGAAGAGGTGAAAGTCAGAGTGTCCAAGGTCAGGAGAGTTCGGAGGGTGGGGATAGATTTCATAACGACACGTCCGTGCTTCTGATCTGGCGACATGCAAGTTGTGGACCGGAGTGTTGTCCTTCAGCAGGAGGGTACCTTTGCTGATCTTGCCCCGCCTCTGGATTTTGATAGCTTCCCTTAATATCCTCAAAAATGAAGCATAATAAGCTCCTGTAATATGTGGTATCCTTTGCCAGAAAATCTGTCATCACAACTTCGTCCTCGTCCCAGAAGACTGTGAGCATGACTTTGCAAGCGGAGGGCTGCACCCTTGCCTTCTTTGGAGGTGGTGATTCCAAGTGCTTCCACTGCATTGACTGGGATTTGGTCTCTGGATCATAGTGATGGACCCAGGTTTCATCTTCTGTAATCAGTCTTTTTAAAACTTTGACTTATCTTTTTGGCACATCTTCAAATTCATCCTCAAGCAGCCGACGCGTTCTCGCTTCTGGAATGGTATGAGCTACCTGGGAATCCATCTGGAAGACACCTTATGCATATGCAAATGGTAGTGAATGATCGTTTCCACAGACCATGTACTAATCTTGACATCTTGGACTATTTGGCGAATAGTAAAGCGCCGATCTTCCAAAATGGCAGCCTCAAATTGACGGACAGATGCCTCATCAATGGCAGAAGGGATGGGGCGACCAGCTCTGGGAACTATTTCCACAGACTTCCGGCCATGTTTGAATTCACGATGCCAGCGTTTTACAAGGTCATATGATTGGGCATTATCATCATAAGTTTCTTTCATTTCATCGAAAGTCTCCTGTAGTGTTTGTCATTTCAAATACAAAAACCGGATCACTGCTCGACATTTAACAGGCTTTATATCACACCTGACTCAGTTTAAATACCTGTAAAACAGAAACCACAATTAGTTCAGAGCTGTACTTTGTCACATAACCCGTAGAGATATAAATCATTGCAAAATTTCAGCTAGATCAGACTACTGGAAGTGGGTCAGGGGCATTACTTATTGCACACCACTCGTAATTTATTAATGCTTTACTTTGTATTTACGTTCCTTAGACATTATATTTTATATAATTAACCCTGTTGTTAGTGGCTTCATTATTAATACTTTCTTAATGTCACAACAATCTCCTTAGTAAGTGAACAAACATATATCTTGATTGAAACTATTTTTATTGGTCATCTGAGTCCATGGGTGCCTTTTCTGAGAGCCCGGATTTTCCGCACATTATAAAACAATCTAGTCACTGACTTTGTTCTCGTATGAAACATTTAAATAGAGAACGCACTTATGCAGCCAGGGTTAGATTAGCTCAAAATAATAAAGAGTTGCACTCTGAATTCGTGATCTGTTCTAACTGGGAATATGGGCTTTATAAAAGACATTCTGTTTAATTGCATATAAGTGTGTTTAGAATTTATAATCGATTGATGGATAAATATGATAAATCTTTTATTTATATTTTTTTTTTGGGGGGGAGATTATAAACTAATTCTGATCTCTGTTCATATTTATATCTATCTCCCAGGGAATATGAGGTGATAATTATTTCCCTAAACAATGTACCCTGAATCGGAATGTATAACTAAAGGTTCGAAAACAGTCCACTTATATTTTTAAAACATAGTGTTTTAGGTAAATAATATTGTAAAAATTTTCCTGGTATAAAATGTGTATAGCAAAAATGAATTTATGTAAATGACAATATTTAAGCAGTATATATTTTAAAGTAGCCTATAACCTATATTAGAAGGTATACGCTTGGATGAAGCCATCTGCTCACTATGAAGTATGCACACGACTGTAATCTTAAGATGCAGAAAAGTCGTGCACAAAATACTGGAAACCGAAATCACAAAATTTTCTGAGAAAGTGAAGTACAAACATACAGACTCTTTCAGTCTTTGATCGATTATGGATACACACGAAAGGGGAATCAGCGCGTGAAATTGTTGAGGCAGAAGCTACGCAATGCCCAACCACACATTTTCTGAGACGACATTGTTTAATACCAAGGTAAAGTGATGTGTTTGTACAGGGCGATGGAAATAAACACCGAGATAAGCGGAGAGCACATACAGTACCTAGAATTCCCACACGGTCACCCATTTGTTACTGAACAGGCACAACGTTGCTTACCTTCGGAGATCTGACGAGAACCAGTATATCTACATGATTATGCCGCATATAAAATACAAACATACAACCAACTATACCTATACACACATCATAATATCACAAACACAAAACCACACCTTACTATATACGCATAACTTATGATTATTAATTATTATTTTATTAATATTCTTCCAGTGCTATTAAATATAAATGAATCTGCGTAATAGAATATTAATTCAATTATCTTTTGATATTGTATTGAATGATATACGTGATAATTCCGTTTACTTCCTATATTGTTTCTATAAAGTATATGTGATTTTTTTTTACTTTATTTTACATTTATTTTGATGTTTTAATATTAACTTTCGTTTTAGTCTTTTAAGAAACCAATAATATGTTTTATTAGGAAAATGGCAACGTAACAAGTAATTATAATATTATTGCTGTTTTTGTATATATATATAACACCTATAATCGTAAAAGCAGTAAGAATTCTTTAAATAATCTGGAAAACTGCGACTATACAACGAGGGGGGAATAAGTAAAAAATGCTGAAAATTGAAACAAGTCACGTAGAAAGATAAACAGGATTAGAAAAAAGGCAAAATAGTCGCAAGAATGGAGGGTGGAGTGACTGAGGAATGAAAGCACCATTCAGACTTCTATTAGAAAGGTAGGGGCATTTGGTCTAGTGTAATTGCGATAGAAGAATTGCTTCGCCCAGATCTTCAAAACACTAGTGGTTATTATCAGTAAGCATTATTAGTAGTTGAAATTGATTTGGAAAATTATTGATTTTACAGCGGTTTAAAGTGAAATATTGCATGTTTTATGATGTTAAACTGAGGATTCTAGTGCGCAAATGGATTACAACATACACCTGTACCTTATATATATATATATATATATATATATATATATATATATATATATATATATATATATATATTCCAGTGGTGAAAAAACCGGACTCGAGTGCTCAATGTGTAGCCAGAGCAGTATATAAGAAATTTATTACTGTGAGTCAAGAATGAGTTTACATATTGTTTCAACTAGAGGAAAATCCTCAAAGAGGGGAAATATCCAACTAGCATCGTCAGAATCCATAGATGGACTAAGTTATAAAATCAAATAAGAATGGAAAACTCGTAGATGAAGGGGAGTTAGAAAAGAAGGGGGAGTGGAGGAGAGAGGACATTGGAATTTAAAGTAGTTCGAGTGTATACGATAAGAGAGGGGTTTATAATTAAATATTAATTATGTGTTAATTCTTATAAACGTTTTTTTTTTTAATTTATAACGGTTTAAAATTAAAAGACGCTATTCATATTTATAACGGCATAAGTAACAGTTAATTTAAAGGGTCACCATTGCAACAGGTTGGAGAGTTAATGCTAGTGGGCATGGTGTGGTGGGAGGAGGAAGGAACGGGTTGAAAACGGGGTTTAAAGTGATTTATCCGGGCGGGGAGAGATTGAAAGATATTTATTGTTTATAAATAAGGAAAAGGAAAAAGAAACGGAAAAATAGAATATTCATTAATTTATCCTTCTATTTTTCCGGATATCGACACTTCAAAAGCATTAATCGTGGGGGAGGAGAAGAAAAAACGAGACGAACATTTTTTAAAGAGTAAATTCAGTTGTTTAGAAGTTAATTTAGTTGTTGATTCTTTATGGTGAACGCCATGTAAATAATTGCTTTTAAGTTTTTCACTATATATATAGACATGTTGTTTTCTTTGTTTTCTGGCCACAAATGATTGAATGTATGTAAACTTGTTAATTCCAAAATGTAAAACCCTTCACTTTTCACTATACCTCACCGAATAAGCAAAAGGCAATTAAAATTTTAAATTGAAACTTTCCCCCTCCTACCTTACCCCCTCCCGTTTTTTCTTCTTTTTTACGATCATCTCTCCCCCTCCCCCTCAATATATCCATATATCTCGACCCACGCCTACCTGAATCTGCTACCCCCACACACGATACAATCTAATGTATCTTACCCCTCAAAACTGAAATATTGTCAATACCCATCTCCCTCCCCCCTTATTATCTTCTACCTCACTCCCCATCTTTCTCTATTTCCCCCTCTTGTATTTCGTCTAAAACACCTTTCTAATACTAACAACCACTTCTGTAAGGCCTGACGAGGCTGTTGGATCGTAAACATGGTCCAACATCTGAAACATATGTAGCCAACAGATAAAATGGTAATAAAAAATAAAACATATATATATATATATATATATATATATATATATATATATATATATATATATATATATATATATATAGGAAATTTATTACTGTGAGTCCAGAATGAGTTTACAAATTGTTTCAGCTAGAGGAAAATCCTCAAAGAGAGGAAAAAATCCAACTAGCATCGTCAGAATTTATAGATGGACTAAGTTATAAAGTCAAATAAGAATGGATAAATCATAGATAAAGGGGAGTTAGAAAAGAAGGGAGGAGTGGTGGGGAGAGGACGTTGGAGTTTAAAGTAGTAGGAGTGTATTAAAAAAAGAGAGGGGTTTATAATTAAATATTAATTATGTGTAAATTCTTATATACGTTTTTTTTAAAACGGTTTAAACTTAAAAGACGCTACTTTTGTTGATAACGGCATAAGTAACAGTTACTTTAAAGGATCACGATGGCAACAGGTTGGAGAGTTAACGTTAGTGAAGGAACGGGTTGAAAATGGGGTTTAAAGTAATTTAGCGGGCGGGGAGAGATTGAAAGATATTTATTGTTTATAAAATGGAAAGAAAAAGAAAAGGAAAAATAAGTTAATGAATTATACTTTACAGGTTTATTTTGATAGTGTAATGATATATATATATAATTAAATATAATATATATATATATATATATATATATATATATAAATAAATTAGCCGGGCAGGTAGAAATTATACGTTACAGGTTTATTTTAATGAAATAAAATAAAATAGGTGAAAGCTTAAGTAAGTAACTTAAATAATAGGAAAAAAACAAAAAAAAACAGCATTTTTAATAAGTAACACACAAATACAAGCACACGCATAAATGTGTACAGCAAATGCACATATGTAAATGGGGGAAAAGCCCATGCGTGATTACACACATATATATATATATATATATATATATATATATATATATATATATACACACATATATATAAAAAACATACATACACAAACACATATATATATATGCACACATACACAGATACGTAAAAATACACGCATATATACATATATAAACATATATGTAAATACACATACATCCAGATGCAAACACTTACACATACATATACATATATATACATATACATACATATATATATATATAAATATAAATTAGCTGGGAGGGGGGGAAATTGAAAAATATTTTATAAATAATTTTAAAATTTTCGGGCGTTGTAGTTGAAGGAAAGAGAGAAGGAAAAATATAAATTAATAAATTATAAGTTACAAGTTTATTTTACTAATATAGGAATAGGTAAGAATATCAGTAATTTAATCAAATAATAATAAATTCATAAAATTATTAGGGACATATTTATAATAAGTGAATAAAACACATACACACATAGAAACACACACACACAAATACACATCTAGAAGATACGCACACAAATACAAAAATTTTTATATAAACACATACATATACACACATGTAGAAGATACGCACACAAATACAAATAACTATATATATACATACATATACATATATATATACACATATAAATACATACATACACACACATATACATATGTATACACACATACACACACATACATACATATATATATATATATATATATATATATATATATAAATTAGCTGGGCAGGGAGAGATTGAAAAAATTAATGTTTTGTTTTTAATTTATTATTTATAATTTTTTAAATAGTCGGGCGTTAAGTTGAAAGAAAGAAATGTGAAATAGAAGGGTAAATAGGTGAATTATACGTTATAGGTTTATTTAATAAAGTAAAAAAGTAAGGATATCAGTAAGTTAATTAAATAATAAAAAATAATATAATTATTAATAAAATGTTAATATAAGTAGATAACAAAAACACATAAATACATACACATGAGTACACATGTAAAAAATGTACACACATCAATGGGGAGGAGCATGTGCTTGAGTATATGTACAAACACAAATACGAAATATATGTAAGTAAGCTTCGTGTTAAAAAATATGATAATTATTATTGAAAGAATTAGTAAGAGGTAAATATAAGAGAAAAGTGTATTATATATGTTATATGTAGATGGTAAATTAAATAATTAATTAAAATAGAAGGTAAGTAAATGATTAGTTGTTAACAAGTAGATAATAGACCGAGAGGCAAGTCAAAGGATACCAATTGTGATAAGTACGTAATTGAAATATTAGAAATCGAGACCTAACCATGGAAATAGCCAATAAGAACATATGGGGCGGGAACCTTTAAATAATGGCATAAGGAGTGATTAAGGCAAAGGGGGTACAAAAATGAGTTAGGTAAAGAGAGATGTAGCTAAAAATGGTGGGATAAATGGTGGGGGTTCTGTGGAGGGGTTCTTTTAGAATGAATGGGGGACTATATATTTTAGGTTGTAAATAGGGTGTGTGTAATTCGTTAGTGTTAGATTTTAGGGGTGGGTTATAGTTATTATTAGAAGGGTGAGAAGTTGCTTAAGAGGTGGGATTTATAATGTTTACAATTAAGTGAGGTTTCAGTTTTTTTATTTAGAAGTTTATCTCTATCTCTAAAATTAGTAATCAGTACTTTTTCAGTTAAGCATAAATAACATAGGGAGTTTAGTGATTTACAGGTACTAGCTCTATTAAGAATTTCCCAGCTAATAATTGGGGTGAGGTTGTTTCGGGTAAGTAGTAGATAGTGGTTAGTTAATAAAGTACTATTGGGGTGGTTGGGGTTATTTAGGAAGCATTTATGCACTCTAAATCTGTCTTTGAACGTGGTGCTTGAGAGGCCAATGTAAAATGTTTTGTTTTGTGGGTCTTCAGCAGGGGCAATAGTTGCTTTGTAAACCACATTTGTTGAGAGACAATTTTGCTGGAGCGGGCATTGGGGTTTGTTAAGGCAGTTACAGTTATTTTGACCATTGTTATTATAGTTGTGGTTATTTAGTATTTTATTGTTGTGTTTTTTAATTTTATTTTCTAGATTATTTGTGCAACTGTAGCTAAGCTTAATAGTGTTTTTATTAAAAATTTTATGTAGAATATTGCTAGGGGGGAAGTGGTGATTAAGAAGCATGAAGAATTTTTTACCTAATTTAGTTTTTCAATCTCTCCCTGCTCAGCTTATTTATATATATATATATATATATATGTATGTGTGTGTATGTGTGTGTATATGTATGTATATGTGTGTGTACGTATGTATTTATATGTGTATATATATATGTATATGTATGTATATATATATATTTATTTGTATTTGTGTGCGTATCTTCTACATGTTTGTATATGTATGTGTTTATATATATATGTTTTTGTATTTGTGTGCGTATCTTCTAGATGTGTATTTGTGTGTGTGTTTCTCTGTGTGTGTGTGTTTTATTCACTTATTATAAATATGTCCCTAATAATTTTATGAATTTATTATTATTTGATTAAATTACTGATATTCTTACCTATTTCTATATTAGTAAAATAAACTTGTAACTTATAATTTATTAATTTATATTTTTCCTTCTCTCTTTCCTTCAACTACAACGCCCGAAAATTTTAAAATTATTTATAAAATATTTTTCAATTTCCCCCCCTCCCAGCTAATTTATATTTATATATATATATATGTATGTATATGTATATGTATATGTATGTGTATGTGTAAGTGTGTGCATCTGGATGTATGTGTATTTACATATATGTTTATATATGTATATATGCGTGTATTTTTACGTATCTGTGTATGTGTGCATATATATATGTGTTTGTGTATGTATGTTTTATATATATATATATGTGTATATGTATATATATATATATATATATGTATGTGTAATCACGCATGTGCTTTTCCCCCATTTACGTATGTGCATTTGCTGTACACATTTATGCGTGTGCTTGTATTTGTGTGTTACTTATTAAAAATGCTGTTTTTTTTGTTTTTTGTTTTTTTTCCTATTATTTAAATTACTTACTTAAGCTTTCACCTATTTTATTTTATTTCATTAAAATAAACCTTTAACGTATAATTTCTACCTGCCCGGCTAATTTATTTATATATATATATTATATTTAATTATATATATCATTACACTATCAAAATAAACCTGTAAAGTATAATTCATTAACTTATTTTTCCTTTTCTTTTTTTTCCATTTTATAAACAATAAATATCTTTCAATCTCTCCCCGCCCGGCTAAATTACTTTAAACCCCATTTTCAACCCGTTCCTTCACCTATTTTATTTTATTTCATTAAAATAAACCTGTAACGTATAATTTCTACCTGCCCGGCTAATTTATTTATATATATATATATATATATTATATTTAATTATATATATCATTACACTATCAAAATAAACCTGTAAAGTATAATTCATTAACTTATTTTTCCTTTTCTTTTTTTTCCATTTTATAAACAATAAATATCTTTCAATCTCTCCCCGCCCGCTAAATTACTTTTAACCCCATTTTCAACCCGTTCCTTCACTAACGTTAACTCTCCAACCTGTTGCCATCGTGATCCTTTAAATTAACTGTTACTTATGCCGTTATCAACTAAAGTAGCGTCTTTTAAGTTTAAACCGTTAAAAAAAAACGTATATAAGAATTTACACATAATTAATATTTAATTATAAACCCCTCTCTTTTTTTAATACACTCCTACTACTTTAAACTCCAACGTCCTCTCCCCACCATTCCTCCCTTCTTTTCTAACTCCCCTTTATCTATGATTTATCCATTCTTATTTGACTTTATAACTTAGTCCATCTATGAATTCTGACGATGCTAGTTGGATTTTTTCCTCTCTTTGAGGATTTTCCTCTAGCTGAAACAATTTGTAAACTCATTCTGAACTCACAGTAATAAATTTCCTATATACTGCTCTGACTACACATTGAGCACTCTAGTCCGGTTTTTTCACCACTGGTAAATATATATATATATATATATATATATATAGTAATTTATAAAATATAAATGGCGATTAAGGTACACTGAATATTCCGCGTTTCATTCACTCTATGACTGTGCAGGGTTATGCGCGAATTCTGTGGTTGTTTATCGTTTTTATATGCTCCTCTTCTATTGAGATTTTAGTTAGCCAATCAGCTGTCTAGTATCCACCGCGCCCTTCCTATCAGCCAATGAGCATGCATTTATCGGACAAAGGCCTATTTTGCTACTGGTTGACTTGTTCCTTTGTGTGTGCTCTATTTAGTTTCTTGATCTGTTTTAAAACTAGGTTAGTGTTTTTTATGTTAGTTTATATATAAATATATATGTGTGTACATACATATATGCACATATATATACATATATATATACATACATACATCTGTGATCGTGTATGTATATTCATGTTTATTTAATTTATTTATTTGTTTATTTTCTATTGCGCATAAGCCCGAAGAGTCCTAGAGTGGATGAAACGCGGAATATTCAGTGTAGTTTAATCGCCATATATATTTTATAAATTACTAACACGCTTTACCTACGTATTGAGCACTTTTGAAGTAAATACTTTAAATAGTTTACGCATAAATCTATACTTTCGTATATTAATTTAATTTAATGTGAGTAAATTACGTAGTTATATGTATATATTATATATATATTATATATACATACATATATATATATATATATACATATATATATATATATATATACATACAGTGCCCGTGTCATTTTTTTGTATTCTTAGCTTCCAAATGGTAATGAAACTTTTTATAAACATAGAAAATATATTAAAATTAAGAATAGTGTTAAAAATTAAAAATAACAATTTAACTCAAAGGGAAGAGAAAATGCAATGATTAGCACCGACAAAAGTTTATAATAGATATCAAATTCATTATATTTCTTAATAATTTTATTTCGGTTTATCATGGTAAAATGCTTAGAAGCTTATAGAATGTCCAGACCCTATATAATCATCTCCTAAGTCTTGTACGGTGGAGGGAGATCTCAACGGATATTTACCTCGTGGAAACGAGATCTTACTGATACCTTATCTTTCTTTGTACCCTTGTACCTTTTCTTAATACACTTGTAAACCACCTACTACTTGTTTTCCCGTGTCGTTCTTGTGGACCCAATTGAGTCTAATAACGACGTAAGCAATTAGTAAACATATTTCGTCATTCTTTATCTCATAACCGTATTGCGAGACACCACATAATGGGAAAGAATTAAGAGATTAGTTAAGAGCTCAGAAAACGAATTGTAAGTATTAATCAAAGTGGATTGGGATATATAACAATATCCAAACAGTTGATGGCTCCTTTGAATTCTGTTGGAACAATAATCCGGCAATGGAAGTCTATCAAATCAACCTTTCCTTTGGCCAGATCAGGTCGTTCTCGAAAAATAACGAAATGTGCTGAAAGGTTATTAACAAGGAAGGTTATGAATTCATCAAGAATTACTCTTAGAGAGCTGCCGAAGGACTTAGAAAGCAGTGAAATTAAAGTTAACAAGGACACAGTCAGTAGAACCCTTCTTGGAAAAAAAGAAAGTGTGAAGTTGCTCAAATTGAAATCAGACTGTATCTTTCAACATGATAATGATCCCAAACGCACTGCGAAACTCAAACAAAATTGGTTTAATTCAAATGAAGTGAATGTTTTAAAGTGGCCTGGTCAATCTTCCGATCTAAACCCTGTACAGAATTTATGAGAAGAATTGAAATTACGGGTCCATAAAAGAGAACCTTTTAATCTGCGGGAATCGGAGAGAATGTGTGTGGTAGAATAGAATAAAATAACAAAAGACACATGTAAGAAGTTCGTAGGAGATTACTCAACACGTCTGCATGCTGTAATCAACAATAACGGTTATGCTACAAAATGCTAGATATTACTTTGTAAATGTGTTGTAAACTTCTGCATTGCTAATTACTGAGTTTTCTTTTCGCGTTGTGTTAAATTGTTATTTTTTTATTTTTCCCACTGTTTCTATCTTAGTTTCAATACATTTGTGCCTGGGTTCGTTTGTCTGTATGTATGTGTGTGTGTGTGTGTGTGTGTGTGTGTGTGTGTGTGTGTGTGTGTGTGTGTGTGTGAGTGTGAGACTTTCATTTGTAATCACATATTTTTTCTCTTATTAACGCTATCTAAAACACTGAGCATCCTCTTCAGGATATGATGTTTTTTTTGGTAATATTCATGTTCCAATTTTTTATCTAAATATATATATATATATATATATATTTGTGTGTGTGTGTGTGTGTGTGTGTGTGTGTGTGTGTGTGTAAACATATACGCATACTTGATACATAGTGAGAAATATTTCTAAAAGAAATACAATCTATTCAGAATATAACCTTCGGATAAGGGAGGGATTATTAGCATTATGCAATGAATCTTTCTTATTATATTATGCATCTATTGAACAAAATGTATTGATCCAAAAATCCTATTCAGGATAGCAGGAAACTGATAAGTCAGATTTTGATGTATTCGTTAATGATGTAAACATGTATATACACGACGAGCTAAAAACGTGACACTCTTTTTAAACCACATAACATCAATACACTCGGCGCACAAGCAACTGCTCCTAAAGTAACATTTTATTATATGTAAATCTTTTTAATAGAACGCAATTTTTGATATAAAAGGCTGTGGTGTAACAGAAGAGAAAACGAATTGTTAAAATTCAATAAACGTGGATATACTTATTTGAAACACATCGGGCATACGTTTTAGAAAATCAATTCGACTGGGACTTTGCTGCTGTCAGGTCTATGTGTTTCTTTGCTCAGTATTAGGTGGTTCACCCTTCAAGGGTTTATATTTTATTTGACAAGAGGGTAAACGCAAATTATATGAAGCTGCGAATGCGCTTTCATAGATCAAAAGCGCGCTAATTCTAGAACACTGATGTTCAACTTTACAACTTACCTTGTGCCTAACATCCTGGGGGAAGGAAAATAGCTACTATCTTCCACACTTTGTAACAAGATCAACTACTTGTCACATCGTCACAATGTGGCATACATGTTCCTATTTTACATGTACGTTCATTGATTGTTCTGCAACATATCTGTTGCTCTTCTGTCCTCTTGACGACGATAACTCCGAACAATCCGTTAGTTAGCAAGATACCAAGGCTTTAGCGTTGACGTTTTTAGATGCAGAATAGCTTTCTACTATAATGACATATATGCTCAAACTAGTAGGTTTTTAAACTCTCTTCATGCTTCTTGTGTTCCTGACTGCACTAACATGCCGAAATTTAAATGTAATGGTCAACAACCATCTCGCTGCAAAGCAATTTATATATCAGATCGATAATTTACTTTGGACGTGTTTCTAGTCTTTTCTAGATCCCTACTTTTACTTTTATTTAAGAAAAAAAACGGAAGAATCAGCACATACGTGTGGTCTTTCAAAATATTTTTAAGCGGTATTTGTTCTTGTATTCTTCTACATAATGGATAAGAACTGTCTTACCACACTTTTTAATTGTTCAAAGCGAATATTGTCGCATCTTCATTCTGTGTTCGTACTTTAACGGTCAAGAAACGTACCTCTTTTTTAACCTTAATTCTAAAATTCTTACTTTTTAACATTACGAAGAAATTAACCATAATAATTCTATTTTTTACAAAGGAGTCACCACTTGCCAAGGCCCAAAGGATAAAGGTTCATGAATGTATAGTGGTCAAGGGAAATGTGTCAAGTATCTTTAGTTGTGGAAATTTGGTAAATTGAATTACTTAAGGGAATGGCTCATGAAGAATTTCTTCTCGTAACCATATTGTAGTCAGTTGGAATGCAGGAAAACAGAGCAGACTTCAACAGGCGTGCAGTTCTAAGAAAGGACTTAGTTCATGGAATCTCCGCACAGATAAAGAGTGGGAAAAATTATTGATAGTCTTTTCAGATAGACGAGTTCTTTTTATGAAAGTAAGGCGGGGGAAGGGGGACTTAGATTGAAGCCCAGGCGAGAACTTGCCATGAAAATACCGATAAAACAGAGACAGGCTCGCGATGTCTCTTCCGTGGGAAAGAGGTTCGAGGGAAAAGAAAGAGGCACCCCCATTGGGCCACGAAGTCTATTTTGAAATCTGTCAAGGCAGGTGTTACAGAAACGATATTTGATAAAAAAGGTTAAAATGTAATATGTTTAGAAAGTAACAAGGTTTACTTTTACTAGGCTCATAGCATGCGCTTCATAATTTCTGACAGGCTGACACTGAAAGAGAAACGTCCAAGAAAATTTTAAATATGATTTGCAATTGAAGGGATTGAATGGAAAACGTGACTAATCAAATATTATTCAATTCAGAAAAATCGGAAATATCAACTGAAGAATTAAATTTGCATAGCGTTTCGGTCGATGTAATCTCCTACCTACTTTAGGTGTATCTTGATATACTGTAGAATATTTCTACCGAACTTAAGAATATGAACGGAATTTGAAACTAAACCCTTTATTTATTTCACGGGGGTAGCATGCTCATGTTCCGTCAGATGTCCTAAGTAATTCGCAGTTGTATTTTTCGGTCGCCCACGCTGAGAATTGAACCTTCAACTGACGGGAGAATATTACTTTTACAACTGCTATTTTAAAAAAATGTGATATTAATAATTAAGGATTCCGTTTGAAATTCCACCATATCCCCGAGTTCAAAAAGGTACAATTGAAAAAACCACTCAAGATGAGAACAGGAATCCGAAGAATTCTAACTATACCAATCACTAATCCTTATTTTCAAAATTCTAGAAACATGAAGAATTCAATATAAAATTATAATAAAACATATTATGACAATATATTTGTTGTGGTGGCACCCACTCATTTACATATGTGGATAATATTACACATAAATAGTAATACTCGGTTAGTCTGAGTGTGTGTTAACCAGAAGCCACCGAAGGCCGAGCCGAGAGCAGATATGTTCTCCAGCCAAGACTCTCTTACTTGGCAACCATTATGTTAATATACTGTAAATATACTTTTCCTAATACATTTCTTATTGATCTACCTTTATTTGTTGAGTCTTCATTTGTATTGCCTTATATGTTATTTGGTTCAACCTACAAACATAACAGTTGGCGACGAAGATGAACGTCAAGCATAACAGTTTGCGACGAGGATGAACGTCCAAATATAACAGTTTGACGAAGAAATGGAAAGAAATCACTAACAAAAAAAAAACGAGTACAACGCAACGGTTGACCGTTCTAAGGAATACAAGTTTTGGCGAACGCAATAGTCATAAAAACGGGTTTCACGCTAAAGAGAAGTTTGAATCAAGCGGTAAAAATTTATTATTCAGAGAACATTGGAAAGCGGTAAAATATTTTCCTCGCGGAAGTACAACACTAAAAGAGAGAAGCAGTTGTTGCCCAAGTTCCAAGAACAAAAACTGCATTCAGGTTTAAAAAAAAAAGTAACCTCGATTAATAGTATTTTATTTACTTAAATACTAGTCGGGGAAAAAAGACAAACCAAAACCGCTAATTGCAGTCTCAAAGAAAAAAAAAGAAAAAAAACTCAATGACGAAACTAGGCGCCTGAGCTTTTTACTTTGATTCGTAAATATTATGTATATATCCATATATATATATATATATATATATATATATATATATATATATATATATATATATATATATGTGTGTGTATATATATAAATTATACATGCATATATATATATATATATATATATATATATATAAATATATATATATGTATATATATATATATATATATATATATATATATATATATATATATATATATACTAGCAAAATTACCCGTCGTCGACTGGGTTGAAAAACAGCCTACAGAAAATGGACTCTGATTTATGATAGTATGATAGGTTATGAAAAAGAAGGGTTGTAAAGAGATAGCTTCGAATTTTGGGGTATCAAAACCAAAGCAAAATATGATGAAAGTAAAAATAAAAGAGATACATCCCATAATGTATTATACCATACCTGTTCAAACTGAAACACTTATCACAATATTTTGTAGATCTATATTAAAAAAACCTTGTAAAACTTTGTGACATATTTCAATTCTATGGAGGTCAGGTGCGAACGAACACCCCATAATTTTATTATATGATATTTCTTCAAACTGAAACATAATTATCAAAGTATACTTACGCAGATAGATATGAAAAGGCTTTATTACAGTTTGTGCCTATTTCCATTATATGGAGGCCTAGCGCGAACGCAGACTCCACAATTTTAGTATACCATCCCTATTTAAGTTAAAACATTCTTATCAAAGTATTAATATGTACATCTATATCAAAAGCACACGTAAATGTTATTTTTTTATTTTGAATCTTTTTATTTCCATACTTTGTGGACCAGCCCCCACAATTTTAATGAACAACCGTTCTGCCAGATTAAACATACCCATTCCTGTGTCTCGATACATCTTCTATCGTTATATGTAATCAGTGTGTTTTTTTTAATAGCCATATAGGAGCCTATTCGTGACCAGACACACACACACACACACACAGACACACACACAAACACACACAGACATTCAGCTATATATATATATATATATATATATGTATGTATATATATATATATATTTGGGAATTATGGAAAACATTCTTATTACACGATACAACCTTATATTATGTTTGTGTATACATGAAATCATAATTATGAATGAAAAGTGAGTTATGTCAAATGCAATAAAACTATTTTTGATTGAGATTTAAAATAATAAAACGGAAACATATACAATCCTGACTTCGACTGAAAGCTTGTTTTAATTGGAAAAGAACAATAACAGCTGCGTGTAATATATTATATAAATTATTATGTGATAGAATTTTGAATTTAAAATAAAATCACCTTAAACCAAGCTACTACTATTTGGGATCATGACTAACATAAGAATTTAAAGCAGCGAGATGTCTGTTTGCATTACATGTAATCTCCTCTAGGTTATTAGGAGCATGTTAGCAGGAAATACAGATATATATATATATATATATATTTCGAAAGAACAGCTCCCCGAGGGAAAGAAATATAAAGGTAGAAACTGTGGGGAATTTATGGATTTGAACAGTGCAGGAATATAATTTTGTTGCTTTCCTACTTTGTCCAGAATATGTATCAGGTTGGTGCAAAAATAATATCGTTTTATTGACGTTCAACTTCAAAAGATCATAACTCCTTTCATAATAGTTATTAATTATTAATCGAAATAAGAGTCATTAGAAACGACCAAATTTTGTCACCGAGAAACAAGTTTATTTATCGCATTGGCATAGAAATTCGGATTCCTGGAAGCGAGGGAGTAATAAAGGCCGATTCGGAATCAGCTGGGCGTTTGAAGCATTCCCCCACAGGAAGTTGTCAAGATGCTTGGAAAAGTGATAATTTGTGGGCGAGGGGTCCGGTGAATATGGCTGATGAGGCAGAATCTCGTAACCCAATTCGTTCAGGTTCTGCAGGGCCAGTTGAGCAATATGGGGGCGATCGTTGTCATGGAGGAGAATTGGTCCCTTCATATTGACGAATCCCGGGCACATACGTTGAAGCTTCTGCTGCATTTCGTCAATTTCCCGGCAGTACTTCTTCGCCGTAATCGTTTCGCCCAGATTCAAAAAACTGTGATGGATGAGACCGGTCGCAAACCACAAAAGAGTCACAATAACCTCTTTTTAGTACAATTTCGGCTTCAGGTAATGTTGTGGGGCTTCTCTGGAATCCAACCACTGTGCCGAACAACGGCAGTTGTTGTAAAGAATCATCTTTTCATCACACGTCAAAATCTGCTCGAGACATGCGTCGTTTTTCATGCGCAGAAGAACGTAGAAAACACCTGAAAACGATGATTTTTTTGGATTATCGCTCAATTTATGCAACGCCCATTTATCCTACTTATTTTTACTTCTCTATTTCCATTAAATAGCGAACAACTGTTTAGTGGTCTACCTCGAGTTCAACAGACACTTATCGTGTGGTACTGCGGAAATCGGCTTTACTTATTGTTTTCAAATGTTCGTAATCAATTGCAATCGGCTGGCTCGGACCGTCTTCATCTTCCAGGCTCTCTTCATCATTTCGAAAATTCTTGAACCACCGTTGTACCATATATTTTTCGTGGTTCCTGGGCAAAACGCATCATTAATATGACGAGCTGCATTGGCAGCTTTCGACCTATTTGAACTGGAACAAGAAAATCGTGCGGATTTGAATTTTGTCCATGCTGTCAAAAAGCCTGCAAAAACTAAATGAAAAGATCGGTAATGTAAACCCATAACACGAATCGATAGAGCGAAAAACTCTCTTCAAAATGATATATAACATGGCTACATGTATATATTCAAAATGATATTTAAAATGGCTACATATATATATATATATATATATATATATATATATATATATATATATATATATATACACGTTTTCATCTGGGCTGACGTTAACCGCCTGATAGTCAGGGACTCGAACCTTGGATTAACCACTAAGGAGGCTATTCTATCAGCAGGTGCAAAGTTCTGGGGCTGCTGTATTGTCATTTGGTGAATGGATTCTTGACCATGCAGCAGTCTCTGGTGGGGCCTTTCGATGCCATACTAGTGGGTAATTGTTACGGCTTGACCTTATCATGTGCTACAAAAAATCTTCCTGTCTTTTCTCTCTTACTTTCCCTCGCTGTACTGCTCTAACCAAGTATGCTGACCTGTTCCATAAATCCCAAAACCCTGAACATGAAATATCTCCAAAGAAAAACACGAATAAACCTTGAACCTCATCCTCCAACGTAGACCCCTACTACCATCTCTTCTTCTCTAACGTCAGGGGTCTACGTTCCAACCTTCCAGAGGGTGAAACCCAATTACAGGAGACGAAACCAAACATATTCTTTCTAAGCGAAACTGGAATAGGGCCGACCACCTCCCTAGATGAGTGCATAATTAAAGGATACTCTAACTTAACATCTAAATCTGACCCCCAAGATAGCCATATGCATGGAATATGTGCCTATATTTAAGATGGCTTCCCGTGTGGAAGGAATATCTCTAGAGAAGACCCTAATTTACCTTAAATGTGCTTCCGGGTTGCACTTGCTTACACCACCGCATTTATATTTGCCGTCTATTGCTCCCAAAACAGCGGAGTTACTATTTTAAGAGTAGATCAGAGAAAATTGACCACATCCTATCTGCCATCCCGCGGCTAACATTCACATTTTCGGTGACTTCAATGTCCATAATGTGGAATGGCTGATTCACTCAAATAAGACTGATGATGAGGGGAGGTTCTCTCATGATTTTGCCATTGCCTATGACCTCACTAAGCTTGTTCGCGAGCCCACCTGTGTGCCCGATACTACCGGTTAGTACACAAGCCTTCTAGACCTTTTTCTTTCTAATTCCCCTGAGCTATGCTCATGTGCCGTTCTTTCTCCTCTCAGATCCTCCGACCACTCCGTTGTATCAGTTAAGATAAAAATGAAATATAATAAGTCTACAGACGTACCTCTCCACTGTACTGTATACCGATACTATATGGCTGACTGTGATAGCTTCCGTACAATCATATCTGATCTACCTTTCCATTCCATATTTAAAAAGGATGTGTCCTCTATAGTATCAGACTTGGCCGAATGGTTACTTGTAGGCATAGACCGATTCATAACATCTAAAAAATCCAACAAACACCCAACAGCCAGCCATGGTTCTCCCCTGAATGTGCTGCAGCCATCGCGCACAGAAATCACTTTTTCCATAGCTACCTACGTAATAGATGTACTGAGACTAAAGCTGCTTTCACGACCGCCATCAACCACTGTAAAAGAGTAATAAAAATGCAAGAGATATGCTCAATCCGTTAAGTCCAAAGTAGCTGAGCAGCGGCTTGGTTCCCACTAGTTCTGGCAAATAGCAAATAGGATCCTGAACAGCAGCGTGCGTTCTATCCCAACCATTATCAATGGACCAGAGGTCATCTCGTCAGCATCCGACAAGGTCAAACTAGTTGCCGAAAACATTGCAGCAAATTCTACCCTATGCGATGAAGGCCAACTCCCAGTATTTCCTCCTGCAACATACAACAGGCTAGGTAACATACAAATATGTTTACGTGAGGTCACCAAGCTAATTAAGAACCTTGATTCCAGTAAAGCAACTGGCCCTGACGGTATTCCAATTATAGTGTTAAAAAAGCTACAACCAGAACTTGCCCCCATATTTACCAAACTGTTTAAGCGTTGCCTAAAGGTAAAGTGCTTTCCAACGCCCTGGAAAACCTAATCAGTATGCACTGTATTTAAGAATTCAGATGATAAATCATCTCCCTCTCAATACAGACCAATAAGTCTCCTGGGTGTCATGAGTAAGTTGCTGGAATCCATATTAAATAGAGACGTAGTCAACCACGTCAGTAGAAATACCTTTCTTAGTGACACGCAATGTGGTTTCCGTTCTGCTAGATCTACAGCAGACGTGCTAACAGTTATATCTCATGGAATTAGCGAATCTCTCAACACAGGCTTCATTTCCAGGGCAATTGCTCTTGACATATCAAAGGCCTTCGATAAGGTATGGCATAAAAGCCTACAAGATTTCCAGCTACGGTATAACTGGAAATGTTTTCTCTATCATTAAATCATTTCTCTCTGATAGGCTCATAAAAGTAGTTGTTGATGGGCAGAAATCAGAGGCCCACAGTATTAATGCTGGAGTCCGTCAGGGGTCCATCCTGGGCCCAACACTTTCCTTGATCCACATCAATGATCTCTCAAAACACATGCTAAAATCATTAGTTGATATCTATACTGATGACACGACTATCTTTGGCAACACATCAAAGGCCGTAAATGACAATTTTCTCTCTGATTCTCTCTCCTCAGAGCTTGAGCGCGTGGTACACTGGGGGAAGAGGTGGGTGGTTACCTTTAATGCATCTAAGACCAAGCTCCTATAATTACATCATCAACGCTCTGATCACCATCTGGCATCGATTGAAATGAATGGGTCTCGTCTTGGGGAGGCCCCATGTTTTGATAAGTTTCTGGGTTTGACCTTTACTTCTGATCTTAAATGGAACAAATATATCAAGTCTGTTGCCAAGGTCTCTGGCAAAATGGTAGGATCCTTCTACCAATCCGGAAGATATCTCACCAATGATGCAATTCTCTATCTATATAAAAGCCAAGTTTGTCCAAGGATGGATTACTGCTGCCACATCTGGGCAGGAGCTGCTAAAAATAGCATATCCTGCCTTGACAGAGAACAAAATAGACTAGGTGGCTTGATGGGAAATGCCATTTTCTCTTCCCTGCAACCGCAGAAGAGACGTTGCGAGCCTGTTTCTTTTTTTATCGTTATTTCCATTGCAAGTGCTAGTCTGAGCTCCATTCTTTGATCTCCCCTCGCCAATCTTTCACAAAAAACACCCGACACCCGACTAGCTGAAACCACTGTGAACAATTTCCCCCGCTTTTTATCCGTGCCTAAATCAAAGCGTAGATTCCATGAGCAAAGCTTCTTTCTTAGAACTGCCCGCCTGTGGAACTCTTTGTCTCTTGCCTGTCCCCCCCTCCGACTTCAACTTGGATGTTTCAAGTCCAACATAAACAAATTCCTGATGAACCGCCCCCTTAAGTAATGACACCTTATCAAATATCCAATGCTAACTATTATTACGATACTATCCCAGTGATTACTGTACATACAATAACCCCTATCCCTGAGTTGCTTCTGGGCCTTGATAAGTGGTGACCTCCATGTAAAAGAAGTATATATAATATATATATATATATATATATCAATGAATTAATTCAGAAAGCACATAAACATAACATATGTGAAGAAAACGACATTGCTTTTGCTCCAACCTAATAGGCCAAAGGCGTACATATTCCATTAAAGTACTTGTAAAATACGCAATGAGAGGCAAAATTGCGGCGACTAGATAAAGAATGAGCGTTTGTCCCATGCTTCAGAACATATAAGATTAAAAGCACTTTTTGGACCTTGTCTAATAGGGAAATTATAGTGGTAGATGGACCGTCACAGATGTGGCAACAATACCCTATGCGTTGGGAGAATATTCGTTTGTAAGGATTTAGGATATTCTCTGGTGTGCGTGATTTTCAACACTTGCAACATGCAGCACTTTTTTATTGTGACAATTTCGAAATTTTTGACATGGCATTTGTCGCGTTTTGCGTTCGAACCTTTCACTTGCAGAATAACAAAAAGAAGCTGTCGTATCATTCATGGTTATTAATTTATTATGCAGCCGCGCATATCTAAGTGGATTTTTACAACAGAGGAATATGGACAGAAAGAGTAAGATAGGAATCATCAACATCCATTTTGTAACATTGATTTTCTTTTCCACGTGAAAAGAATATACAAATATTTAAATCTCGTGGGTGGTGGTAAGAGTGGAAAACTGTGATTTAAAGCTATTTTTCTTCTTGTCTCTTTGGCATACTGCAATTTGAAATTCCATTTTTTATCGCTGAACTGATTGAATGGACATATAAAAGAAATACACGTTGCTTCTTATTCTTATTCCAGTTCTTATTCTTATTTTGTTTTTATTCTGAAATTCTATTATTCTTGTTCATATTTTATTTTATTCTCCTTAATGGCAATGACATTGTGCAGATTCATGATATTCTCTTTGGAATGAGAGCAGGAAATTACAACCTGTACATTTAGTGGAATTCAATTGTACATTGAAATCAATGAATGGAGAGAAAATAAAGTCAAAAACTTTATAATGTATATATATAAAGAAATCGGCATTTATAAAGGCCCAGAAGCCATTTGAGGATAAGGGTTTGATAGTGCACAGTGGTCAAAAAGATAGCATCGTAGTAATCGTTAGAAGTGTAAATTTGGTAAAATTGGATTACTTAAGGGGAACGGCTCATCCAGAACTTGTTTACGTTTGACTTGAAGACGACCATATTGTAGTCAGCTGGAAAGCAGGCAAACGGAAGAGAGTTTCAGATGTGTGTAGTTCTAGGAAAGAAGCTTTGTGCATGGAATCTATATTTAGGTTTAGGCACAGCTAAAGAGTGGGGGAAATTATTGATAGTGTTTTCAAATGGAATCCTGTTTCCCGTGAAGGTTTGTCGAAGGGGGATTATAGATTGCAGCTAAGATGAGCACATGCTATTAAAATAACGATAAAACAGAGACAGACTCGCAATAGCTTTTCCATGGGGAAGAGACTGCAGAGAGGAGAAAAAGGCATCCCCTACTCGGCTACAAAGTCTATTTTGAACTCTGTCAAGGCAGCATAAGTCTTTAAGGCTAATCCAGTTTTTGACAGACTATTGATACCCACTGGAGGGAAGCCTGCGCGTGAAATTTTCGTGAGAGGAGGTACGGAATCTCCAAACACACTTTTACTGATTCGATATTGTTAAATAGCAGTGGCAAGTGAAGTGTATGTACAGGACGACTAAAATCAGATGCGTAACTTAGGCGATCTGACGGGAACAGAATGTAATGTCCATATATATATATATATATATATATATATATATATATATATATATATATATATATATATATATAATAGAAATTACAGTTATATTTACCAAAATGATCCAATATATATATATATATATATATATATTATAATATATTAAAGTATATTATAAATATTAAAGAATTAATATTTATAAAGTAATTTCAACTAGATGTAAAAGCTCGATAAAACTATATAGGAGCTAGAGCTTTTAATAAGAGCAAACATTTAATAAAACATGTTAAAAACACTTTGAAAAAGAGTTAAAAACATATTTAATCTGATAAGTGTTTTCTTTTCAGATTAAATATGGAAACGGATGTTTTTACACACACACACACACACACACACACACGCACGCACACAGACACACATATATACATGTATATATATATATATTAATATATATATATATATATATATATACTTATTTCCACAGCCAATCAACGTAACATCTTACACTAGACATGAAAACCAACAAACTGGAAGTTGAATACACGGGTTTTGCCTTCATTTTGTCTCATAAGTTGAGCACATCCGAGCTCGCGACGTGAAACCCTATTCTCACAAGTAAGATCTTTACACTCGCTAAGACTATGTCATTAAACAAGCTAACCTTACGAACAAATTGATATAAGAATTTTCAGAATGTAATAAAATGATACAACTATTTCCTCAGACATACAATGTTGGAGCTCACACAAGTTATGTACACAACTGGAATACAAAAACTCGAGTTTCATTTTCGGCTCATCCGTTGAACACTCCGCACTTAGTCTATTATTTGTTATTTTCATTTTCCTTTTTTTTTTAAATGATGAATTTGGATGTTTATATGGCATAGTTTATGTGAGTTGGATGTTTGGTGATTTAAGTTGGTCCATTAAAGAAATAATATCTTTCACATGTTGTGGAATGTGTTCTGAAGGCATGTTTCTTCAATTAAGTGTGGTGCCTAGCGAGGTTTGAATCAGGGTCAAGTTGAGCTAATGTGACGGACTTAAAGATTATGTGTAGATCAGTGAAATTTATTTATTTTTTATTCCATGCGGTTTTCATTTTCTATGTTCGTTTCTTAGGTAAGATATATGTGCATAGGTTGCATGCGCGTGTGTACGTTACTATTGTGTACTTGTTTTATAAGTGTGCGTGCTTTCATATAACCGTGAAGGCATGTAAGGGTGAGTGTTAGAGATTTTTAATGTCTTTATTTGATCTGTATATATATATATATATATATATATATATATATATATATATATATATATCAGAAGAATATTACTTAACAATCAGTCAGCTGCCACGGAAGTCTGTGATTATAAGATTTACAGAATATTACTGGCAGTAATATTCTATAAGTACTATCCCATCGAAATAAGAATTGCTCGATATACAAGATAGAGCAAATAAATTAATTGTAGTGGTTTAATGAATTTCAGAAAACATTTTTGAAGTGAAATTTTGGAGTTTCATATCAAAGACAACGAATACTTTAGAAAATTTTATCTCCTTTACCTATAGGGTTCGATGTCCACCATCTCTTCAGAGGAGAAAATATTAGCAAATATTTATAAGGTGTGTACCCTATTTGCTTACGTCAGTGAGATATAGAAAGTCAAAGTCAAGATAATTGATTAATCAGACGTCATATAGTATTGGAATTTGAAGAAAAGTATATGAAAGTTTTAGATCCAAAATGCGTGGTAAAATCTATGGTGATTGTTCTTTAAAGCAGTGAGGTAATAATATACAAGCTATATATTGGGTAATCCACATAGCTGATAAATCCGGGCCGGGCATATTCCTGGAAAAATTCTTCTTTATGGGTCCAGTGAGAAGAATTTTAAAGTCTAATATATATATATATATATATATATATATATATATATATATATATATATATATATATATATATGTTTTATTTTTCATTACCGTATCTTTCTGTTAAGTTACATTATTGTTTCAGCTACTCGGCCGTTTTTTTGGCCGTCTGTAGCATCCTCAGACTTTTACAGAAATGTTCGCTATTTTGGGATAAGAGAGTGAAAGAGTGAATGAGGTCGGGGGGTGCTAGGAGGGCGGAAGAGATAGAGGAAGGGAACAAGGGGAGGTGGGAGCCGCTTGGTATGTCGATAATATTTTAGTTTTGGGGGTTAAGGAACTTGTGGGGGAGGGTCTGGAAAGTTTATTTCTGGTGTGGCTGAGGGCATAGGGATACATGGAGGGAAACGGAATATGTGGGGGTGGGAGGAGGGTTATTACTTAAGAATTCGAGTCTTAATGTTAAAGTTTTTATGTGTCTCCTTGGTGATATGATTTCTTGGTAAGTATGTCTTGACCTGTTTGGTGTTCGCTTATGTTTGGTGGCCGGGGGGGGGGGGAGCTATGATTCGGTTTATTTATTTTTAGTTTTTATTTTGTGTTAATTGTTTGGAAGGGGTTAGTTAGTGGTCGCGGGCACGGGTACACACATGCGCACGTACACACATATATACTTAAAAGAAACGGTCACATGTACACACACATCCCCGCCCTGGCCTGAAAATATATGCACACATGTGTACCTGCATGCGTAGACACCCGCGTTGCTCTCGCTTACGTCAACTTTTCTTAAAGGTGCTAAAATTGGGTACGCGTGCGTTGGCATGGATGCGCTCATATACAGATACATACATACATCGACGCCCCTGCCCCCAAGGAGTTCATATACGCATATTGATTCAGGCATACTTGCACCCCACTCATACATGCAAGCGCGTGCGCATATGCAGATACCAATACTCGTGAACACATACATCGACACATGTACACACAGCTGCACGCTCTCACACACTGTGTGGACGGCAGGCAGCGGGCACATATACTTTCACATCAACACACGCATACACATGTACGTGGACTTATACATCGGTACCCCGTGCACATACGGACGCCCACGTGGATGTACACGTGGATGCATACACACACATACACACCCAGTTATACGGACAGTTATTGTTATAGACATATTCGTCTGAATAGATTTAAATCTAAGTTAATTTATGGGTACATTGGCGCAATACTTTCGTTCGATGTGGGCATGGTTATACATAGATATGAGCATAAACTCATTCCCAGGGTTCTATACATAATTTTTCATTTTCATTAGTGTTTTTTTTTTTTTTTTAGATGTGGGTGTACATAGGCGCGCCGGCGTACTCCTCTGCATACAAATATAACCTACAGATGCACGCTCCCACACGCATGCATATACACAGATATACATGCATACACGCATATATATATATATATATATATATATATATATATGTATATATATATATATGTAGTCATGATCATATTTATTGGCACAGTCCAATACAAATCATATTTTGTTAATAAAATCTCATAAAAATGATCAGAATCAAAGGTTATTATGTAGTATCATATGTATTTTGAATTGCTCTTTCCGATGCAAGAAGTGAATTAAACAATAATTAAATACTAAAAAAATTACAAACGAAATTTCTAAATTACCATGTTCAAAATTATCGGCACGGCTTATTATTTTCATCTATTACCAGTATAATTACAACTAATTTCATGTTTAACATTCGTTACCTTTTTGTAGTCTTATGTTTATTTAATGTTAATTTAAATTTTTCTTTTTCAGATACTTTTAGACAGCGTTTGCTTTTAATTACTTTAAATCAATAAATTTTCGCTATGATAAGACTAAGGAACACAGCTAAGACCTAAGGACGCGTGTGATAGCGTGTCGTTCCAAAGAGTAAGTCTATAAGATTTCTAAGACGCTAAACCTTCCCAAATCAACCGTTCGAGACATCGTAAAGAAGTTCAAATCACAAGGTTATGTAAGGAATTTGGAAGGTCGGAAGAGAAAAATGCTTCTGTCTGCGAGAGCAAGGCGAAATATAGTTCGACGTGTCAACCAAAACCCAAGGATCATTGCCGAGGAGATTGTAGAGGAACAGAGAATCACTGGATTTAACGTGTCTGGACACACAGTTGGTAGAGTTTTAAAGAGAGCTCGTTTGAAAGCATGTCGCCCGAGGAAGACGCCCTTATTGAAACCTGTGCATTTGATAGCAAGGCTAGAGTTCGCAAAGCGCCATATTGAAAAAAAAATGCTGCCTTCTGAAAGCATATTATATGGTCCGACGAAACGAAATTTGAGTAATCGGCCATAATAGTGTTTCTTCTGTTTACAGGAAATCTGGCGAAGCCTTCTTGCCCAAGGATACCATACCAACTGTGAAGGACGGCGGAAGCAGTGTGATGTTTTCGAGATGCTTTGCTGCCACTAGACCAGGACGACATGTTAAAGTCAAAGGCATCATGAAAAATGAGGATTAAGTTAAAATATGACAATTATCTCCCCTTACAACATGTAATTACACAAACAACATTCGAAATATAAACCGTAGCGTCTTTAAATCAAAAGTACGCTAACGGAAACAATTTATTGCACGGGCGCCCCCCCTTTTAAAATTCATCATTCAATAAGGTAAAAAGCTATAGCAAACATCTAAATGAGTATTTTAACCATAGTTCCTAATTTTAAAAGGCGAAAAATTAAAAGGTAAATTTCTCTATATATTGTTATGTATATACCTGTATATCTATGTATATGTATATATGTGTGTCTATTTTTCATATATATGCATGTATATATTTGTAATGTGGTACTTAAAGCAAACTTATAATTTAAATTCAAATCTATATTTTACACTATTTCTTTTCTATCTCTAACCCATATAATTTTCTTATAAATTTTAAATCAAGACCTTTTATTTTTCAGATACATCTGCCTTACTTTTAATGCTAGGTTTATTTATGGTGTCTTTTAAATTTAATAAAAACCCTTCAAAATTTGCTGACGAGGAGACCTTGCTTATTAAAAAACTATATGTAATTATTGTACGTAACTTGATGTCTACCACAATAAAAAGCATTGTTTTCCGAAACGATCGTACAGATAATTGATTTTGTTGTTGTTCCTTCTTATGAAACGGATTTTTAATTTAATTATAATTTGATTTTCAAATTTTAAAATATCAATCACATTACTTAATATTGAATTAGCTCTAGGATATTTACCTATCAACCTTATTATATATCTAAATTACAACGAGCACTTTCTCTTTCCTGTATTTTAATTAAACTAGTAATTTCACTGTTACATTGAAATACACTCAGCTCTTTAGACTATTGTTCTAATCTCCTTTAAATTATATATATATATATATATATATATATATATATGATTGATATGTAGTTTGCTTGAAGCATTTTGTGGGATAGGTGTGTAAAAGAGATTTAGAAGGCTGTCACAATGCGAGATATGAATTATAGTCGCTGTTGGTAAGAGGAGACAAGAACAAGTGGCGATTTACAAATCAATGAGTACATACATATATATATACGTTTATATATATATATATATATATATATATATATATATATATATATATATATATATATATTCAGTTGCATGGTAAAATGTCTTTCTTGTAAGTTTATGCGACGTATTCCATTATTAATTTCGGAAGAATTTTCACTTTTCAAATGGTGTGAATAACAGGTCGATTCAAAGCATGCTGGATGAAGGGCCCTTCATATATATATATATATATATATATATATATATATATATATATATATATATATATATATATATATATATATGTACTTATTGATTTGTAAATCGCCACTTGTCCTCGTCTCCTCTTACCAACAGCGACTATAATTCATTTCTCGCATTGTGACAGCCTTCTAAATCTCTTTTACACACACACACACACACACACACATACACACACACACACACACATATATATATATATATATATATATATATATATATATATATAATTATGTTTATTTGTTTTTTGTTAGCGATTTGAACGAATTCAATTATTTATACGAAAGTGCATTTTCAACTAAATGCGAGTTGTGAATAATTATCCACTGACACGTGTTTCGTCGTCAAAGACTCATCAGAATAGCTGAATTATATATATATATATATATATTTATATATATATATATATATATATATATAGCACCTATATGCGTTCTTATATATTAAGATAAATACAACATATAACATAGTACGTCTATGCATACTCAGATATTAAGATAAACACCACATACACAACAGTATACGTATAGGTACTTACATATTTAGATAAATACCACAAACACAATAGTACGTTTATATACGTACTTATATATTAGATAAATATCACATAAACAGCAATATGCCTATATGCGTACGTACTTATTTAGATAAACGCCACATACACAACAGTATGCCTATGGATATAAATTTATCTGCGTGATTAGATATTAATTCAATTATCTCTTGATATTGTATTTAGTGATATACGTTTTATTTCTGTTTATTTTTTTATATTGTTTCTATAAGTTGTATGTGATGTGTGGTTTTTGACTTTATTTTGCTTTTATTTTTAATTTTTCATTTATTGTAATTTTAAATTTCGTTTTAGTGTATTAAGACCCCAATTATATTTTGTATTAGAACAATTCAAATGCTATAAGTAATTATAATATTTTAGCTGTTTTTCTTGTGTGGCTTCATTAAATATGTTCTACATTTTGCTTTGTTAAAGATTATAATTACTAATATTTTCGTAGTATATACTATGATTTTATGTAATAATCTTTATTTATTATATAAGTTGAAGATAAACAGACACGTGTTATTGAGAACAAAGTCATATTCCAACTATTATAGAAAAAACGTAATCTGGGTGTGCGATAGTTATTTCCCTATGCATCCGGCAACATCTGGGCCGATTTTTATGCAATTTAACACGAAAGTACACTGTGTGCCTGGCAGTGTTCTTAGATATGTTTTATTGAAACGTCTTCGATAAATATCGATAATCGAAACAATCCGATGAAAGTAGAAGCAGACGATTTTGACCATACTTAACATCTTACACAGCCTAAAATCATAAGTGCATTCGATAATTTTTATTACTACACAAACCGAAGGACACGGCATATGAAATCGACAGTACAGGGGCGCATTGGAAATGAATGTTTTAAGCATAATTGTACCATGGTACTTGAGTTTTATATTTTGAACTCATATTCAAGTCATTATTACCGCACAAGCAGTAAGGGCACGCATATAAAACCAATAGTATGCTCTTTGATATGACAAGGATGCATTCGCAATGAATTTTTCTGTTAATGACACAATTGGCGTATTAACATTGGTGTTTGCATATTTGTTTTTAATTCAATCTATTATGTATAAAAATAATCACCAATTTTGATGACAACAAAAATATCGGTCTGTGAAACATTTGTCGATTATCATTCTGCGTCTAAACCTAAACGTAGATTCCATGAACAAAGCTTCTTTCTTAGATCTGCACGCCTACGGAATTGTCTTCGTTTTTCTTCCTTTCCAGCTGACTACAATATGGTTGTCTTCAAGTATAACGTAAACAGGCTTTTCATGAGCCGTTCCATATAAGTAAACAAATTTACCGAATTCTCATTACTAACGATTACTTCATTGTCAAATTTCTACTGTACACTCTTTAACCCTTATCCTCGAGTGACCTCTTGGCCTTGATAAGTGGCGATGTCTATGTAAAAAAAAAGAAAAAAATCATTCAATCGCGGGTAAAGTCAGAACATAAAAGAAAATAGGATAAAATAAAGTATTTCCGTAACAATGTATTTATGAACTTTGGATGGTATCAAGTGATGCGTTGCATTGAATAGAAAGGAAACTTTGTGAGTACCCGCGCCTTAATGTGCCGTTTCTGATTCGTAGATGTTAGCGTACATATGCATGCGGTGCCTAAATGTGTTTTGTATTTTGTTTGTTTACGTATTACTATTAAGTTTTTTTTTTCAATACGGAATTAATTTTGTTATTAACTTTCTTTCTTGTGTGATTAAATAAATCGAATTGTCTGTTTGGAAAATTGTCATTATTCTGAATTCATTTTTACTGCATGCATTCATGTGTTATGAAATATACAAGCGTTTATTTTCGGTGAAATTTGTATTACTTTTCCGTACGGCCACTCTATTGCTGAAATGTGGGTAACCCCTTTATAAAAATTTATATCATGCTGTAAAGTTTAGTGCATAAAATACATTTTTGGAGGTGAATCCTCGATCCTTTTCATTTTGCGGTTGTGGGACACACTTGTTTGAAGAAACAAAATTTCTGAACTAATTTCACTACGTGCGAGAAACTTTACTTTTCGAAATGTGTTGTTTTTTTTTTTCTGAATACACTTCCGTAACGAAAACGCGACATAATCGTTTAATCTTAATATAATACTTGCAAAATGAACATGAAAATATCTAATAATAAATGAAGTATGGTTCCCCCTCGCCAAACTGTCACAAGAAACACCCGTCTAGCAGAAAACGCTATTCATAATTTCCCCCACTCTTTATCTGTGCCTTAATCCTAAACGTAGATTCCATGATCAAAGCTTCTTTCTTAGAACTGCACGCATATGGAATTGTCTTCCGTTTTCCTGCTTTCCAGCTAACTACAATATGATTGTCTTCAAGTCTAATTTCAACAAGTTTTTTATGAGACGTTCCATACAAGTTAACAAATTTATCGAATTTCCATTACTAACGATTAGTTTACTGCCCAATTGTCTACTGCTCACTTTTCACCCTTATCCTCGAGTGGTCTCTTGGCATTGATAAGTGGCGATACCTTTGTAACAAAAGGTATTGTTTTTGTGTTAGTGGTAGAATAAATAACGAGAAAGACAAGGTAACAGTTAATAAAAATGTAATAACAAAAGTCCATAAATAAAGGTAAATCAACAATATCTTTGCTCATGGCGGGACTAGTTTTGAACGACCACCCGCTTCCCGTGTCTGTGTCCGACTTTCTAGTAAACCGCCTCTCCTGGTCCGGAAGTGACATCATGGACGAAAGTTACGTTATGGAATAGTTCATTATTCCTGGTAATAGGGGTGCGTCTCCAACACCCCTTACCAAGCTTTTTGTTCGCAAAAGCTGTTAATACTTCTTACGTTTAGGATCAATCATTAGTGGATCGGTGACATTTCTTTTCCGAATCGACCATCTAAGTTCAGGTGCTGTTTGAGGAGGTTTGAGATCAAATTCATCGAACATAGTGTCGATCGGTTTTGCTCCAGATGACATCAGTGCTACATATTCTTAATTGGTTTTCAGGTACCGTCGGGTATTATATGAAGTATACAAGCTCCAACATCATACGAGTTTTATCAAAGTGTGTGAGAAAAAAATCTGTCGAGAAATCCGCGCATGCACGGATCTAACTTATCTGTTTAGTCACATATAGAGCAGGGGCTGCTCAATAACTGGTGCTTACGTTTGATAGTATCTCGGCGTTTTGTAGCCTATCCTGTTCCTTATTGATTTTGTCAGTTGCTACACACGGGACGTTTCGTTTCTAAACGGGTAGAGCGCTTTCCTTCAGTTCGAATCCGGTTACAGCCTTGATACATCTGACCCGCTGAGAAAAGTATTAAACACTTTTTCCTTCAATTCGCCCGTCAGTCGTTGGGCTTCTTTAGATGAGTCTTCTATCTTATGGCAGAATGTGTTCATAGGTTGGTCCAACAATTCAAATCGTCCCATCCAATCCGTGCAGAAAAGGTTTTCGGATTTCTTAGTATTTTTTTTATCTTTAGCAGAACAACGTAACAAAATAAATTATAACATTTTATATTGATGTATATTGATTTTATAATGATGTGTATTGATTTTATAATAATGTATATTGATTTTATAATGATGCATATTGATTTTATAATGATGTATATTGATTTTATAATGACGTGTATTGATTTTATAATGATGTATATTGACTTTATAATGATGTGTATTGATTTTATAATGGTGTGTATTGATTTTGTAATAATGTATATTGATTTTATAATAATGTATATTGATTTTATAATGATGTATATTGATTTTATAATCGTGTGTATTGATTTTATAATGATGTATATTGATTTTATAATGATGTATATGGATTTTCAAGGACAAAAATTACTTTTATTCTAACTTCCAAGGAAGAAAAAAACATTACTAATCTGACATGTTTTTTCCTAAAAAGACAAGGATAGTATTACTTACCAATTCATCCAACGTTTTCGTTTTTACAAACTTGCTTTTTTTCTTTTTTCAAAAAGTCCTTGTGTAACAAGTTTTCATAATCGCTTTCAGTTATTTGTGTAGAGCCAAGATTTTCGTCGCCAGAGTTTTTTAGTGGAGGGGGATTTCAGGTGTAATACATACTAATCAACGACAGCATTGTGAAAACACAGAGATATTTTAAAATTTGTTTTCGCTCATGAGTTTTAGAAATCGTAGCCAGTTGTTGTTAGTCCTTGAATAAATGACGATAAAAGTACAGTAAAGATGAAATAAATATGTATTAAGAAATTTGCATAAAATATGTAAATGAAATCTGCCTTTGCTTATGTCAGGACTAGTTGTGAACGACCATTCGCTTTTGGTGCCTGTGTTCGAGTCTATTGCAAGACGCTTCTCCTGGCCTTGAAGTGACATCATGGATGGAAATGACGTTATGGAATAGTTCATTATTCCTTGTAGTAGGGGTGCGTCCCTAACAAATATGTATTAAAAAATATTTTGCGGCACACCTTCTTTGAATATAAATTTTTCTCTCGTTCGAACAAGTACAACTTATATATATATATATATATATATATATATATATGTGTGTGTGTGTGTATATATGTATATACATATGTATATATATATGTATATATATATAAAGTCTGTGAGTGTGTCTGCTCATGACTAGGCTCCTATATGGTTGACTATTATAGAAAATTGATGCCACATAATGATAGAAGCCGTATCGAGACACAGGAATGGGTATGTTCGATCTGGCAGAACGGTGTTTCAGTATAATATATATAAAAATAATTATTTATTAAAATTCCAGCAACGGGACAGTTGTAAAATACATCGTTTTCGAGTAGAAAATAATTCACTTCCAAAATAACAAAATACAGTTAATATTTATATTAATATATATATATAAAATTGAAATATTAATAACATATATAAGTACTTTGAATAATAACAATGAGATTATAAGATCTATTCTGCGATATGATATATTTATCATATAAGTTTTATGAGAATAAAAATGCATAAAACATTAAGTACATTTAATACCAGACTGACAAACATATAAGATAGAGGAAACCTAGCCATACAAATCTAAAAACCCAATATATAATCTAAAAGCGTTTTGAGTAAAGAAAAAAGAAATGTAAAAATAAAGAACACAGTATAAATTACCGGGAAAAAGCTAAATCTAATCTATTACAGACTTAGCACTTTCATAAGTGGACGTCTAAACAGCCTACAACTACACATTCGAATCCAAGTATTTAAGGATGAAAAAAAGAAACTTTAACTAAAAGTGTTAAATAAAAAACGGGGATCATCAGCTGCCTATTATGTAGCTGTCTCGGAAATTTAAAAACAGGCGAGCATATATATATATATATACATATATATATTGTATATATATATATATATATTGTATATATATACAGATATATATATGTGTGTGTATGTGTGTGCGTGCTATATTATATATATGTTCTTATGTGCTATTTTTGCTTTTATATATATATATATATATATATATATATATATATATATATATGGCTAGGTTTCCTCTATCTTATATGTATGTATCGCTTGAAAAATAACAACAATAGCAAAATCTAAATTTATAAGCGATAAAAATAAACAGTATAATTAATCTAGGGATTATGGCCTAACGGTTAAGGCACCGGACTGTGGTAAACATGGTCTGAACTTCGATCCCTAGAAACAGTTGAACTACGCTGACGAGAGGTAATGACCTTGAAACACGCGTGTACGTAGATTACTGTTTTAAAAATAATAAATAGATAAAAATGTTATATACGTCCAAATTAAAAAGGGCGACTTTCTAAGTAAATAAAAAAAAAATAAAATAAAAATAAAAAATGAGCTCCGAAGCGGAGCAAATATTAACCGTATGTATCGCTTGAAAAATAACAACAATAACAAAATCTCTCTCTCTCTCTCTATATATATATATATATATATATATATATATATATATATATAGAGAGAGAGAGAGAGAGAGAGAGAGAGGAATAAAAAGGAACAAACCATATTATGTGTTCATCAACGTTTCGTCTTTATTTCGTGACTTCTTCTGATGAAGTCTCGAAATATAGACGAAACGTTGATGAACACATAATATGGTTATCCATTTTTATTTCTCTATATTGTAGGAATACTATTTCCATTATTTTTTTCATATATATATATATGTACATATATATATATATATATATATATATATATATATATATATATATATATATATATAAACAAAAACAACACATAATTAACTTGTGTAAGATATAAAATCTTTTGCAGGAGGAAAAGGAAAATCCAATGAACTTTTAAACATCTAAGGCTATTTGGGATTAAACTAACATGTTTGACAAAACTTATAATTTATTTTTGTTTAAGAGATGTTTTTAAAATATAAAATAAAATAGTAATGCAACAGGAGTTCGAAAATAATGTTTTCTATTTTTTATTCCGCCCAAAACGAATCATAGGGAATTGCAAATTGCGTTTTTCTGATAACTCGACTTCTCTATTATTGACTTGAGACTTTCATCTCTCCAATGTATACATTGACGGAGTGATACTCTACTAAAGCAAACCTTGGTTTGACATTCGTCAGAAGTAAAGATGTGTCATTAAATCCCTGGTATAATTGCAATAAGCAATGCAGTGATTATATAGATAAATAAATTCTCGATCTCAACATGTTACCTGTTATAATGGTACTACCCCTATATTCGTAGGCCTTTTAATTTTTTTTAAGTTTACTCACTGAACGACACTCGTATAATATTTTGACTTTTCTTTTTGGTTGGTTGGTTGGTTTTGTTTTACGGCATATCAACCCTTTTCGAGTTATTTAATGCCGAATCTGAAGATTTTGAAGAAAATTTTTTTTAATAGAATATATGTGTTGATTTCAAGTCGATTTCTATTGAACCCATAGTTGGAACCCAAACAGGTACTACCACTCCGGGTCAGATTGGACCTGGGAGAAATGGTAATTAAAGGGTGGCTCCACACTCCCCAAAGCCCACAAGCTGGGGCCTCACCACTGCATATAGTTTAAGGTCATATCCAGGACAACGTTTCTCTTTAAACGACGCTCCAATGTTATATTTTTAGTCACGTTTACCCAAACAAGACATATTGCAACTATTAAAAGAAAGGCGAAGCTATCTTCCTTCGTTAGATGTCTGAAGGCAACAAAAATACTTTATATCTAAAATTCCATATATTCGTATTTACTGAAAACATACCATTTATACTTTATTATACTTACAGAATACGCCATAACTAATATATGTTCCAATTATACCTGTACTGACAGTACACCAAATCAAATGTTGTTACTTGTATCTATATCTTATCTTTCAGTCGTCTTAAATACTCAAAGTTTGGACACCAAATTTGTATTCCTTATATAAAGTTAATACTATTTTAACGTGGTATCCTACTCCATAACTAACATATAAACTATATCTAAACCATACATTAACTATTTCTCTCTCTAACTAATCTATCCTGTTACAAATTTAATTGCTTCCACTGCATGAATTCCTACTTATCCCCTCTTCCATTAAAAATGAAAATGAAAATGTCTTTTTTAATCACCTCGAGGAGTGTAATGTTTCAGTAGATTTATAACCTACTAAATAACAGTAGATGTGTAAACTACTAAATAACCGATTAACATTAACTATCAATGAGGGGTCACAGAAATACCTGGTTTAGGACCCAGGCGAGGATCGAACCCTCTCGGTGCTGATAGCTCAATAGATCTTCCCAGGTCATCCGTCTAGAAAAAGGAAAACACTGAAGCTAAACCTAGCCTCTTTTAAGCCTCTTCAGTCCCGGACGACAGCCTTCCTGGAGCTTGTGACTACAATAAATTAACGGGTGGCAAACCTAAACTGCTTAAGGAGGAGATAGGCACTGTCTATCGCCCGGCTTTCATACTCCTTCTTCGCCTATTAGCCAGACGTAGAGGTACTATCACAGGAACTCGACAGAATCACCCAATGGCCCACCTTGTTTCCTGACTAGGGCAATAAACGCCGTATTTCCCCGATCCCACCACATCCCATCCCCCTAAACTGGACACTGTGAGGGTGCTTAAGTACCGTATATGCCGGTACAGTTGGACTTGCCTGACTTTCGTCTAATGGGTTGAGAATACCTGATTAACAGTTTCTGACTGCTGTTTCCGACTGATAGTACAGGTGTCCTAACTCTTTGGTAGCGCGTAGACCGGCTTCTCCATAAACAGTTGTATAATATCGAGAGGTTTGTAGTGCCATGTCGCGCTTGGAAAGGAACCATGCACTCATACCGGTGGGCTTTCCTTAGGCCACAATCATATAGGTTAGGAGACAGCTGATGGTCTACTTATATTGCATGTGTGATATTCTGCACAACCATTAAACCTAACTAAAAACTTTAAATCAAATAATATGAAATAGCAGTTCATTCAAAAATTACGTTAAAACCAGGACTAAACTTAAACATGTCTGGTTATCTCCCTCTCTGCGGTAAGGACTCAGACGGATATATGCACGAGCTTGGAATCTATATTCGTAACACCCTCCCCTGACTAGAGAAACACAACTAGAATAAGAAGACCAAGCCTTTATGTTCTTCAGACTAAACATGCCACATAATATTAGCTACTTATATTTTCTCTACCGATCCCCCCTCAACCCAGGACTGTACTCTAAAAACAAAGTCTCTGACAGCATAGATATAGCACTCTCCCTCAATACTAGCGCCCAAGTACATGTATTTGGTGACTTCAATGTCGATCACAGTTACTTGCTTGAGTTCTCAACTTACACAGACGTAGCATGCCTCAATTCTAGGTATATTTCTGACAACAGTACCCGATGATTGTCTAACGAATGCCGACAGTCCACTCCGGAATGCTGATCACGTTGTGATAGTGGTTGAAATCGCCCTTAATTCCGGACCCAAAACTGAAGACTCACTGCTCAAAATAACTTAAATTAGAAAAAGTCTGACTGGGAAGTCATCAGGGATCTCACCAGAGATGTTCCATGGGGAAATATCTTGTCTCTTCCAGTTGAACCGTGCGCAAATGAGACTACTGGATGGTTCAAAACTGCAATAGAAGCACATGTTCCCGCGCGGAAATTCTATAGCAATCCCCACTCTCCACAATGGTTTACATCTACTTGTGCAGCTGAGAGTGCTCAAAAGCAGCATGCGTACCGCAAGTTCAACCGACAGAAGTCAAGTTCAAACAGATAGAAGTATATAGAAGCTAGAAGTAATTGTAAGAGAGAAATAGAAACAGCTCAAACAAAATACACTAATACCACGAGAAAACGCACCGAAGCACAGAAATTAGAGACTCGTGATTTTTGAAAAATCTACAACAGTGTAGTAAATAATGGGCAATCAACGATTCCCCCACTTCCAAACGATCACGAGGTTGTTTGCACGGCAACCGAGAAGGCTAACCTGCTCGCCAGTCGGTTTGCCTCAAACTCCACATTGGAACCGGCACACCACTCCCTCCCTGACTTTCCTTTGCGGACAAACGCCACACTAGATGACTTGAAAATCACCCCTTCCCAGGTACATTGTAAGACACCTCAAAATCATGTGGACCCGATCTCATCCCATTAAAAAATGATCCGCTGACGTTGCTCCAGTTCTCTCTAAACTTTACAAAAATGCCTTAACGAATCTTGCTTTCCTGACTGCTGGAAAACCGCTTCTCTGCTACCAGCTTTCAAGAATTTTGGCGAAATTACTGACCCATTTAATTATTTCCCCATTAACCTTCTCCTGCTTTTCGCCAAAATATTTGAGTACTTAATTAATCAAGCTCTAATCTATCACATTGCAACTGCTAAACTCCTTACCGCCAACCAATATGGATTTACGCAGGTCCGTTCCATAGCAGATATCCTAACTGTAATCTCTGAACGTATATACCGTTCACTGGACAAAATAGTGGACGGTAGAGCGGAAGCCCTCGATATCTCTAAGGATTTTTACAGGTTATGGCATGATGGTCTTCTAAGGAAAATTATACCATATGGTATCACTGGAAGAATACATAATGTAATTAAATCCTTCTTAAGTTAGAGAAAATCCGGGTTGTCCTTGACGATCGTACATCTAAACAATATGATATAAATGCGGGAGTACCTCAGTGGTCAATCATCAGACCTTTATTATTCTTGATATTCATAAATGACCTCCCTGATAAAATTGTTTCTGAGATGGGTATATTTGCTGATGACACCACTGTCTATAACAGGCACGAGGGGAAAACAATTGAACACATATCTAAGGAAATGGCAGAAACACTAGAGCATGACCTCCGATCTGTAGTGGAATCGAGGAAAAAAATCGATGGTCACATCCAATGCTGCCAAGACTTAGCTTGTTTCCTTGTTTACAAGAAACCTTCACTACCACCAATAACAATGGCCAAGAACACAGCCGAAAGTACTGCCTTTAAACTCCAAGGCCTAACGATTACAGGGAACATGAACTGGAATAGACACATTGAGAGCATTGCAAAAGCTGCTGCGACGAAGGTGGGCTCTCTCTACCCTGCTAGAAAGCTGCTTACGCCTGAACGTATCCTGCATTTTATATTACAAAACTGAACGTATGGAAAGCAAAAGTGAAAAAATAAAAGGTTGAGTTTAAAAGTTTTATTAAAGATTTAAACGATCGTGAAACGAACTGTTTGGTATGTCAGGATTATTTGGCGGCGGCGGTGGAGCGTCGTTAGGAAGTCTGGTCGGGCGTTGATATGAACTTGGCGACGAGATAAGTTATTGTCAGGTTGAGTTGGGGGCGGCGATGGCAGGAACGTGGCTTAGCGTTCTGGTGTCTGGGATACAGGTACGGCGATCCTTAATAGCTGGGGTCGCTGAGGAAGGATAAACAGCTGTTGGCTGGTGAGGTGTGGCTATCTGGTGGTGCTGGTGGCGGAAAGGTAGTCTCCAAGGCTTGCTGTCCAGTATCCCAAGTGAAATGGCGGCGGTGCGGTGCCGGTGTCTGTGGCGCAGTAATTTCAGTAGCCGGTGATTTTTTTTTCTATAATTGAAAAAAGCGTCTATATACATTCTTTTTCTGTTTATTTCGTCCAAAGAATCAGTAAGTATTGAAAATTGCATACCCACATTGACTAAACTTATGGCTTTCAGGTGTTACAAGTTTAATTTTTCTGCTGCAGATATTGACTATATGACCCTCTATAAAATCAATCTTTCTCATAATGGTTCGTCAAAAGCACAGATGTGTGCTTGAACTTCTGCATAAAGTGCATCGCGAATGGTACTGTCTATATAGAAATATAACTGCTGAAGTTCGTTTTCATGGTACTATTCGCGTCTTCGTAAATCTTTAACATTTTCAGTTAAAACATTAAGGGCTTTTATTGCTGGTAAAAATGCCCTTAGAAAAATTGGCAACATATGGAAAAATGAATTCTGAAGCACTAAAGGTTACTCATTTTTATGGTACTGTTTCCTTTTTACTGGCTTTTGAACTTGTTGAGTAAACAAAAATAGGACATTTTCATTTAATTGTAGTATAATCGATTCGCCCAAATTGTAGAAATTTCGTAAATGAATTCGTTTTTTTTTTCTAAACATGAAAAATGTCGGGCAAGAATATTGCTTTAATAACAAAAACTAGTTTGGAAAATTCTCGCTATAGCAATATGTAGATGTTATATCCAAACGTTCTAGTGTTTTTAGAAGGTTTTATCTGGTCGGCATTGTTGAAAAAATACTGTTTTGCTTCCAAATACCCGAAACAGATTTTCAATGGTAAGGAAACAATGATTCATAGAAAAATATTAAAAGTGAAATGCATTTTTCGGGGCAATGATTAAAAGACTTTTTAGCGCTTTTACAGAATTTGGACGAGATTTTGTAGTCGATAAATGGAGTTTTCAGATAAAAAAACAATGGTTTCAACTGATTTCTTGTCAACTTTAATGAGTTACAATAGTAGCGTTTAAATTATGAAAACGAGATTTCCTGAATATTAATAATATTACTGAATATTAATAATATTACTGAATATTAATAATATTTACTGAATTATTAAACAAAACAACTTTCATCGTGTTAACATATGAAAATCTGCCGCAATATTTTAAAAATTAAAACGGAAAATTACATCCGTTATTAACTTCTCCTATGATTTTTGGTCGTTTTAATTAAATTATATTTTATTCCCTTTAATAAATTTTCTACCTCATCGATTTTCGTAATTTTTGGATAAAATCCTCTTAAAAACACGAGGAATACGTAGTCATCATTGTTTTTATGTGATATTCAGTATTACTATTTCAGAAATTTCGTCCCAATAGTGTAGAAGCACCGACTTTTTATTTACAAAGTGATCACTAATTATAAAACTACCAAGATTAAAACGTTAAATAAGTGTCAATTATAAGGTGAGGTAACACGATGATGACTTGTAATGATGGTGATGATTGGCAAAAAAATTGATTATTTAAGAAAACAAAAATTTTTTTTGAAACTTGGGACTTGAAAAAGATTATGTTTTAGTCTGCTGGAAAGCAGTCCTGCAGTATTTTGTTCACACGATGGGCAGTTCGGGGAATGGAACTTTCCTCGAGAACGATTAGCTGTCTTACAGAGACGTAAACTTTTCGAACGCACAATTTAAAACTAATTTATTTTTCGTTATAGATTTGAAACTTGAAAAACTTGAAGGTCCTTTAGAATTTACCAGCACATCGCCCGGCGATATCCGGTTGTAAAAGAGGTTTAACATAAAATTATATGGATATTTCGTATTTATTGGTTAATTCTCTATAGATTATTTTATTACATTAAATATCTAATCGTGAGTTCACAAGTCAAAACAAATATGACGTGTGTGCCATCGGCTAGAATCGAAACCAAAATACTTAGTTCTTAGCTGTATTCGTTACAATTAACACAGTAAAGCGTATATATATATATATATATTCATATGTGTAGAGCATGTTGGCTTATTTTTTCGGTGAAAAATAAACCTATTTTGTTCCACGTGTCTTCATACCACATATATCAAGTTTCAAGTCTGTAGACAATATATTGATAAAATAGTTGAGTAGAGACAATATTGTAAACATATAATACAATTTTAAAAATATGTTAGAAGTTTTTTTCTTTTGTTATTCGTTTGGCAATTGCTGGGGGTTTACTACCAACAAGTTTCCTCGTATGTACTTCAGTTTTCCTATTATGTCTATATATTACATTGAGCTTGCAGATGATACTCTTCAGTCCTACATTACAGGGACGACAAGGAATTGTTTATTATAATACAATGCCTTTCTGCAAGGATTCAGCTGATATTGGTACTTCTGTTTCCAGCATCGTATTATGTGTTGGACTCTAGACTCCCATATTGTTATTTGTTTGTTTCGGAACTTAGGTTCGGTATTTTATACATTGTACAGTCCTGTATCATAAGAGACTCTATCTAGCTTCGTGAGGGGTGGTTTGTATGAGACCCGTCTCTGGAGGGCAAGATTAACACTTTATCTCTTCCTTAGTAGTTATAATAGTTTGTAGTTTTAGCAGTTGAGCTCTTTCCCCCAGCCTCATTCTCTGATATCCTTGATTGTCTTACATAGCTCTTCTCCTAAAATCAATTGCCGGTTCCTGCAGTTCTTGAAGTAGTGGTGCTGGTACAGGGATTGGTAGTCGCGCGGAAAATCAAGGTCCAGTGAAGGAGTGTTTTAGGTTCTTTTCTTTGTTAACTGCTGGTCGTTACAGACCTGTATGAAAGTCATTTAACAAAAAGATGCTAGTTTTAAACTAGTTCTCTACTGCTGTGTCGTAATCACAGGCAGTCCTTATAGATTAATAGATTAGTGGTGGTGTTGTTCTTGCTATACACTTGAGATGATGCATTGGCCTATGATGATAGCGGACAATGTATTTTTTCTAATAAGAGCTGAAATTTCTCTTCGTATATATTCCATTTCAGCTTTATAATTAAAGCTTTCGACTGTTATGTTGCTGATAGGTTATTTCTTGGGAGATTATATAAACTCATTTAGAGTATCTCTCACATTGAGTATATTTGAAATGTACACATAATAATTTTCTAACCAAAATAATCATCCCCTTGATAATACGTTTTTTGGAGCCGCTATACTTTTTTCTCGAACTAGTTTACTCTAGAACTTGTTTTCTACTACTCTTGTCTATAATTTAACCAATATATTTTGTAATTTCCAGTGGAAAAATAACATTTCCTACGCTAAACTTGAATTCCAATGCTACTAGATTGGTGAACATGTAATTAATGTAACTCGGTGCTTTTATGGATCAGAAAAATGTCCAAGCTAACAAGTAATGTCCATTTCTCGTCAGAAATATGTTTGTTAAAATTCATACAAATCTAGATGTGCGACGTTGGGCACGTTTACATACGGAACCTACACACTGTGTGCATTCCGTGTCCCAAAGAACATAGTTCAAGTAATAACTCGACTCATGGTTGTGTAACAACGACATCTATTTCCTCATTCTCTTGTCACACGTGAATTCTCTTTACAGCTGTGACGTCAGCCATTTCTCTAACGTGTTCTTTTATTGCATTTTTCCTTACCATGACGTCATTTCGCATACGGCACAGTATTTGCATATGTATGTCCGTGCTGTTACAGATGGGTACTTTTACTTAGAGCCTTTAAAAAGTTTCCGTGCATATGTGTATAGATAGGCATTATGTAAATTAATTTTACAAAAGCGATTTTGTCTTGAGTTTACCGAATAATAACTTGGGTATTAGTCAAAGAGGAATATGGTAATCCTTTACAACATAGTTAAATCCTGCGAAGAAATCTGCGCGAACATGGATCTCTTTACATTTTACATCGATTTTTGGCAAAGTCCACTGGATGTACCTTACTTACTATAATACTACTATTTACCCACATTTAATCTATGTCAATATGATTTTAACAACTAGTTTATTATTTCGTTATCATTCAAACCTGACAATCACCCTTTGCATTTCCTATGTTTACTGGAGAACATTTCCGAAAATCTTTCTTTTTATTCATTTTTTGTCTCATTTTCGTCAGCAATAAAGTACTCAACATTGATGTGCACATTATATTTACACAGAAAAATGTTGATTTGCATATTTTATGTTTGACATTTATCCGTCAATTTTATGCTGAGGCGATTATGTTCTATTCAATTCAATTTATAAGTCACATGTTAAACATTTCCCTTTAATTCAACGTACTCGATGACTGCGCCTTTAAATGTTATTTTTTTCATCAATTTTTTTTCATTCTCATCAGTTTAGTATTACACGTTTGAAACAATTTAATTGACAGATCTAAGTTGGTAAAATTGTCATTTTTTTTTGCTGAACAAATTTCTTGATATTTCAAGCCTCGACACTTTTACATTTTACAGAGTTTTTAGTTTGTTTTAAATTCTGCATTTTTACTTTGTCCCATCTGCTGTAATTATTTTTTATTGAATAAAGTCAATATTTGAATCAATCACTTTTCAAATAATCAAAAAACGTTATATGAATAAAATTATTTTTCTTATCAAATATAGTTAAGAGATTAATTTTAATTTTCTGGGTGTTAACGGTTTTTATATGTGACATTAAACTTTGTTAATATATTAATTTTATTTTTATGGATGTTGCATGTTTTTATATGAAGCAGTCCACTTTGTTAGTATATTTATTATATTTGTTGTGTGTTGCAGGTTTTTAATATCAAACAGTACTCTTTGTTAGTAGATTTATTTTTTGTGTTCCAGGTTTTTATATGTAAAAGTCTAGTTTGTTCTCACATTTTTATAATTTTTGTATGTTGTACGTGTTTAATATGTGACAGTGTTAGTAGATTTATATTTTTTGTGGCAGGTTTTTGTATGTAACAGCCTACTTTGTTAATTAAATATATTTTTGTGTGTTGCAGGTTTTTTAGATATGACCGTCAATTTTGGTAGAACATCAACTTTTTTCTGGGTTTTGCAGGTATTTTATATGTAACAGTAAACTCCGGTAGTACATTTATTTTATTTTTTATGCGTTGCAGATTTTAATATGTGACAGTTTGCTTTTTCGGTACATTAATTTAATTTTGTGTATCTTGCAGATTTTGAATATCGACAGTCACTTTTGTTCGTACATTTATTTTTTGTGTATTTTGCAGGTTTTTATATGTGACAGTCTACTTTGTTAGTACATATATTTTACTTTTTTGTGTGTTGCACGTGTTCAATATGTGGCCGTTCATTTTGTTACTACATCAGTTTTATTTTTTATGTTGCAGGTTTTTATAGGTTAGACTTCACTTTTTAAGTGCATTTTTCTGTGTGTTTCAGGTTTTTAATACATGACAGTAAACTTTGTTTGTAGATTACTTTTAACTTTTGTGTGTAAGGATTTTATTATGTGACAGTCTACTTTGTTAGTACATTTATTTTATTTTTGTGTGTCGCACGTTTTTAATATGTGACAGTTCATTTTGTTACTACATCAATTATATACTTTTGTTTGTTGCAGGTTTTTTATATGTTACAGTCTCTTTGTCACTACATTAATTTTATTTTTTATGTTGCACTAAGTACATTTTTGTATGTGTTTCAAGTTTTTAGTACGTGACAGTAAAATTTATTTGTAGATTTGTAAAAAAATAAATGTACTTACAAAGTAGACTGTCACATACTAAAATGCTTACACACAAAAGTTAAAAGTATTAACTTTTGTGTGTAAGCATTTTAGTATGTGACAGTCTACTTTGTAAGTACATTTATTTTTTTGTATGTTGAAGGTTTTTGATGTGTGACAATCAACTTTCTAAGGACATTTTTTATTTTGTGTTGCAGGATTTTAATATTTTAAAACTAACTTTAATATTTTAAAACTAACATTATTTTTATTGTGGGTTGCAGCTTGTTAATATGTTGCATTCTAATTTGTTAGTACAATGATTTGATTTTTCCGTGTTGTGTAGGGTTTTAATATGTGACAGTCCACTTTTAGTACATAAATGTTGTTTTTCTGTGTTGACTTTTTACAATGTGACAGTCCGATTTTTTAGTATATGAATGTATTTTTGTGTGTTGCAATTTTTTATATGTGACAGTTTTCTTTGTTAGTACCTTAATTTCATTTTTTGTGTGTTACAGGTTTTTATATGTGGCAGTTCCTTTTGTTGGTACATTTTTCTTTTTATTTGAATGTTTTGCAGGTTTTTCATATGTGACATGACTCTTTGTTCGTATCTTAATTTAGTGTTGTTGGGTTACAGGGTTTCAATGTGAGACATTCCACGTTGTTACTACATTTATTTTATTTTTGTATGTTTCATTTTACTTCTTGTGTTTTGCATGACAGCCCTTTTCGTAATTAATTAGTTTTTTGTGTGTTGCAGGTCTTTATATGTGACAACCCACTTTGTTTATACATTAATTATATTTTTATGCGTTGCAGGTTTGTAATATGTTACACTCAACTTTTTAATAAATTACGCTGAGTGTCTTGTGTGCTTCCGTTTTTATATGTGACTTTGTTAGTACCTGAATTTTATTTTTTGTTCCATGTTTTTATATGTGACAGTTCATTTTCCTAATTCATCAATTTTTTGTGTGTCGCAGTTTTTATTATATCACCGTCAACTTTGTTAGTACATTTATTTTATGTTTTGTGTTTTGTCGTTTTTTTTGTATGTCACAGTCCACTTTGTTAGTACATGAATTTTATGTTTGTGTTGCCGATTTTTTATATGTTAAAGTCCAATTTCTTCGTACATTAATTTGATTTTTGGTGTGTTGACGATTTTAATATGTGATAGTTCATTATTTGTACATTAATTTTATTTTCCTTTGTTTTGCAGGTTATTTTATATGTTGCAGTGAACTTTGTTAGTATTTTTACATCTGGTAGTATACTTTGTACGTACATTAATTTTTTCTTGTGTTTTTTAGGTTTTAAATATGTCACACTCATCTTTGTTAGTACATTAATTTTATTTTTCTGTTTAAAGTTATATGTGCGAGTCCATTGTTTTACTTTATTTTTTGTGCCTTGCAGGTTTTTAATATGTGACAGTAAACTCTGTTAGTACCTTCATTGTATTTTTATGTTGCAATAAGTTTGTAATAACATTTATTTTATTTTTTGTGTGTTTCATGTTTTTAATATGTGACAGTCAACATTGTTGGTATATGATTTTAATTTTTTGTGCGTTGCAGGTTTTTAATTTCATAGTCCACTTTGTTCGTATATTAATTTTATTTTTAATTGTGTTGCAGTTTTTTTTTTAATGTGACAGTCTCCATTAATGTTATTGTTTTGTGTGGAACGTTGTTGATATGTGACAATCCACTTTGTTTGTACATGAATTTTATTTCTTGTATGTTGAAGGTTTTGTAATATGTGACCGCTACTTTTTAGTAGTTTTTTTCTGTGTTGCAAGTTTTTTATATGTGAGCGGCCACTTGTTCCCACATTATTGTTTTTGAGGTGCAGTTTTTAATATGTTAAAATCCACTTTGTTACTGCATTTATATTATTTTATTGTGTGTTGCCGGCTTTTACTATGTGATAGTCCATTTTGTTAGTACATTACTAATGTGTTGCAAGTTTTTATATCTGATAGTCTAATTTATTACTGCAGTTTTTGTGTGTTGCATGTTTTTAATATATGTCAGTCAACATTATAAATACACTAAGTGTGTGTTTTTATGTGTTGCCGTTTTTTTAATGTGACAGTTCACTTCATTAGTACAGGTATTTTATTTTTCTGTGTGTTGCAGGTTATAATATGTGACAGTCGACTTTGTAAGTAAATTATTATGTTGTGTGTGTTTAAAGTTTTTTATATTGTACATTCCATTTAGTTAGTAAATATATGATTATTAGTTTGTGTGTTGCACGTTTTTTATATTTGAGTCTACATTGTAAATACAATAAATTTTGTGTGTGGTGCAGTTTTTAAATATGTTGCAGTTCACATTTTAATACACTATTTTTTGTATGCGTTGAAGGATTTCGTATGTGACAGACAACATTGTTAGTTCATTCATTTTTTTGTGTGTTGATGGTTTTGATATGTGACGGGTCACTTGTTTATTACATTAATTTTGTTTGTTTTGGTTTTTATTATGTTGCAGTCCAATTTTTTATTACAGGGATTGTTTTGTGTGTTGCAGGTTGTTTATATCTCACACGTCATTTTGTAAGTATATATATATGTTTTGTTGCATGTTTTTAATACATGACAGTCTATTTTATAAACACATTTATTTAATTATTTGTGTGTTGCAGGTGTTTAAAATGTGACAGTCCACTATGTTAGTGCATTTATTTAATTTTTTTGTGTGTTGCAGGTTTTTATAATCTCTAACACCTACTTTGGTTATATATTTCTTTTATTTGTCTGTGTTGCAGGTTTTAAATATGTGACATCCACTTTGTAAATTAAATTGTTTGTGCCTGGCATGTTTTTTATATGCTATCCTTTATAGTTCATGAATTTTATTTCTTTGTGTGTTTCAGGTTTTAATATGGTACAGTCCATTTGTTTGTACATGAATTACAATTTTTGTGATCTGCAGGTTTTAAATATGTGACAGTCCACTTTGTTAGTACATTAGTTTTAACTTTTTTGTGTTGCAGATTTGTATATGTTACAGTTCACTTTGTTAGTGTCTATATTTAATTTTTCAATGTGTTGAAGATGTTTTATATGTGAAAGACCACTTTGTACATGCAGAGTTGAATGTAATAATCAAAGAGGAAGGCGCCCCCGTGTGTGTGTGTGTGTGTGTGTGTGTGTGTGTGTGTGTGTGTGTGTGTGTGTGTGTGTGTGTGTGTGTGTGTGTGTGTGTGGCCATACAACTTACCTTCGGATGGGATCTGAGAGAAAGAGAAATTAAAGATGGCAGTCATGGATTTATAAGGTGTAGTCTCGTGGAATCTCATGAGATCTCATCTTCCACTGCACATGTATAGAAATGGAATGGGGTCAGTTTTCTGATAAAATGTGTTTTGGCAGAGGCACTTGGGGGAGACCTGCTGGAAGTTGAGAGAGAAAGTTGTTAGTGACGAATTCTAGCTGGACTTTTACGTATTGTATTTGGTTTATTTTGTTTTGCTGTTTACCCGCCCATTTAACATCAGCACATTAAATATTTTTGTTCGTTGCATGTTTTGAATATGTTACAATGCACGTTTATAATACATTACTTTTCTTTCTTTGTATGTTGCATTTTTTATATATGTGACCATCCAATTTGTCAGAACATTAACTTTTTGTATGTGTTGCAAGTTTTATGATGTGACAGTCTACTTTGTTTCTACATTAATTTTTAATATGTTACAATCAATTTTTAAAGTACAATTATCTATTTTTTTTGTTTTAGCAGGTTTTTAATATGTTACACTTAACTGTGTGACGACAATTATTTTGTGTTTGTGTTGCAGTTTTTGTATATGCTACAATCCATTTCGTTACAACATTAGTTTTATTTTTTGTGTGTTGCATGTTTTTATATGTTACAGTAAACTTTCTTAATAAATTAAGTTAATTTTTTGTGTGTTGTCTTTTTTAATATGTGACAGTCCACATTTTAAGAACATGATTTTTACTTATTTGTATGTTACAAGTATTTAATATGTTACAGTTTATTTTGTTAGTACATAAGTTTTTTGTTATGTGAAGCAGGTTATTTGTATATGACAGTCCACTTTGTAAGTACATTAATTTAATTATATGGGCATTGCCTTTTTTTAATATGTGGCGGTCCACTATGTTATTACATATATTTTATTTTTTGCCGTGTTGCAGTGTTTTAATATGTTACAGTCCACCTCTTCATACATTACTTTTATGTTTGTAGTGCAGGTTTTTATAATATATGACTGTCCACTTTGGTAGTACACTTATTTTTTTTGTCTGTTTTAGGTGTTTAATATGTGACGGTCCACTTTCTTTTTACATTAAATATGTTTGTATACTGCATGTATTTAATTTGTGTCAGTCTACTTTGCTAATACATTTATTTTATTTGTTTGTCTGTCGCATGTTTTAAATATGCGACAGTCAACTGTGTCAGTACATTAATATTTTTTTATAGAAAATTTAAATATGCGACAGTCTACTTTGTTACTACATGAATTGTATTTTTGTGTTGTAGGTGTTTAATATGTAACAGCCCACTTTGTTAATACACTAGGTTTATCGTTTTGTGTGTTGCCGGTTTTTAAATGTGACAGTCCACTTATTTTGTACATGATTTTTTTAGTATGGTGCAAGTATTTAATATTTTGTTAGTACAATTATTTCATTTTTGTATGTTGCAGGCTTTTAGCATATTAAAGTCCATGCTTTCAGCACATTTATTTTATTTTTCTGTGTTTTAGGGGTTTTAAATGTGAAAGTACATTGTAAGGATAATAATTTTGTTGTTCTGTGTGTTTCAAGTGTTCATATGTGACAGTCAACTTTGTAAATACCAACTTAACATATATAAGGTGTTTGTTTTTTATAGCACAAAAAACAGCTCCCCCCTCCCACATACACACATCGTAATGTTTGAAGAGGATGTCCGGTTCCGATTTTGAATCACGCTGATGAGTCGTAGATGACGAAACACATGTTTATGAATATCTGTGTGTTCGGAAGCTTTAATTCAACTTATTGTTCAAAGTAAAGAACCTCCGTTTTACTAAAGTAGTTAAAAAAAATGTGTTTACAATATGTAGCTTTTTAACAGCCTTTATCACAGTCTTCAATTTGTAAAGAGACATAAATTAATGAGAGAGTGTCTCATTTTTTCTGTTTGCCAGAAACTAATCTAATAGTGTAACCTTTAACATTTAACGTTTGCATATTTTTTTTTTATTCTATGTGAAAAAAAATATATATATTTACTTGTGCTTGATGTAAGATGATATGTAAACCATTCTACTAAGAATACATGATCCAGAATGTCTATATAATCATTTCGGTCTCAGATACCTACGTGATCACTTCAGTCTGTGTACAAGTGGCATAATTCGCACCAATGCTACAGAAATATAACTTCAGAAACAGATGGTGTATCTAATTGATGGAAAAGGTGCATCATTAAAAATAGATGCAAGCTTTTATGGAAACGATTTTTGATAAAAACGTGTACTAAAAGAATTGGCTAAATAAACGATTATCGGTCGACTGTATTTTTATTCATTATCTTTCTAAAATTGTGCATGTTATTTAAGGATATTATGTTTTGGATTATACACAATATTGCTTTTTATTAAATAATGACTAATACATATATATATATATATATATATATATATATATATACATATATATGTATATTGCGCCTTATTAAAAATGCCTAATACATACATGCATACATATATATAGATACATATAAATATAAGGTATATGCAGATATATGTAGATGGTGGGATCCTTCTACCGCTCCAGAAGATATCTCACTACTGATGCAATTCTCTATCTATATAAAAGCCAAGTACGTCCAAGGATGGAATACTGTTGCCATATCATGGCAGGAGCTGCTAAAAACAGCCTATCCTGCCTTGACAGAGTACAAAATAGACTTCGTGGCTTATTGGGGGATGTCCTTTTCTCTACCCTGCAACCTTTCTCCCACAGAAGAGACGCTGCGAGCCTATCCTTGTTTTATCGTTATTTCCATGGCAGGTGCTCGTCTGAACTCCAATCTCTGGTTCCCCCTCGCCAATCTTTCACGAAAAATACCCGTCTAGCTCAATCCACTGTGAAAATTTTCCCCCACTATATTTCTGTGCCTAAATCCAAACGCGGATTTTATGAACAAAGCTTTTTTCTAGGAACTGCACGCCTGTGGAACTCTGTTCGGTCTGTCTGCTTCCCACCATACTACAACTTTGATGTCTTCAAGTCCAACGTTAACAAATTTTTAATGAACCGCCCCCTTAAGTAAACACTTCATCAAATATCCACACTAACGTAATGTACTTGCAATAACCCTTATCCCTGAGTGGCTTCCGGGCCTTGATAAGTGGTGATCACTGTTTAAAATAAAAGGTATTAGATGTATGCATATATATGCATACATATATACAAAAGGTATATGCATATATATATATATATATATATATATATATATATAAAAGATATATGAACAAATATGCATACATACAGGTTGAGGTAGACAGATAGGAAGACAGAGCTAAAGGATGAGAGACGAAAATAAATAAAAGAAGAGAGAAAATGAGAAAAAATTAAATCCAACAAATTGATCTAAACAAGCCCTGGCTTTGATATATATATATATATATATATATATATATATATATATATATATATATATATATATATATATATATATATATATATATATATATACTATCGTGACCCGTTGGCTCAGTATGTTTGATTAGCTATGGAATTAATGTATGAGCGTGACACTTGTGACGTCATTTTTTTGCGACATAGCAGAAACATTTTTATGAAAGTATATTATAATAAAACGAATATAGATTTCTATGGGCCATTCTGTTTATAATTGTTTATTTCTGAAAAAACAAACTTACAGCCATTGAATTATAAGTCGTTTGCCATACGTATAGGTAAATGTGCACTGAACACATACCATAATACTAAATGTTTAATTCAAATTTGGATATATATTTTACGCGTAAAAAGTAAAACCATACGTTTTATTGTCGCGTTGATTATTTATTTTTAACGCAGTTAAAACAAAGTATATTTTCAGGGTTACTTTTTATGTTGGTAGTGTAGAGGAAAAGGCATGAATATGTTTAAGAAAGGTGTATTAAAAAATGGAGAATTAATTAAAAAATGGGACGTTCGGTAAATCGACGTTGTAAAATGCTCTTATGGTTGTCAACGGTTTAAAGTAGATTTATTTGTAAGAAAATTGCGTTATAATAACTTAAACTTAATACGGAAATTAACGATGTAAAAACATGCAGAAACTATTAAAAATCGTTTATTTGAATAATTAAAAAGCGAAATAAAACAATTGGGACGCTGAAAACGTACACAGTGAAACAATACTTTTATTGTCGCATTGATTATTTATTTGCAACGCAATAAAAAAACAAATTCTCGGGAGTATTTATTTATGCTTGTAGTGTAGAAGAAAATGTATAAATATTTTTAAGATAGGTGTATTAAAAAATGGAGAATTAATTTTTAAAAAGTAGGCGTTCGGTAAATCGCCGTTCTCTTATGGTTGCAACGAGCTTAAATAGATTTATTTGTAAGAAAATTGCGTTAAAATAACTTAAACGTAATACAGAAATGAGCGATGTAAAAAAAAAACGCAGAAAGTATTAACTATTATTTGGATAATTTAAACGCGAAAAAATAATTGAGACGCTGAAAACTTACACAGTAAAAATACGTTTTATTGTCACGTTGATTATTTATTTGTAACGCAAATTTAAAAAAAGACATGGTTTCGGGGTTATTTATTTATGTATGAATGTTTTTAAGAAAGATGTATTAAAAAATTGCGAATAAATTTTAAAAAAAGAAAGGCAGTGGGTGTATCGCCGTTATAAAATGTTCTAATGATTGTCAACGGGTCAAAGTGGATTTATTTGTAAGAAAGTTCAGACATATTAAATAATAATTTCTAAATAATAACATTAATATTTTAGTGCGCAGCAGGTCAAATCCTGCAAAAGTAGCGAATTGTTTGTATTTGTTTACACGGTTATGGATTCATGTTTATGTACGAATGTGCAACCGGAAGTCGTAAACCGGATGTGTGGTTTCAACATCCGTTACAAGGTCATGTGAGTTATATATATATATATATATATATATATATATATATATATATATGTGTGTGTGTGTGTGTGTGTATGTATATATATACATATATATATATATATATATATATATAGATAGATAGATAGATACACAAAAAGACCCTTTGTATTATGTGTTCTCATCTTGATTACCAGTTTAAAACATTTCCTTTGATGTAAGCTCCGACCTTCTTAAAGTATATCTTGTTTAACTGTAAATGTTTCTATCAAACTCGGGCAATTGGACGGAATTTTGAACATAACCCTTTATTTTATACAGAGGGGCAAGTATGGCGTCGTTCGGTGAGCTATAGAAAGGATGAAAGATTACATTTACATGTTGTGAAAATTACACTCAAGATGAGAACAGTAGTACGATGAATCCAAATAATTCGCATAACCAAACAATAATCTGAAAAGTTTAGAAACGTAAAACCTAATTTGTGTTTGTGTTTGTGTATGTGTGTTCGTTTCCTATGGGCTCAAAAACGGTTGGGCCGATTTTTTATTATATTTAACACAAATGAAGCGTTATGTGATTGGAAGCGGCGTTGGGTATGTTTTGTATCGAAATGTCTTTGATAAGTATAACCTATAAGCGAAATACTCCGATGAAAGACGGGACAAGCTATTTAAACCGAATTTATATGCATATATATCTGTACCAAATTGTTAAAATTAAAAAATATGTAACTTGCCAGCTGAAGGTAGAATGCCGGCATTACGAACATGCATGCATAACGTAGTAGCTATTGGTTCACGTTTTAATTTTTATCCTTGCAACAAACATATCTTCATAGCTCAGTCATTAACGGCAGAGGAGAAAATAGCTCGTAGGCTAAACGTTTTGGTTTCGATTTTCGATGGTGGCGCATGAGTCATTATTTAAAATCATCAATATATAAATAATATATGCGGAATCTGCATGAATCGAAATATCATATTTAAGCGTATTTTATGATTGAGCAATGTCGGATGACCAGATAGTTTGTACGCAACTGTTCAATACGTCCTAAAAGGGAATACTTAATGTCAGGGAGAATAATATATTAAATTAGCCGATAATAAATTTCTCTTCATTATGAGTAGGTAATTCTATAATTTTACTAGTTCTACTCCCAAAATAAAGAATAAATGCTTGGGAAAAATCTATGCTGAAAACTGAAAATATTTTTCACTTTAAAGAGAAGGTAAAGCTTGGCAAGAGCATTTGATATTGCATCGATCTATAGTTTCATTATGAACGAACATACTTTACACAGTCTCTCAAATTAGGGATGCCATGTCTTGTCTAATATAATAAGGCCGAATACTAGGTTACTCACTTCCAGGGATTAACTACGACCACTTCTTATCATAAAAGATATCAACCTTTACTACTTTATTCGCATGTGAACTAACATCAGCGTGTAGTATTTGTTTTCAGCATCACAACGATATAAGATGTCTGCTAAAGCCGGAAATTAAAACCAGAAGATTTTATAGAAATTATTTTCGGTAAAAATTAAATTAGAATTACAGCACACTATTTTACTTTACCCCTCTCTCTCTCCTTCAAACAAAAAAAGATGTACTGTGTGCGTCGGTTTATATCACACAAAATAGTCAAGACGTGTCAAGCTGGTTGAAAAGACCAAGCATATAAGTGCGAAGCAAACTGTGGCCTTGGCGATGCTTGTTACTACCTAAATTCCAGTAAACATCAATGGTCATTGCCAGCGAAAGATCAAGGGCAAACGGTTGTTACTATAAGATGAATAAATTTTCAAAGTTAATAGGTGGAGATTATTGACATTTCAGATTCCAGGAAACACGACTGATTGTTTTCAGTGAGCGATTCTTGATGAGGATTTGAGCGAGAACAAAATAATGACTAAAGGAAAAATATTTCGTATATAAAATAGTGTACAATAAAATTTAATAATGTATTAATTAAACAAAATTGATTCATTAAAAACTCTTTATAATATTAAGGCATTCTTATGATTCAATTTTAGCTGCATCCTTATATTATTGTCAATATTAGTAACAACAATTTTAAGGAACAGTGGATAAACATTCACGCGTGTTTTTTATTTGTTTTTGATTTTTTTAACAAGATGCAGGGAGATAACTCTAACGAAAGAGGGGATTACCTCCTTTGGGCTAGGCACATGTTTTGCTAATTTTTCTCATTTTTTCTCTCATGTAAATTTGTAATTAAGAGAATCAAAATGCAGTTTAATTCGATACTAGGACGGCTTAAGATACTGTTGCTGACTACCATATGTACTGTTTCCTTAAACTTTCTGATCTGCCATCTCTCTTCTGTGTTCAGTATTTTGACATCATCTCATATTGGGGAATGGGTGTCACTCTATTTCCATATATGGTCTATTAGGGATGATTTTTCGACTTTTTCCGCGGGTGAAATCTTTCCAGTGTTCCTCTATTCTTCTTTTAAGGGGGCGCCATACCTCCCCTTACTCATTGATGGATTTTTACGGCAGCTGCACAATATATTTTTATTTTGGTTAAAACTCCCTTTTCCAAACCTTTGACTATACAAGTTATAACAGTGTTCCTAGTCCTAGGACTCATTTATCTCTTTAATGCTCAGTTATTTTTTATTTAAAAAACACTAGTTAATCCCTATTTGTTTAGTGACGATCTTTTTTCTCTCGTAACATTTTTGGCGAGATTATTCAAAAAAGTTTCGGTTTTGCAGTTTGTGTCTTAAGTGATCAGCCACTTCTGGCGAAGTTATTAGAGACAATTACGCTTGATGCCTAACTCAACGCGCCAGAAGCATTATCCGTCCCCTCGACTTAATCGGATATTAACATTACACAGCAATTATAACATTACCCTCTTTTCGTGTCATAAGACAGTTTAACCTTATTAAGCCTTGGCAGGTCTATAAGGCTCGAGCACTGTTAATCACTCATGAATCTCTAAGTTCCGCTATCCCCTAAGTTCTCTATTCGTAAATCGACATAGCAAAAGTCCAGTCACAAACTTTTGATGCCTAAGTTACGTTTCATGTCCTGGAAACTTGATCTGTTGTCCAAAGTCTGCCAATGACATTCCGACTGTCTGCAGAAAAAAATTCGTCGCTATTTATATCTTCAATCTCTATAGCCGTGGAAAATGAGCACCCACAATTTTAGCAGACACTTTTCTTTCTATAATATACATTTCTCTTTCTATCATAGACACTTCTCTTTCTATAATACACATTTCTCTTTCTATAATATACACTTCTCTTTCTATCATAGAGACTTCTATTTCTATCATAGACACTCCTCTTTCTATCATAGACACTTCTCTTTCTATAATATACATTTCTCTTTCTATCATAGACACTCCTCTTTCTATCATAGACACTTCTCTTTCTATAATATACACTTCTCTTTCTATCATAGACACTCCTCTTTCTAGCATAGACACTTCTCTTTCTATAATGTACACATCGCTTTCTATCATAGACACTTCTCTTTCTATATTATACACTTCTCTTTCTATAATATACACTTCTCTTTCTATCATAGGTACTTCTCTTTCTATAATAGGCACTTCTCTTTCTATAATACACACTTCCCTTTCTATAATATACACTTCTCTTTCTATAATATACAATTCTCTTTCTATAATACACACTTAGCTTTCTATAATATACACTTCTCTTTCCATAATACACACTTCTGTTTCTATAATAGACACTTCTTTTTCTATAATATACACTTCTGTTTCTATGATAGACATTTATCTTTCTATAGTATACACTTCTCTTACTATAATATACACTTGTCTGTCTATCGTAGACACTTCTGTTTCTATAATATACACTTCGCTTTCTATAATATACAGCCTTTTTTCCTATCATAGACACTTCTCTTTCTAATATATACACTTCTCTTTCTATAATATACACTTCTCTTTCTATCATAGACACTTCTTTTTCTATAGCATACACTTCTCCGTCTATGATAGACACTTCTCCTTCTTTCGTAGACACTTCTCTTTCTATAATACAAACTTCTGCTTTCATAATATACACTTCTCTTACTATAATATACAGTTGTGTTTCTATCATAGATATTTCTCATTCTATAATATACACTTCTATTTCTATAATACACACTTCCCTTTCTATAATATGCACTTCATTTTCTATCATAGACACTTCTATTTCTATCATAGATACTTCTCTTTCTATAGCATACACTTCTATGTATATAATATACACTTCTCTTTCTATCATAGACACTTCTTTTTCTATCATATACATTTCTCTTTCTATAATGTACACTCTCTTTCTATCATAGACACTTCGCTTTCTATCATAGGCACTTCTCGTTCTATAACAGACACTTTTCTTGCTATCATAGACACTTTTTCTTCTATAATATACACTTCTCTTTTTATAACATACACTTCTCTTTCTATCATAGACACTCCCCTTTCTAGCATATACACTTCTCTTTCTATAATGTATACTTCTCTTTCTATAATATACACTTCTCTTTCTATCATATATACATCTCTTTCTACAATACACACTTCTCTTTCTATCATAGGTACTATTATTTCTATCATAGACACTACTCTTTCCATCATAGACACTTCTTTGTCCATAATATACACTTCTCTTTCTATCATGGACCCTACTCTTTCTATAATAGACACTTCTCTTTCGATCATTGACACTTCTCTTTTTATCATAGGTACAATGCCAGATACTGAATTTAAGTTACAAAGAACAATTTCATTCATGCCAATTGATCGTCACGCACTTTTTCGTTTATTTCCAAATTAAAACAACTTAACATTTTTTATTTAAGCGTTCCGTATTTATCTGAATCTACGCTGAAAAAAAACTCCCAACAAATAAAAGCACCGAACACCGTTAAAAACATTTCGCAAATATAACAAACATTATTTATAAATTGTTTCGCATAGGTTGTGATAAAATAAGCGTGGCTTTTTTTCAGTCTTATTCAACAAAAAAAAAAAGAAAAAGAAAAAACATACAACCCATTTCCAGTTTTGCAAAATTCCAGGGAGATTTTTTTTCAAATGCTGAAATTTTAGTAATTTATAAAACAATCTAAACAAAAACTTTAAAAATGTATTCCAATCCAAATGATTTATTCCAAATTTCTCTCTAAAACAAAACAAGCTATTTGCTACGTTAAAATGAGTATCGAAACAATATCACTTAAATTAAAGCATAACCAACCGTATGACTAGTACATTCTTTTTTTTTAAATTAAAGAATATAGACAACTACGGTCCCCACAAAACCAGAAAATATGACTAACAGGAATAGAAGAAATTCGAAAGTGAGCAGACGATAAGAAAAAGCAAGCGAAAAAATGTCCTCATCGACTGGTGTAATACCATTTTTGTTTCAAGTTTTTCACTATCGGCCGTTTATTTCACCCCTCTTTTGTGACTGTAATTTCTTCCGTGGAAACGTTTAGATTTTTTCTTTATTTTGATATTGAAAATTTTATATTAAAAGGCCTAGTTGCGAGCCCCGAAATAAATATGATGTAACATTGCACTTACAAACAAACAAACGAAAGAACTAAATAAAATCCCACATCGACATTTTTTCTTATTTCAAAAGGATTTTTTTATTGCAGTGACTTTCGGCGTCGATTAAAAAGTATCGCGCTGTCACATGTTAATTTTGCCCGGTTATTTCTCCTCCTTCCGCTTACACGCCAGTCGCAGCCAGCCATTTCTCGCTACTCTTTCACACTTCTATTTTCTTCGACACCGACTTTCGTTCTCTCGGAAGCACGTGTTGCAGCTTTTCTCCTTTATTCCTCCCTCTTTCGCGCATATTTCCTAATTTGCATATGCAGTTTTTAAACTACTGCTGCTAATCTCTTTGCATGCTGATCATCCTTTGTTGTTGGGGCTAATTTTCATCGCGATTATACGCGCTCTATTACAAATAAATTACCTTTGGTCCAGTCCACTGAAATTCAATTGAAGTAGAAAGTGTATAAGATTGTGAGATATTGAGTTTACAAGACTTGCACCTCTTTGACTGCTAATAAAACTAAGAAAGAAAGAAAGAATAAGTTTACTTCGAATAAATAAAGCATTAATACACAACGTAAATAAAGTTGATATCAAAAATTAATTTAAATACATATGCACCCATAAATTGTTTTAACTTATGACGATGATAATAACTTTTCCGAAATTAATTAAAATTAAACTATTAATGAAACCTTCGAAAAATGTAAACAAACGAAAGGAAACATGAAGTTTCGAATTTAACTTATATCATTTAATATTAACTGTAAAATAAAGCATAAGTATAATAATTTTGATAACTTAAAAATGGTAAAATTAACAAAAAGTACAACGTGCGAAAATTTGAATGAATTGAAAATAAAATATACAAAAATATAACCAAATTGCGAATATATTTTATATAAGTTAACATAACTGCAACTCGATCATGATCTTCGAGCAAAGCAGGAACGACAGGACATGTCGGTTGCATTAACCATGTAAATTGTCATAATAGTGTATTTATAAGCTTTATAAAATAAGCATCTGATGAGTACGTGACTAAATATGCAGCAATAACATAATTTTGCAGATTGGTTAGTTGAAGTACGAAACAATATAAAATGTAATAAATGGCCAACTGAGAAAACTTGAGAGGTGGAAAATTATTATATTACACACACACCCACACACTCTCTCTCTCTCTTTCTCTTTCTCTCTGTATATATATATATATATATATATCTTTATCTATCTATTCTACAATTATATAAATGCAAATTTTCTGTGTGTTTGTGTTCCTTTGTTCCTTATAGATCCCTAAACGGCTGAACAGATTTGCTTTTCAATTTAAAGAAGTTTACTATATAAGTTTGGGAGTGATCTTTGTTAAGTTTTGGCTCAAAGTACCCATGATAATTACCGATAATCAATAATCAAAAACGTTATTTTAATTCATCTATCATCGGAAAAGCCATTTGTGGTCGCGTGCAAGCGACTTTACAAGTCACTCATTCGGTCTGTCGGTCAGTCCGTAACACTTTTATGCTTGGACATTATGGTTAAGATCAAAGGTCTGTTGCTAATAGATGCTGTTCTTAGCTTTTTAAGCTTTTCTTGGCGTTTTGGCCACGATCAAAGTTTAGTATGTGTTTCGGTAGATACTGCAAGCGAAGACCATATGTGGTCAATGTAGAGGCAACCCTTCATACCAATTGTCACTATCCAGCTCCCCTTCTTCCCGGGGAGTTGGGCCTCATTTCCCCTACATCCTCACTTTAAAAATCGGCCTTGTGCCTAATTTGCTTGGTGGGAGAGCAAATAAATACCGTTTTCTTGGCCTTTTGGCCAAGATCAAAGTGTAGTATATGTTCTTACTACATGCTGTACTTATGTTTGTAACTTTGTGATATAAAGTGGGGGATCCCTTTTCTGTATTAATTTAATGTAATATGATCACCCACTTTACAACCAGTTAGTCTCAAAGACATTCAAGTCATTCTCCACATCATTCAAGTTGTTTTTTTTCTGTAATTTTTTAAGCCTTCAAGTCATTCTTAAGTCATTCAATTCATCCTTAAGGTCATTAAAGTCATTCTAAGTCATTTACTTTTTATTTATTTAAGTCATTTCAGCCCATTTTCGGTCATTTTAGTTTATCTATAAGAATTTCATTTCAATCCTACATTCACGAATTCATTCATTACACGAGAGTACGCGACTAATGGCTATCAGCCTTCTTTCCAATCTCGTCGCTTAGTTACAATGATAGAACAGCGGGCCGTGAAAATTCCACGATGGGTTAGATGATAGTGTGTTATTATTTTATGACGTGGTCTGTAAGTTAAAACACAACACGTAAATTTCTTCTTTTTTTTCATTAACTGGAATGAATTTTATAATACTTGAAAAGTGACGTGCTTTTGTGTTGTCTTTGTGTTTTTTGCGTTCTTTTTTGCATGACGTGGTCTGTAGGTTCAAACTCCGCACGGAAATTTCTTAATGTGTATTTTCGTTAATTGAAAAGAAGTTTATCTTTTCTCTACATATATATATATAAAATGCACTTTTCTGTGTGTGTGAGTTCGTTCCCTTTAGGCTCCGAAACGGCTGGGCCGATTTGTTGTTAATTACGCACATATATATCTTATGTGCCTGGGGGTTATTTTAGATAGGTTTTATATCGGAATACCTCTGATAAATATGAGGATCGATAATCAAAGTAATCTGATATACGAAGAAACAGAAAAATGTTGGTTAAAGTTAATACTTTTATGCAGCCTACCAACATAATTGCATTCAAGTTTCGTCGGTATATAAGCAAAATGGTCCAGTATATAAACTCCCCAGTAGGTTCTTTGATAAAACAGAGGCGCGTTCAAAATTAACTCTTCTGTTTACAGTATAATTGGATCATTGTACTTGACTTGTGCATTTTATACTTAATTATTAAAAATAATTTCATAAAATCAACAGTAGGTTCTCTACATTGCAATGTAGACTAGACTGGATTATGGACTAAATCACTGCGGGGAGGCATGTGAAGCTTCCGCTCAGTGCACAGTGGTAATGTCCTGACAAGAGCAGGCAATCAATTGATTTGATTTACGAATTTTCATCGATTTTGATGACAATAAAAGTATTAGAAGTGTGGAACATTTGTTAATTTTCTTTAAATCCCGAGCAACGTTTGGTCGCCCTGCTAGTATATATATGTATATATATATATATATATATATATATATATATATATATATATATATATACAATAGAAAATCTACTTCTTAAAGCACTGTTAATATGGAATGCAAAATTAAAAAAATTAATCGGTTTAAAGACCAAATAAGTGCATTCTATATCAACAGATTTTCTGTCACTAAACACAAACACGCTCTATCAGCGTTTTTAAACATTTAAATCTTACATTTCACAAACATCTGTAAAAAAAAAGTGCCAAGTGCTATCACAGTGGAAGAAAAAGAGGAAAGAACATTTTTCCTGATGCAGATTCTCTTATGAATCGAAATATCGAATTTAATTTTAATAAATATGTTTATTTATTCGAAGAGATACTGTCCTTGTTCAGTTTTTTTCAAACCGTTTATTTTTTTGAATTTTACATATATATATTTTACTTGTGGGGGTTACATCAAAGGAAAATTTCTCATCACCAAAGCTGCAACTCTTCAAAAATTTAAGGAGAACATCAGGAATGGAGTTGGGGGATTAAAGCATGATGGAGTAATTTTGCAATGCACCATGCATAATGTTTTGGGAAAAACACAAATTTATTTTTAAGATGCAATTTTTCAAAAATAAATTATTGATTCAAATTTTATTTTTTTGCAAACAAATCCCTATGCCGCCATTAGAGTATGTTAAAACTACGTTAAGGTACCGTAAATGTGTAGACTCTATTAAAATTAAAACATCTCAGCTGTCTCCTAATGACTTATTGGTAACTACCTTTACTTTCTCTTTCGCTGTGTCTGTATCCGTCTTGTTTATATATATATATATATATCTTTCTTTCTATCTATCTATATATATATATATATACGTATACATATTCACATGTGTGCAAAGGAGTTTGCGTACAGAGTGGGAAAGACTCATGAAAATACAAGGAAACATTCCTTATCACGTTAACACTACTTTTGTTTCAACATGACAAGTACTGCCCTTATACCCAGATAGAATACAATGCATTGAAAAAAGCTAGGAAATGGTGGAAGATATGTTTTTTCGAAAGAAAGAAGATTTTTCCAAAATATTGTGTATCAATATACGTCAGCAAATAAGAAATATGTTTTCATAATTGTTCTACACACACACACACACACACACACACACATATATATATATATATATATATATATATATATATATATATATGAGAGAGATAGAGAGACAGATAGAGAGATAGAGAGAGAGAGACGCCTCTTATATTGTACCCGTGAAACGTCTATAACGAAGCAAAGCTTATTAATGAACCGCATCTTGTTCGAATTACGTTGATTGAGATCGGTAAGGCTGAGAAAATACGCCGGAATAAGCAGAGAATCACTCGTAATATTTCGATATTTTCCTACTTCTAGGCTGAAGGAACAATCTTGATACGAGGGTGCAGTATACCATATTATTTAATCTATGATAATTCCCGAACAGATGAAACACTGTTTCTTGTATGCATTAAAATAATTATAGTAATAATTATGTCAGCCCCTTTTAGAACTCGGCTCTTATTGTTTAAAAATCTAAGTTGAAATTAAAGTCTGAAAGTTAAGCTCGCATGTGCATCAACTGATATCATAATCAGAAGATCACTTTATCCCGCTATACACATTAATATAAATATTAATTTCAATTGTATTTTTCGCGGTTGAAGTTGGCCGTGTTGTTTGTTCCTTGCTAATGTAGTCAGAGATTAGCATGTTCGAAGCTCCCGACCGGCTGTAATCGTAATTCCCTACACTGATAATTCCCGAATATATATATAGGGGTGATATCCTTAAATATGTAACCAATATTGTTTATATAAACATACTTTATACCAGCTCTTTCATCAACTGAGCGTCTCTTAAATATTCACAATTTTTAGATTAAAAAATAAATTTAAGGCAGTATTTTTAATGATTAATTATCGGGGTTTAATTTGTAATGATAACGTTCTAATAAATGTAAGAAACATTTTTTGCAACGTCAGTTAATGCTGTCCCTACTCGTTAAACGTTTCCCTTTTCTTTTGGTAATTTGTATACAATTTTTTCCAAGGTATTTTGGGACTGTGATAGCGAAGCGTGTAATCTATGATAAGCGCCGTAATAATTTGCGAAAAATTGAAAAAGTGAAATCTAAATGCTAATTGCCGCATTAACAACGGGAGTGGCCAAAAGTGAGTGTTCACTGTAGTAGAACGTTATAATTCGAAATTTAAGCGCGTAAGCGTTTATAATCAACTGAAAAAATTACGAATAAGTGATTTTTTTTTATTTTTAAGTAAATGGTACGGGAAGCATTGTTTAGGTCAACCAATTCTTTTTTTTAAACTATTTTGAAATCTAAAAGTTATGTTTTTAAAGTTTATAAAAGGGTAAACGTGTTCAGTATATTTATAACTATAACGCCATTGGTAAGGTGTATACATTCTTTTCCAAGGTAAGTGTGTAATTAAGGATAAGCGTCGTAGAAATTCGCGAAAATTTTAAAAGAAAAATTCTAAATGCTGGTGACAACATTAACAACGGGAGTGGTTAAATAGTGGGTGTTCACTGTGGTAGAACGTTATAATTCAAAATTTAAGCCTATAAGGGCTTATTATCGATGAAATATTTATGAATAAGTGAAAATTAAAATTAAAGTAATATGAAGACGGAAGTCCACCAAGTATTTTGTTTTGTTTTATTTATTATTTTTCAATCTGAAAATTATGTGCGTTTTAAAAGTTCTAAAAGAATAAACATGTCTTATAGCTGACCTAGGTTGGGTTGCCAGACTCTACTAAATACTTGAAGCCAATCTTTCAGAAAAAAAGGCCAAAACAGGCTAAATTGATAACGATAGCTTGATTTTCACAAACAAAAAAGCCAATTGCAAAAAACAACAACGAGTGTGTGCTTATTAAATATATAAATATTCATGTATTTTACACGTCAGTATTTTTATTTTTCTGTAGGTGCGACGAAATTTACAGGTTTTTGAGTAACCTTCAATCGAATAACACATGTAAAATTGTTGCCGACAAATAGTCATGCCGTTAGCCAAACAACGCGCGCGTGTTTTGTTTGGCTGGCTGTCGGAGAGCATAACTTTATTACATAAACACGATCTGTCGCCGAAAATTCTCCATGCGATATTCATTATGAGATTACCTATAAATGTCGTAAAATCTCATGAAAATTTGGAAAAAAATGAACCAATAAACTTTTGTATTTTTAATTGGATTGTTTGGTTTATTAGGAGAACCATTAATATAAAAGACGTAAATATTTAGGAACTAAACACTTCAATATATAATATATATGAAGTGTGGAGGTTTGAAACATCACCAATCTACACGTACTGTGTTTAATGTTATAAATCGATAGGTTGTGTAATTTTTAGTTGTTTTGACAAAGACGTCGACGAGTGTGAAAACGATTCTTATAGTTGATATCGTATTTTAAACTTAGTAAAAGAAAGAAAGTAACAAGGTTATTTTACGTACAGTAAACCCGGTGCAAGCACTCCACTACAAAGAGGAAGAATTATATATGCATATATATATATATATATATATATATATATATATATATATATATATAGAGAGAGAGAGAGAGAGAGAGAGAAATATATATATACTAGCATGGGTTCCCGACGTTGCCCAGGTGTTTGGAGGTGTATGCTGAGCAAAAAACAAAACAAAAAACCGTTATTAAGTTAGATCCATGTCCAAGGAACCTATATCTAAAATTTCAAGTGTTTAGACCCAAAATTGTCGGAGGAGTTTGGTAGAGTTCTCAAAGGTCAAAGCGTTGAACTCTGACTCCTTAACAGCCAGATTTCTGGCCGAAAACCGATAACTAAGATTTTCACAAGTCTCAATACCCTGTATATCAAATTTCGAGTCTGTAGACTAAAAAATCGACAGAGTTATTGCATAGGAAAATGTACACAGAGAGACACACAGACAGACACACAGAAACATAAACTTTTATAAATATATATATATATATATATATATATATATATATATATATATATATATATATATGTAATTATTTTCTATAATTATTATTAAATACCTACAGAGACTAGTGTTTCATCCTTTCGGGAATGATCAGAGTAGGGTATGTAGAGAGAGACAGAGAGAGAAAGAGAGAAAGACAGAGAAGAACTCCGGAATAGGCATTAAAAATTAGTAACAAAATACCGTACAGTATGTAATATCGATAGCACCGTAAGGCGAGGCAAATTAAAAACAAACACCGTATTCCACATCGTAACCTGAGAAAATAGCTTAGTTCTACTGTATACATACATATATATATATAATATATATATATATAAATATATATATACATATGTGTGTGTACATATTTTATATATACATATATAAAATATGTATATAATATGTATATCAACTAATAAGACAGCCTGGTTAATCGCCATCCCCCACACGCTCGTTCTCTATCTGTCTAGATAGATAGAAATATATATATATATATATGTATATCTATCTATATCTATCTATACATCTATAAAAACAGAGATGTGTGTGGCACAGAGGATTTCTGATTGGTTAATCCAATAATCACATCTCCTAAAAACTATGGTTCCTACGCTCTTAAATTTACCATAAAATATTATGCCCTGATTTATTGTCCATCTTGGAAGGTTTTATTTTTTTCTAACTTGCTATTTGCAAATTACAAAATTACGAAACTTACACCAGCCTCACAATCCAACCTCCGACACCACGTCCGCCATTCTGGCGCTAGCCGCACACACGTACACACAACACGAAAACAAACGCTGTCCTCCAAAGGACTATTTGTACTACTACTCAGCACACGCGCACACACGCACACACACACACGTTCACTACCGTCTTCTTTAAAACACATTCTTTTGAAGAGACGATTTTTTTAAGCTGTTGACACACATGTTTTAAAAATCTAGCAAAAATTAATTTTCCTAAATTATGCCGGCTGATAAAATTTTAAAACTTTTTTTTTACAGCTAGAAAGATAAAATTTAAAAATACTTATGTATATATATATATATATATATATATATATATATATATATATATATATATATGAAACAAAACTAAAAAAACGCGCGTTCACTCGTGGTCTTAAGTTCATTTCGGGTTTGTATTACTGTACACATAGATTCGAAAAAGTTGTCACAAAACAAATATATAACAAATAAATGTTATCAAAGGCAAGATAAGTTACTTTTCTACCAAACTGGATATATTTTTCGTGTTTTTATTCAATGTAACATATTTATTCAGCTCGAAAAACGGGTTTGTATTGCTGTACACATAGATTCGAAAAAGTTATCAAAAAACAAATATATAACAAATAAATGTTATCAAAGGCAAGATAAGTTACTTTTCTACCATACTGAATATATTTTTCGTGTTTTTATTCAATGTAACATGTTTATTCAGCTCGAAAATCATACAGCGTTTACCGATGTATTGGAAAATTCAAGATGGCGCCTCACTCCCCCTTTTACACGGTAAGTATGGGAAAAGGTGTTATAAATAAAAAAAACTAGAAAAAACAATTTTTTAAACCCGCCGTATATATGTCAAGCTATGTCACGGTAACATATATTGAGCGAGTTTTTAACAGTATTTTATCCAGTTTTTTTATTTATAACACCTTTTCCCAAACTTACTGTGTTAAAGAGGGAGTCAGGCGCCATCTTGAATTTTCCAATACATCGGTAAACACTGTATGGTCTTCGAGCTGAATAAACATGTTACATTGAATAAAAATACGAAAAAGATATCCAGTTTGGTAGAAAAGTAACTTATCTTGCCTTTGATGACATTTATTTGTTATATATTTGTTTTTTGACAACTTTTTCGAATCTATGTGTACAGTAATACAAACCCATTTAAAAATATTCATTTTGATTAAAAAAAATATTCATTTTGATTTTTCAAAAATATTGTTCATTTCGATTAAAATAACATTCATTTTGATTTAAAAAAATCATTTTGATTAAAAAAATAGTTTAATTTTAATATTTGTTTATTGTCTTAACTCATATCAAATGTTTTGATTGTGTTCTGCTTCAAATAGTCATAATCTTACATGCATAATTTTCATTTAATTATATTAAATAAACGTCAAGTTTACTACAAATCAAATCGTGTTCCTTCACTTTTTTAAAATGTAATTTATAAGTAATTAAAGAACGCATTCTTATCTTTAAAATCAATAATACAACGAAATATTCAATTGCTTATAATACTTAAACAAACAACTTGTGTTTTTTTAATTTTTTTTTTTGTTATTAATATTAGATGAGTTTCAGTATAAATCATGGTGTTCTTTATTTCAATCCAATTTTGAAGTTTTGTAACGCTGTCTGTAAAAATTACTGTTCATTATTGACAGTCTAAGAGTTCCACATATCTTGCTTGTTGGGACCTCGGCGATGACGTCATTTTTTCAGCTGGCCGGCCATCTTTATAACGAAGGCCACGCCACCATCCCCCCACCAAAAGGGGAAGCCTGGCATTTTCTCACCCGAAAGGGGGGAGCTTGGCAGTTTCTCCCCCAAAAGGAGGGAGCCGGTGTCCCCCCCAGGGTTGGCGGGCGAAGAGGCCAGGAGGAGGTGACATTTTTCTTTGGGGGAGGGAGGAGAATCCTCCAGGCACCCTCCTCCCTGAAGGTGGGGTTGGGGATTATCTCTCCCTGAAGGGGGGAGGCTGGCACCAAGGATGTAAATCCAGATGGGTGACTTTTTTTGTTACCCCTTGGAGTGGGAAGGGGGCCGATCACCCAGGCAACGCCGGGTAACCCCTGCTAGTATACATATACAGATAGATAGATAGATAAATAGATTGATCGATGGATATATATATATATATATATATATATATATATATATATATATATATATATATATATATATATATATATATATATATATTACAGAAAAGAAGACTAACACCGAGAGCTTTGGTTTCAAATTGAAACAACAGACACCTTCAATATTTCTCCATTACCGGACTGTCTTTAGCTTGATGATTATTTGAGCATATTCGAAACCAAGTCTGCTCTAATGATTTTCTGTAATAAATAGATAATTAAATATTACGCGCTTACTTATAGTTCATCATAATAGTTTAGCACTCCGCTTGTGTTCTGTTTCACTAACATTACAGAAACACGTATATGTGTGTGTGACTGTTCGTGCGGCTGCGACTGCGTACGCTGTGTTCGAATAAAAAACGCTAAAAGCGCCAACCAGTATATATATATGTGTGTGTGTGTGTGTGTGTGGGTGTGGGTGTTTGTGTGCATATATATATATATATATATATATATATATATATATATATATATATATATATATATATTGTTTTTAAACTATGATGGATTATTATATTTTAAAAAACAATATATATACCGATCCCCATGTGGAGGTACCAAATTGGTTAAAGGGAAAATTATTTCCAACTCGCATTTAGGTTAAAATGCACTTTCATAGATAATTGAATTCACTCAAAAACGTATCGCAAAAACAAAACCAATTAACATCTCTCTCTCTCTCTCTCTCTCTCTCTCTATATATATATATATATATATATATATATATATATATATATATATATATATATATATATATACTAGTACTGGTTTTATCTTTTTTTACTATTAGGTCCTTTTTGACTAAGGGCACACTTCTCTTTGAGCTACTGCACTGCCCGAAAAACACAACAAAATCATTATTCCAGCTGTTTTGAAGGCTTTCCATTCAGATATATCGTCACGCTGGATTTATTTTGGAATCCATTCTCTCTAAACAGCTATTTTGCATTTCGGATCAATATCGATGATTTTCATGCAAGCTGAAATATAAATAGCTGAATATACGCGGTTTGTTTGTATATATATTTTTTTACATATCCAACATTTTTCCACTTTTTTATTTGACAATTTATAACTACAATAAATTGCGGTTTCACTTAATGCCTTAACTAGCAAATTCTAGCATTGCTACACATATAATTTGCTGATTTTTTATGTCCTTTCATAAAAAGAATGATAAGAATAGCATTTTTTGAAACTCCGCGGAATAAAAACTTTATAAATGTTTTTTTGGAGTATTCAGTTAAATAATGAATTATGATTGTTAAGTTCAAGTGTCAGTTTTAATTTTCTTTCTCTTATCATAAGCTTTACTCTCTATTGCGTATGAAGCTTTTTTTAAATTCGGTTGGGATTATATTTACTATATATAAATATTGCTATTTATATTAGTTTAAAGTTAACTATTGCGTATATCAGGTAAACACTACATCTCTTTGTTTTCATTAATTTCTCTCTTATATATATGTATATATATACATGTATCTATATGAATACATATGCATATATATGTATATATATATGTACATATATACATGCATATATATGTATATATATGCATGTATATATATGCATATATATGTATATATCTATATATATATATCTATGTATATATATATGCATATATATGTATATATCTATATATATATCTATGTATATATATATGCATATATATGTATATATATGTATATATATATATATATTAGTATATTTAGGCAGCAATTTTTCTTTTATGCATGTTTCATTAAATAGCACATACGACTCTTGCTTGTTTTTCTCGTAATCCTCCTTTTCTCTTTGTCGGAACGTATAACTCGAAAAAATGTTCGGAAAATGGTCCAACAAAGACAAAAGGAGGATTACAAGAAAAACAAGCAAGAGTTGTCTGTGCTATTTAATGAAACGTATATATATATATATATATATATATATATATATATATATATATATATATATATATATATACCTAAACCTGCGATGTCTGCAACTGATAATGTAGAAGGAAAATAGGATTACTCAGCCATAGAAGACGGTATTCGACTACCTTTACAGGCGCAACATATAGTCTTCTAGACTGTTGGAAGCAAACAATATATATATATATATATATATGTGTGTGTGTGTGTGTGTGTGTGTGTGTGTGTGTGTGTGTGTGTGTATGTGTGTGTGTATGTATGTATGTATATGTGTGTGTGCGTGTGTGTTAAGTGCGAATACAAAACGCGATAAGCTGCATAAAATTGTTACAACTAAAATCATTACTTTCAACACTCCACACGACTTTCAAATCCTGTTTTACATGATGTGATATTGATATAAACTTACATCATTTGAAATCGAAATAAGTTTTAGTGCAAGTTCTAAGGTTGTGTGGTGAGGTGAGTGTGCATATCGGAAACGCAGCCTACATAGAACGGGGACTGATAACGGCATTTATAATGGATTACACATAGTTGATATGTTTAACACATAGGAGATGAGAATTCATTATTGAAGGAGGGGATTCAATCAACTTTGGAATGGGTGTTTCATACTAAGTTCGTTTACAAAGATAATCACAAAACACATTACCTTTTCTGTTTGAAAGATGACAACGAAGACAAAGGTTTACAAAGTTCATGCTGATGTTTTTTATCCCAACTTGATGAGTGATGATCAGGAAATTCAATTGCCATTCAGAAATATATTTTCTTCTTTCCCTTTTTGATCGCTTCCAAAAGGGTTTCAGCTAAATCCACTGCAGACTCTGCACTCTTAACTAACTCCCAACCTCTACTCTGACTCAACTGACTCTCTAAATATATTGCAAACGATCTTCCTTTGTGACGTAAGAGACGTGCCCATACATGTGAGTGTTCTCACGTGGATTCTACATATTACACATGTCTTAACATGCCTATATAACACAAAGAAAATTCCTAAATGGATTTCCATAATTCTTACTCTGACCTCCAGTTGTATCATTATTTAGTTATTTCTAAACAAAATCGAAAATTGCTATACATTCCTAAATCTGTATCTAAGTAGCAATATGTGTTCACTTTTAACTAGCCTTTTCCTTTAATAAATATTAATTTCAAACTTATTTATTTTGTTTATCTAATTACCGGGATTAGCTTCCTTCTATATATGAGACTAATTTACATGTAGTAATATTTTTATTTTATTTTTCAATTTAAAAAAGGTGCGTTTATCGCGTTTTCCATTCGAACTAATCGTATACTTTTAACATAACTCATACTAGAGAGTGTCCTATACAAAGTAACATTTCTTCAAAGTTGTATTATTTTCACGTTGCTATGGCGTCTCTTGTGCATCTACTATTAGTCTCTTATCTCTTAGTGTTTCAAAACAGTGTCTAAAATGCAGTCATTGTCCAACCCCATTGTCCCCAAATTGCACTCCCGTATTTGTTTTACAATTACTTTGATGGAATGAGTTCTGATAACCTTGTAACACTTATTACTCCTTAGATTTTCTTTAATGCAAACAAGGCTAGACAGTCGAAATCGGAGAATGACTTTGGAAAATATCGGCGTAAAAAGCGACCCCCCTTGTAGGAAAGTGCCAAGTTGAGGGTGAAGATATTTATGTTTTTAGCCATTTTTCGATATTTGTCGTCTGAAGGGTTGGGCTTGAAGACGATACTAGTCTACTAAAAATCCGCCGCCTCTGTCGAAAGTTTTAGATAGACATGCAAACATACATACATACATACATACATACATACGCAGATTTCTATATTGATAACTAAAATTTTCGACCAAAACCGATGAAAAAGCTTGCCCTATCTCTGAATACCCTTTATGTAAAATTTCAAATGTTTAGACCAGAAACTGTCTGAGTAATTTGGTAGAGACCGCAGAGGTAATTTAAAAAAAAATGTTGACCCCTATTATGAACCCTTAACATTTATAGTTTTGGGCTTAAATGAAGTTATTAAGTTAGACCCATGTCCAAGGAACCTATATCTAAAATTTGTAGTGTTTAGACACACAATTGGGGGAGAAGTTTGGCAAATTTTTCACAAGTCAAACTGTTGAACAGGCAAATTTCTGATCGAAAACGGATTACAAAGACTTTCGCAAATATCAATAACCTGTATATAAAATTTCGAGTCTGTAGACTTTAAATTGACAGAGTGATTGCGTAGGAAAATGCACACAGACACACAGACACACCCACAAACGTTCACTTTTATATATATATAAATATGTAGGAATCAAGTAAGGGATAGAAGGAGCATACTAGACAAACGTAAAGGAAAGCTTCATCGAGTATAAGTATTAATGTTTATAATCATCCCAACCAAATAAAATAATTTGATACAACAGTACAACGTAGAGATTAATACCAGAAGCATAAATAAAAGCTGTGAACCGAAAACTTACATGTTATTATACACACACACACACACACATATATATATATATATATATATATATATATATATATATATATATATATATAGTAAGTTATAAAATATATATGGCGACTACGCTACACTGAATATTCCATTAGTTGCGTCCCACTGACTGTACATTAGGAGTTTTAGTGTCCTGTCAGAACATGACCATCCACTGCACGTGACACTACATAAGGATTGACTCACGTCCAAAATATTGCCCGTTATGAAAAGGTCAGCGTTGGATACGTTGTTTTGAAGGGTAATGCCACAGATTGAGCGCGGACAGCCCTTTTTTTAATACATCTAATTGGTAAATATGATACATGTATGAAGTCCAACCATATGTGTCATATATGAGGATATAGGGTAATAACAACTTGGTATATGATCTGTTTATACATGCACACACACACACACTCACACACACACACGCATATATATATATATATATATATATATATATATATATATATATATTCGTGTATACATACAACATTATCATGTTCGTTTAGGTTTTTTGTTGAGGGTACTCGGGGTTTCTTAATATGTTCCCGTAAGCAACGATTCTTAAAAAAAAAACTATTTTCTGAGTCCTCACCAACACTGTTGGATAATCCATTCATACAAGCTACTTTCTCCTTAAGATCCGACATGAACAAACTGATGAAACAGAAGAGAACCCAACAGATAATGTAATCTAAAGTAATTTTTCTTCCACCCGGATGGATCAGCGCGGATTGCAATGTCATGTATTCATAACCTTGGGAGACTCGTAGGTAGAAGATTTATCATGTATATATGTAATTGAAGTCATTAAATACTCTAGAACATAAAATACCTCTCATTTTAATGGTACACTTCCCGTTTGTGGTGCTCTTAAACTTTTGGAGTAAAAATTGGAGGCTTTGTTTTAGAACTACGTTTATGTATGTATATATATATATATATATATATATATATATATATATATGAAGTTAGTATTCTTGTTTGTATGTTTGTTCATAATTCGATTAATATATAGAAAAGGTCAATAATTTTCTTAATAACTATTATACTGAAAACTTACTTGCATAAACTTTACTTCATTTATATTTATATATAGTATGATTCTTGCAAAATATACGCTCAAGTGGTAACCTCATTTGCATATTACATTAAGGAAAATCAATTTTACTAAATAGCTGTATGTTAGTTACCGTTAGTTACCGTTTATAGAGAAAGAATTCTTTTAATTTTTCTGTTTAAGATTGGTATTAAAATTCATTTAGATTGATTATATATTTGATTTTATTTATTTGGAATTATTATTACCGACATCGATTTCTTTAGAAACCGGTCCGAGCTATTTCCCCGGGGTGCCACCTTTTGGATCAAATACGATATTTTCCGTCAGAAAACTCTTGAAACTTCTAAAAATTACGTTTATTACATATTAGCAGTAAAAAGTCAGTAAAGTGTCTTTACGAAAAAATTGTCGATTTATTTCTATATAAATAAAATTCTCATTTTTCTCGTCTGAGTTTGACCTTAATAGGATTATAAATCGAGACATTACATGCAAATCTATTACACACAGGCTGAGGTGTGTTATAGGTATATTGGCTTTTCATAACGTCGCTGATCGTAAATTCATATATTTCATCTGGTGAGAGTTCGCCGCAAAAATCGCTTAGGATCAATGGAGGTAGTAAACTCTTCTCTCTCCATTAGAGTCCTCCTTCCACCGCCACCCATTTACACCAGACTTGACCGTTCACAGAAGAAAATTACGAGAAAACACCGGTTGTCATTCTTAGTTGCTTAAAAAAAGTGGATTGGCATACAGCTATTCTAACGGTTACTTATTTCATTTTCTTTTCTTTTTTTTACATTTCTTTAAGTATTTCTTGCTATTTTTTCTTTTATTACATAATCCAATGGGTACGTGTGCCATCTTTCCCTTTTTTGGTCTTATTTTATTGTTTTTTCTCATTATCGTTTACAGTTTACACAGATAAAATAGCGTTTATTACAAAAAAAATAAACGAATCGAACTAAACATGGATTCATTTTTTTACAACCAACTCTTACATTCGACAACTACTACTTGCGTATCCAACTGTATTTATGCAACGTTCCTTTCTTTTCAACTATGGAGTTTTATTTTATCTGTGTTTCATGAGTTGTTTTTTTTTCTTCACCAACTACGACTATTTATGGTCAGGCATGGATCGGGCGACACCGGCAATCATCGGTGTGACCATCGACTGATCTTCATATGTTCATACGATTACTCCACTTTATAATTTCCTTATTTTATTAATTTTCTTTTCCCCTTCGGTTATGTGTACAGTTATTTTAAGGAGATACTCGACTTAATATTTTTTTTAGTTTAGTTATATTTCTTTCCGTCAGCTATGTTCAGTTACTTTTAAGATGATACTAAGGTGGAGGGGTGAATTCTTATTAGATTAGTTACTTATTCATTATTTATTTTCTTAAATGGAAAGCTACTATGAGAGTGAAAATACCGTCCGTAACCGATGTTTATAATCTACGAAACGAAACGAATTTGAAAAATAAATACAAGAAATACAAAAAAAAATACGGGTAAATATTTGGCAAAAACAAAAGGAACATGCAAGCAAACAAAAAACATCCGAAAAAGTATATATTAAAATATATTAAACATATTGGAATTTTACAAGGAAGGTTTCTTAAAGTTGCTTTTTGGGGTTTATTTGAATTGGGATTTTTTTCGGTTTGTTTTATTCTGTTTTATTATAAGTACTCTGCGTCTAGTAAGACGCTGCTAGGCGGACACCCATGATGTCCGGTCTTGCCCGATCCGTACTTGACGGGAATTAACTTTCAGTTTGGTTCACATTTTTTGCCAGGGGGATACAGCTAGGCATCGTTCGCGGCGCGATCACAGCGAAAGGAATATGTCCTTTAAATGGAGATCTGGTTTCCACCTCTATCATCTTCGGGAAGCCAAAACTGCCCCGCATTGAAACAAAGAAAACAAGCGTCAAAAGACTGCCCCGCAGTAATTAAAAAAATGACACGTCATCGTAACGACACCACGATGACCTCCTTAAGTGACCAAATGTACATTAAACCTCTGGGACTTTTTAAACCTTAATTTAACACGCTTCTCAATTCCTAGGTGGGCGCCTATATTTTCACTATTGTTTCTACCTTCGCGTAAAAGGCTTCGGTGTTCAATCCGATATTCCTACAAAAAATTCATTTTTTTTCTTTTAACACACACCTACAAACACAGGGCAACGCCAAGTACCCACCGATAGAAAAAATAAAGTGAAAGATATTCCATCTTCATAAAATCTTCACAAAATCATACTTTTTATTTAGCCTTTGAAAACTCTTTTAACTTTAATTACGTTTTATACAAATACAGCTAATTACGTTTTATACAAATACAGCAAATTACGTTTTATACAAATAGAGAAAATTAGGTTTTATACAAATACAGCAAATTACGTTTTATACAAATACAGCAAATTACGTTTTATACAAATACAGCAAATTACGTTTTATACAAATATAGCAAATTACGTTTATACAAATACAACAAATTACGTTTTATACAAATACAGCAACTTACGTTTTATGCAAATACAGCTAATTATGTTTTATACAAATATAGCAAATTACGTTTTATACAAATACAGCAAATTACGTCTTATACATATACAGCGAATTACGTTTTATACAAATACAGCTAATTACGTTTTATACAAATACAACAAATTACGTTTTATACAAATATAGCAAATTACGTTTTATACAAATACAGCAAATTACATTTGATACAAATACAGCAAATTACGTTTCATACAAATACAGCAAATTACGTTTTATACAAATATAGCGAATTACGTTTTATACAAATACAGCAAATTACGTTTGATACAAATACAACAAATAATGTTTTATACAAATACAGCTAATTACGTTTTATACAAATACAACAAATTACGTTTTATACAAATATAGCAAATTACGTTTATACAAATACAAAAATTACGTTTTATACAAATACAGTAAATTATGTTTTATACAAATATAGCAAATTACGTATCATACAAATACAGCAAATAACGTTTCATAAAAATAGAGCAAATTACGTTTTATACAAATACAACAAATTACCTTTTATACAAATACATCAAATTACGTTTTATGCAAATACAGCAAAGTACGTTTTATGCAAATACAGCTAATTATGTTTTATACAAATATAGCAAATAACGTTTCATACAAATAGAGCAAATTACGTTTCATACAAATACATCAAATTACCTTTTATACAAATACAGCAAATTACGTTTCATACAAATACAGCAAATTACGTTTTATACGAATACATCAAATTACGTTTATACAAATATAGCAAATAACGTTTTATACAAATACATCCAATTACGCCTCATACAAAGACAATAAATTACGTTTTATACAAATACAGCAAATTACGTTTTATACAAATACAGCAAATTACGTTTTATACAAATACAGCAAATTACGTTTCATACAAATACAGCAAATTACGTTTCATACAAATACAGCAAATTACGTTTTATACAAATACAGCTAATTACGTTTTATACAAATACAACAAATTACGTTTCATACAATTACAGACAATTACGTTTAATAAAAATACAGTAACTTACGTTTTATACAAATACAAAAACTTACGTGTTATACAAATACATCAAATTACATTTTATACAAATACAGCAAATTACGTTTTATACAAATACAGCAAATTACGTTTCATACAAATACAGCAAATTACGTTTCATACAAATACAGCAAATTACGTTTTATACAAATACAGCTAATTACGTTTTATACAAATACAACAAATTACGTTTTATACAAATACAGCTAATTACGTTTTATACAAATACAACAAATTACGTTTCATACAAATACAGACAATTACGTTTAATAAAAATACAGCAAATTACGTTTCATACAAATACAAAAAATTACGTTTCATACAGATACAACAAATCACGTTTCATACCAATATAGCAAATTACGTTTTATATAAATACAGCAAAGTACGTTTTATACAAATACAGCTAATTACGTGTTATACAAATACAACAAATTACGTTTTATACAAATACACACAAAGAACGTTTTATACAAATACAACAAATTACGTTTTATACAAATACACACAAAGAACGTTTTATACAAATACAACAAATTACGTTTTATACAAATACACACAAAGAACGTTTTATACAAATACAACAAATTACGTTTTATACAAATACAGAGAATTTCGTTTTATACAAATACAGCAAATTACGTTTCATACAAATATAGCAAATTTTGTTTCATACAAATACAGCAAATTACGTTTTATACAAATACAGCAAATTACGTTTTATACAAAGACAACAAATTACGTTTTATACAAATACAGCAAATTACGTTTATACAAATATAGCAAATTACATTTCATACAAATAGAGCTAATTACTTTTTATACAAATACAAAAAATTACGTTTTATACATATACAGCAAATTACGTTTTATACAAATACAGCAAATAACGTTTTATACAAATACAGCAAATAACGTTTTATACAAATACACAAATTACGTTTGATACAAATACAGAAAATAACGTTTTATACAAATATAGCAAATTACGTTTTATACGAATACAATAAATTACGTTTTATACAAATACAGCAAATTACGTTTTATACAAATACAACAAATTACCTTTTATACAAATACAGTAAATTACTATTTATACAAATACAGCAAATTACTATTTATACAAATACAGCAAATTATTATTTATTCAAATACAGCAAATAACGTTTATACAAATACAGCAAATGACGTTTAATTCATAGTAAAATGGTCCTTTACGAAAAAAAAGCCAGTTTAAATACTTTTTAAAAAATCTGTGAAAAAGAAAGGGAATGTGATTTTTTCTTACATTGCTCACCATATCATACCTCTGCTTAAATTACTTTTTCTCCAGCTATGATGAACACTAAAATGCATCCTCTTTGGAATTAAATACAATATTTTCTTTCGAAAACTCTTGAAACGGCGGCAAATTATGTTTTATACATACTAGAAAGTTCTTTAACGAATAAAAATTCGCCAGTGAGAAGAGCCTTTACAAAAAACACAAACAAAAAATCAAGCAAGTAAAAGGAATTCCAATTTTTTTCTTAAACGTTTTGCAAGTCACACACGCTATTAAAAAGCTTATTTTGCTACGCCATGATGTCATAAGCATTCGTTGCTGTCTAGGCGTATTAGATTCAGCCCTTTCACTTTTTAGTTAGGCAGAGGCTACCTTCTATTTTTATTGAAAAAAAGTGGTTCTATTTAATTTATTTTATATTTTAGTTTTTTGGGGGAGTGGATTTTTCTGCCAGCGTACGGACAAGAAAAGGTGTTCAATACCCGGGGAATAACCTTCGTATTCCTTCTGCCGAAATATGAGGTGAAGACGGTATCACGTACTTTTTTGGACGATTACATTTTTATATTTTATCCGTTATATTATTTTTTTAATTGTTAGGTGTTATCGACGTTGCCCGCAATGAAAGTGATCAATACCCTTAGCGTAGCAGGTGTGTTCCAAACAGAATTTAGTGCCGACCCGACCATGCTACTATATATATATATATATATATATATATATATATATATATATATATAATTCTAGAGTATGTCTAATTAGCAATGGACGATCTGCCAAAACCTTAAGTTGATTTACTTTGTCTCTTTTCTTTCTACGTATTTTACCCTTCTTTGTACTTTTTGTCTAGCTTTATTTATATTTCATAAATTAATTTGTATCAGAACTTTATTGTATGTCTTTTTGGATTTTTAAATTTATTTGTAAAATATTTTTGTCCTGTCCAATATTTAAACAAAATGTCAATTAAAAAAATGTCAATTAAAAAAATGTCAATAAAATATGTATCAATTAAAAAAATGTAAATTAAAAAAAATATAGGTTTTAATAATATTTTAAGATATTTATAAATCTAGAAAAAATTTTCTTAGTACTTCATTTATTATATATAGTTTTGTATATTATTTTACCTCTTATTGGACTTTTCTTCCCATATCGCTTTTATCTCCTTAATGTCGTCCCCTGTAATATAGTTCTGTTCTTTCATATTCTAATCTCTATTTTTTCCATTTTCGTTCTGAATGTTTTCAAAGTCAGTGTTTTGGGTTTTTTTTTACTTTGTAGAAAAAAAAGATTTTCCGTAGTCATTTTTCTGTAACTCTTATTGACTTAATAATGTTATATCTTCCTATGTAACTTTTCTGTTTATCTTTTTACTCATTCTGTTCTCTCTCTTACTTTCTCTCTCTCTATCTTTCTCTCTCTCTCTCTCTCTCTATATATATATATATATATATATATATATATATATATATATATATATATACCCGTTCACGTAAACTTTTTCCATGATTAGGCTAGAACCAAGAATTAGATGGAATCAAGCAATTGCATCGACAACGGACAACGCCAGACACAAAGTGTGTTTCGATGTAGTGCATCTCATCAGTGACGTGCTCCGACATATGCCCGAAATCGTGTCTTGGGGAGTCGGCTGATTTCAGTTAATGTTTGTAGATGTGATATCTACCGCTTGCATACCAGCAGTAACTATCTTAGTTGTATAGGACGCGTGACTTGTCACATGGTAGAATGTAGAACTTGATAATATATAAAAATTAAAATCGAGGTATAGCCAATAGATTACGCCGGGGCCCATATGGTTAAGTCGTCAGTATTGCACACTTTATACGTGCGACGACTTGGGTTCGCGCCTATGTCAGAGCACATCACTGATGAGATGCAGTATATCGTACCCAGTTTGGGTCTTCCGTTTTCCGTTGTCGATGCAATTGCTCGATTCCATCTAATTCTGGGTTCTAGCTTTATCATGAAAAAGTTTGTGAACGGGTATTTATATCTATCTATCTGTCTCCTCTTAATGTCTAATATATGTAGAAAAAAAGCGGTTCATCCTTCGTAGAGACGTGATGTCCCTCAACAATAAGTTGTCCAGAAATCTCTCTATATATATATTAATTTCAAAACTATATTTACATATGTAAACGGCGTACCAGTGGTTTCATTGCGTTGAATCAACAATGAGGGGCTGAATGAAATCAATACAAATTCATCAGCGACTTTGAAAAGATGAAACAGCGCTGAGTAAACGTTTACTTTGCGCTGTTGCACCTTTTCAATGAATTTGCCTTGATTCTATTCAGCCTCTTATAGCTGATTCAACGCAATTAAACCACTGGTACGCCTTTGGCATATGTATATATAGTTTTGAAATAAATATTTGTGTATTCATCTCTCACATTCACGATCAAGCACTTTATTTAATTTATATCTATATATATATATATATATATAGAGAGAGAGAGAGAGAGAGAGAGAAAGAAATAGAGAAAGAGAGAGATAAAGAGAAAGGGAGACAGAGAGAAAGCAGCTAGAGAGAGGCCAGTAAAGAAGACCAATTACAGGTTTATTTTGTCGGGTTTTAAAGCCGACGGTACATAAGGAATCAATACTGCATTATCCACTCCATTAAAAGATAGTCTTATTAAATCGAGTTATTTGTCGTTATTGCATTGATTCTTTTAGGTTCTCCGACACCCAGCCACCTGTACACACAATGTTATAACGGAGGGAGTGATGCCTGGTAGGACAGTCTTATGAGGACAAAACCGATACAACAATAAAAAACCGCAATTAAAGACATTCTTATCCAATTTTTTTTTCATTCATAAATTCTTAGTCACAAAAATTAGTTTTATCTCTTTGAGTCCCTAAAAGTGTATTATCTGTTCTACACAATATTCGACGTTTTGCAAATATTGGAAGCAATAATAATAATAATAATAATAATAATAATAATAATAATAATAATAATAATAATAAGCGGGACCTGTGGAAATTCCACAGCTGCATATTTCATATGTAATAAATAGCTGCTTGGCATACTGTGGAAGTTCAGCGATAACGGAAACCCCGCAATATTATTGTCGCCCTGTAAAATGTAATCTGGTTAATGTAGTGTCAGAATATATCTCATTATTACGATGTATCTCCCAGATTCTTATAAGAGTCTGTGAAATATTTTCTTTTTATGGACGCCCGATGCGAGAAAAAAAAACACCACGCTATCATTATACCATCTTTAGACGGAACAGATACTACCCTTGGATCCAAGCCAGAAGACAAAGAAAGTATAATTTAGTTTTACATACAGCCTAAAAGTGACATTAATTTTTTTCATTTATTTTCATTTTTTTATTGCGTTTTCTGTGATCGAGAAATCTTATTTATTAAAAAAGAGGATAACCTACTACGAACATTTGATTAGCGTATCTATATACTGATTTAATGATCATAGTTTCTTATCACCTTTTATCCTTCTTTTTAATAAATAGGATCTCCTGGTCTAATAATTTATAAACCGGAAACCGTGACCCATGTACGTACGTTAAAGGTATTACGGTATTAATATAATATGCACAACGTATCTATGTGGACAATTCTGATATAAATATTGGGGACCGTAAACCTATTCTTCTTTAACAAGATACGTCTAAATTAGGCCGGAAGTGTTATTGGCCAAAACATTGTGAGAATGATACCCAAGAAAAGGACAATGGTGCGGATAATCCAAATTATCCATAGCCACCCACAAAAAAAACTCCCTCATTTTTTGAGAGGGGGGATGCGAATGTTGATTAATTTCATAGTTAATATTACTACCATGTCTATTCTTTTATCGGTACCTAAATTAAAGGAAAATATCAGGCGCAAAGTTTCTTTCCTAAAACTTGCGTGTCTATGGAACACAATGCCATGGGTCTGCTTTCGAGTCTAATCTAAACAAGTTCTTGTTGAGGTGTTTTCTTAAATAATTAAATAATATCCAATTTCCACCATTATCGATCTTCATTGTGATGTCCAACTATTCTCCTCGCGTTGCCTCTGGACCTTGTTAATGGTGACCTCCGAGCAAAAACTTTTTAAAACTCTCAAATCCGGATTGATATTATTTGTCCGGGTTCCATCTATGCGTTAAAATTAGAATTTGTTTAGGACACAACACTAACAGCAGATACCGTGTTGCAATTGAATCAATTCTTCCCAATTTATTAGTTTTTTTACTGTATATTCTAATAAATATATTTCACATGTATTATGAAAAATAGCGCCATCAATACACAAAGTTTAGTTTAAGATTAAGAACATTTTTGTCTTTATATATTGTAACTTTTAAAATGATGCTGCGTTGTTATTTTGTTTTGTTTCGATAATAATCTACACTAGCAGAACCCGTGGAAATTCCGCGGTCGTTGAAAATTAAAAAAAAACACATCAGTAAGAAACATCTTATCACAGAATCAAACAGTTATATTGAGTTTGAACCATGCACACTTAACTAATCACGAAGATCTGGATTTTCAGGAACTGGTAATCTGGTAACAATTGCATTAATTTGATGAACTGTTCTGATCTTATCCTGATCTCGCAACATTATGATCAGGTGGCAGTATTGTAGCCCTCTTTTTTTTAATTCATTAACATAAATATATGCAAATAGAAATTTCAGTATATTTCTGTCTTTAATATCTTTCAAAAAGTCAGCTAGATGTGCATGATATACACGTGATATTAAGTCAGGTCGATTTTGTGTAAGTTCTGGTGGCCCCAAGTTGTTTATTATTTAAACACATTTTGGATTACGCGTGTATTGAAAGAATTAGTCAGGTTTTCCATATTTACAGAAAACTGAGTTGTACTAATTGCTTTATAATACTTTCTACTTAAGCTATAAATAGGTAATAATGTTTTCACCTGAAGTGCGAAGTTTTAACAGATCCATAATCAACAAAATCATCTTATGAGTTTACTTATGTTGACATAACTCGTTAATAGGTAATGATGTTTTCACCTGAAATGCTTTGGAATCTTTACTAATTTCAACATGACATTAAAGTAAAGAATAATGTTTTCAACTGAAATGAGTAGAGTTTAAAGTCCCTAATCAATAAAATCACTATATGAGTTTTACTTATTTCATCACGAAAATTAAGTAGGTAATGTTTTCACTTGAAATTCGTCGGTTGAAAAGATTTTCATCAAAAAATGCACCCTACGATTGTTAATATTTCAACATGACACTTTAGTCGCTAATAATGTGTCCACCTGAAATGCGTTGAAATTTGTATTAATTTCAACATGACATGTTATAATTTATATCAGTTTGAAATAATTTAAAACTTGGGGAAAAAAAAAACATTGGAAGTAAATATTTATTACGAGGCCGATATTAAAGTCACACAATAAACAGCAGGCGTTTAGGAAATTGACCTCAACCTCTAAATTCCACAATTTACACTTTTTTTTATGTTAATCTCATCGAGTCGCAATAGTTTTTTCGGTGATGGTCACAAAGTACGTGTTCAAGTGGGTTATAATTGAAAACTGATCTCTGAGGATAAAATTCACATTTTTTTTTCTATTTTTTTTTAAATCTAAAAGTTAATTTGAATTCGATGAGATTAACGTGTAAAAGAATTTAAAACACACAGTGAGTTGTGGAATTTAGAGATGTGGGGTCAATTTCCGAAACGTCCGTCCAATAAACAAGCAATAATTTTAATTTTCAAATTTATCTATGATTAGCGAGGGGTACCCGGCGTTACCCGGGTGTTGGAGGTGTGTGTGTGGAAACTCCGGGGATGGGGTGGGGTTAAAAAACCGTTGAGGCAAAGTTGTAAATTAAAGTGTGAAAAAGAAAAACGTGCGACGTTAACCATTGCCCCAACGCAAGATGCTAACGGAAACACGTTTGAATTTATTTAATTACTTGGATTTGGCAGGTGCCCGTTTTAATGAGTTAATGAGGTCAAGTTTGATTGCGGGGTAGTATTTCATTTACTGCGGAACGCTTTTTTTTATTTTTATTTTCCCAACATGTTATACGAAAAAGACTAACCCACATGCGGCGAGCGAAAAATGTTGAATATTTTTCTTCTCGAAATCGAGCAAATTAAATAGACAGGCGAGCTTCGTTGTTAACTCTGAGATATTACGATTTATATGTGATATAAAAGTTTTAAAAAGTTGTGAACCGACCGACCGCTTCTCTGAAAGAAGCCTTTTGTAGACATACAGAAAAAGCGAACACACATACATACATATATACATACATACATTTTCGCTTTTATATATATAGACTAGAAATTAAATGGTAAAATACTCTCAATCCCTTAACCATATAAAAGGAACATAATTTCCTAATCACCGTTAGGTTACTCGGGCCTGTATACTATGCCGCTATATAAACAATGATATCTGTATATCAGAATTTAACAGTTTTAAATAAGCAGAACTTAGAACTTTTTTAAGAATAAATACTTTTCATTCATTTAAAACAATATATAGAGAAACGTTTAAAAATTTTAAACAATATAAATAAAACTTTTTATAATATTTAACAATATAAACCTTTATTGTTTTTAATTTTAAATAATATAAACAGAACATTTATAATGTTTTATTTGAAACAATATAAAAGAACCTTTTATAAATTTAAACGGTAAACTTTTACTTGGTTTCCACTTTAACATTATCCTTTAAAATGATGATTTCAAATGTTTTAGGGTATGCTGTAACCGTTTCCACAAATAAGTAGTTTACTGGATATTAAGGAATATAATTTATGTTAAAAGTGATGGTTATCGTTGTGCAACAAAAACATACGCGTTGCGGTTACAGTAAATTACAATTGAAAATGTTACTGCTTAATATCTGGAAAGACTACTACGTATAAATGCGATATTCGTTTTCAGCATATCCAAAAACCTCTAAAAGTCGTTATTTTAAAGGGAAATGTTAAGGTTGAAACAAAGTAAAACTTTAACATAAGCTTATTTAATTTAAAACGATATAAAAAAAATCTTTAAACAACCACTCACGAATGCATTAGATTATAAGAGGAAATATTTCCTCCTTTTCTTATCTTCGCCGCATGAATTCCACCATATGCATTTCAAAAGTATCTGTTTCGAACGTTTCTCATTTGTTTTATTTGTTTTTTTATGTGTTTGTTTTTAAATGGGATCATAAATCTTCTGTGTTTCGAGTGTGTATCGGGGGGGGGGGTCAATCGGGACAATAATTTCGTCGTTGATATTTTCCATCATGGAAGTGGTCCAGGCGTTTGTGTACTGCCCATAAATCCGATATAATTAGTGTCTCTGGTAGGAGTCACGAATTAATTATGGGAAATATTGTTTACCGATCCCTGCTGCACACTCTGGTAATATTACACAGGTCAGAGCCAAATTTTATGGCTCCCAGAACCCACAGCCACTTTTGATCCATCTTCTGTTGTACTCTTGCTTGAAAAAATAGGTCGAACCTTTACTAAATAAAATCTAAAAAAGAGATTACACGTTTATAATCAAATTTTAATTCGAATCGTTTATAAAAACACGTGATTAAATTTTCAATAAACACGAGATTAATAATAGGTTCTTGGGAGAATAATTCTATTTATATTGCTTAAAATTTAAAATAAAAAAAAACGTTTATATTATTTATCTAAAATAATGAAAATGTTATATTTATATTATTTAAAATAAAAAGATGTTCTGTATATATTGTTTAAAATAAATGAAGTGATTTTTTTGTTTGGTAAATTCTGTTCATATTGTATATTTTTGAAAAAGAACTTCTAACCGATATTCTTCTTTATATATTGTTGGCATTGGGTTAGATAACAATGTAGTATCTGTTCCGATATTAAACTTCATCTTTTTCTGAACTCGATCAGTGGAGGACAAATCCTTCTAAACATGGACAATTTTTGTTTTTGTTCTCATCCAGAATGCCCATTTTTATGGAGCTAGATTTCTCCAATATTATAAAACCGACTTTCTCTTTAACTTGTGTCTGGTGAGGAGGCCAGTAAATAGGAACATAACAGTGATTAAGAAACTTGGTTCCTTTTATGTGATATAGGAATAGACCTCACACAAATTTTAGTTGTAAAATCAACATTATTTTACTTCATGCAATTTTTACTTGATTATAAATTCGAAACAAGAAAAAGATTTTTTGTTTTAATTTAATATTCTTTAATTTATTTCACTAGGAAATAGGTAAAATAAAAAAAAACACGTTACGCATAGGAATTAAAAATATTCCATCAAATTTGGTTCTTGAGTAAAAAATTTGAAATAGAAAAGACCATACTAATACATCTATGTTACTGCTCTGAAATCGTTATTTAGAAAGCCATTCTTGACAATGGGAAGAGAATGGTATTTTGTAATTATGTTGCACTTTCACCTAATAATTTAGTTTAAGAGATGTTGGACTATTTAAACTGTCAAATTCTCTTAATCAGCATCAGGCTTTTTTGGCTCTAATAATAAGGGGGAAAATATTTTTACTTCGTCTTTTGAGAAAGATTTTGAAATATTTAAATTGTAATTTTTTGGTTATGATTTTAATCAGCCATTCTATTTCACTTGTCTTTCTAAACATGCTACACACGGAATCTTTGCCCTTGTTACGATTATAGCAAGACAGGCGGAAATTAATCCGAATTATTCATACAAACAAAAAATGATTGAGATAAATTGTGATATTTATTCTTAAAAAAAATGGTACTCTTGCAGAGAAAGGACTGTGCTAAAATAATAACGTTATTTTGAAATCCAATTTTAACATGGGGAGGGGCTAATTTTTTTTAAGTATCTGTAGTTTCACCTAACAATTTAATAAACCAAAGATACCGTGAATTCTATAATAATAAAACAAAATAAAAACTGCACGGTCATTTCTCTACGTAAGTACGTGTATTGTCCAAACTCTTATCTAAAAAGAAATAAAAAATAAAAATTATACATAAAATCCTAAAATATACAAATGTATAAAATAGGGAAAAATAATTTGTAACTATTAAAAAGAGCTCAGTAACATAGAAATGATTTTTCTTCTAATTTGATTTTATTAACAACCAAATAATGATGTAATTTTTATTACATTCATTTAATATTTACATAATAGAAACCTTATCTAAACAATTTGTGTGTTATTTCTATATTTCATTCTAAGTTTTTATGAATAAATATTAATGCGTACATTATTTGCGTATTTAAGCCAACCGCTATGATTTTTTTTTAGTTTTCATTGATAAGCAGGATTACTTTTATGTTATCAGGATTTAGCTAAGGTTTCATCATCCAATTAGAATGTGCTTAGATGTTATCCTTACAGCGACACCTTTTTTTTTGTTTTATTAAACTAAAATGTTTATTAGCCATTAGACATGTTCCACTTTCCTTTTAACGTATGTTCAGAATGATAAGGGGGTCTAAGAAAATTAACCTAATTATATAGAGAAAATATAAATAATAAAAACAATTCTATCGATAAAACGATGGCGTATATAATAAAATAGTTGGTAATGCAAAATAGAAATGTGCGTATGTTAAAGAATAATATTTTTTAAAAACTCGATAAAAATAAATATTCATATGAACAATATGGCGATTTGGTTGAGTGAGTTGGGAGATTACTATAGATACAGTATTTTAATACTTTTTGTATCATAAGAATTAGATAAGCCTAATCAGTTTCATTGTTCATATAATCAAGATAGATGTATTCTTGTATTTATTAATTTTTATCGGTGGAATCGCTCATTTTCCCATGAAATTGATTGACTGCTTTACTTGAAGACCAATCACAGTGTATCGGGAAGGAGCATCAACTGCTTCCCAACAGTGACTTAGTCCACAATATATTGCACTGTAGAGCACCTACTGTTGATGTTTAAATGTCTTTTTAAATATATAATCCGTTTAATTAAAGTTTAAAATGCCAAAGGCAAGTATTATGTTCGGTGATAATGGCTTACATTTAATTTTAAAACAAAATAATAAATATCAGCTATGTTTTAGATGGAAACATTTATTGCGAAGGCGCCCTTGTCATATCAAAGCATCTACTGTTGTATTTATATATTGGGCCTTTCCCCGTGTGTTAATAAAGCTTTTTAAATGTACTTGTGATGTTAGGCTGTGTAGGGTGCTTACTTGGGTCAAAGTCACTTTTCTATTGAATTAATTCGATTATCAGTTATCGATAATGAATAAAAAATATGATAAAAAAATCCTGTCTAAGCACATTGGCAGGCACATAAAGTACCTTCATGTGAGATAACATAAAAATGAGCCCGGCTGTTTCAGGGTTCATAGGGAAACAACTCGCACACAAAGTCACACACGGACAAATTTCATTTTATATAATGGTAGAGATATAGATACACATAAAAGTATATGATAGAGACAGAGAGAGAAAGACAGAGAGAAAGAGAAAGGGAGAAGGAGAGAGGGAGAGGCAAACTGGTGTGAAGAAGATGTTTTATTTTTTGTGAGTAATGATGTGTTTTATAGCATCCAATTATTTTTCTCGATTCGAATATTGAAGCGTCTATCAACACTTTTATTGATTTGTCAATAACCAATTATATCTAGTTATAATTGTTTGAATATTTTTTTTATATTTGTATTTTTATATACATTTTCGCAAATTCTCAAAATGTTCTGTCGTTCCATCGGGCATTCAACCTGTTCAATTTCCCGATAAAAATGGCGTACAATCGAAACTAGGAATCTTTCTGCCACTGAGAAATCTGCACTGAATTTTGACCGTCTACAGTATTTCAACCGAGTCAAACGTGTTGTTCTGTCTTTTCTGATTTAATTTCAATAATTTTGTTTCGACACGCGTTCTCCCGACACGTTGTTTTCCCACTCGCCGGTAGTTCATTCCCCTTCCTCTTTTATACACGTTCAACAAACTTTCTCGCCTCTTATTTGCATATCTCACGCGTAAATTTGCATGATCGTCATACATATGCGACGTCGGCTTTTTTAACTTTTTGTTTTCTTAGTGGGAAAAAAATACTAAATTTGTGCTACTGAGGTAAGTTACGGTTTTCCCCACAAAACGGAACCCTTGAATTAATTCACGGGGGCAGCATGCACTCGTTCAGTCAGGAGGGACAAGGTAGAAGTACTTAGTAATTCGCAAATGTATTTTAAGTCTCTAAAATTATAAGTGCTTTATCCAATACGGCACGGACGGTTGAAGAGTTCTACAGAAAAATTGCCAAGTTCCATAATAACCACGTGATAAATGTCGGCGGTAACATCGATCGAAACGTTTTGAAAAACATTCAAGATGAGAAAAGTAATCCGAAGAAAAAAAAATAATACGAAGTATTTTTTTGTTTTTGATTTACGAAGTTAAAGATATTGGATTATTCATTTTAAAAAATTTAAAAGAAAATCGAATTATTCATTTTCATGCACTAAGATATTCAAATCGATGCGTAAAAAAAAAGTAGGCTCGACGCGCCACATGGGATTGAAGGAGGAATCCTTTTCTTTGCTTTTGATAACATATTCAGTTTTCATTCTTTTATTTTAACGTTTTTTTAATATTAAATTTTGGGTGTAATTAAAGTGACATTTATTGAAATAAATTACGATGAATTCATTTTGCCTTCGGTACACGTCCGACAATTTCCCGGGGAATTATTAAGTAGCGTTTGTGCACGCCTACTTCAAGCTTTGAGCTCTTATTAATAATTCTGATCATTTTTTTCTATAATTTTCAAGTATAAATGTTAAAATTAAAGGAAAATATCATATTCCTATTTTATGGATGTGAAATACAAACTGAACATAACAATAATGGTGTATGCGGTTTGGACAAAATGTTCAACTCTATGATAAACAAAAACATGTATTGTCGATATTTCCTACCGACGAGTGGGGGGGGAGAAAAGACGTTTAACTTGCAACGAAAAATTACCTCGTTGATTACAAGCAAACGTATTCTTGTAAATATAACGCGCTGTTAGCAGTTGTCGTACCGGTCTGATAGATCTCTAACAACGACAAGAACAAACTACAACAACAACAAGCCTACAAAGGTGACTCTTTTTATTGCCTCAATCTCTCGTTCAGCGAGATTGAAACGAGACTGGAATGTCTATTTAAGCTATAAGGAATAGACATCCTATTTTCTTCATTAACAAACACCAGGCCGGGCCGTTCACAGCCATGAGTGTCTTTCCCTTCCCACCGAGCCACCCTCGGTAAGTCAATCAATTTAATTATCACAGTATTTGTTGTTAATAAAATTATGTAAGCGTATCTTTTCACGCAGAAAATAAAATACTCACGCGAATAAAGAAATATTTACGTGAATCAGAAAGAATTTCAGGTGGCGAGGGGAATAGCACAACCGTCAAACTTTTATAAACTAATATTGGAAAGTCTACACAGATGCCGAAATGGAAACAACGTTTCCCAGCAAACTTTCCCTCACAAAAAATTAACACGTAATATATATATATATATATATATATATATATATATATATATAATTTTTAAAATACAATTATCCACTGACACGTGGATAGTTATATTTTTAAAATAATACATATATACCGCTCCCCATGTGGGAGTACCAAATTGGTTAAAGGGAAAATTATTCCGAACTCGCATTTAGGTAAAAATGACCTTTCGTAAATAATTGAATTCATTCAAAACATATCGCTAAAACCAAAACAAACAACATCTATCTATCTATCTATCTATCTATATATATATATATATATATATATATATATATATATATATATATATATGTGTGTGTGTGTGTATGTGTGTGTGTATATTATTGGTAGTATTATTTAAACAAAACTAAAATGTGTCAACCAAAGAGTGCTCAATGTTTATACAGAGCAATATAAATATGTTGGATGTGATAACTAATGGCTACACATATGCAATCATGTTTCAGTGACCACCCTGCCAGGGAAAATCACCTCATCAGGTCAAGAATATTCCCTGGCAGGGTTGTCACTGAAACATGATTGCATATGTGTAGCCATTAGTTATCACATCCAACATATATATATATATATATATATATATATATATATTATTTCTAAATAAAAACAAAATATCTATCAATACGCGCTCCCAACTTGCCTAAAAACTTTTAATATGCAACCATTTAAACACAGAAGTTTTTTTTTTATGGCGGACAGAAAATAAGCCTCGACTGACTCTGCTGCCTTAAAATCATTAAGAAATAATATCTCTTCTATATCATAACACGCCGATAGTGTTTTTTTTTTCTTTAAGGCCACGATGCTATACTGAGATTTTTTTATAATAATATTTGTTATGAAAAATGAAATAAAAAACCTCTATGATTTAATATACAGATATAACTTAAATCGAAAGGTAAAGTGTATGTATAAAGGTACACTTGATGTAAATGGTAATTAAAATCCCTGTTATCAGCATAACGTCAGAAAATATACTGTTCTATATTTCTTTTAAGTTTTCACATATGTTGGCTTTTAAACTGAGCGTCTACTTAGCAATACAACATAATAATATATTATTCGTTGACGGTTCCATTAAAAGGAGGTCAGATGTATTTTTTTCAGTGTGCTTTCATCCTTTAATTCTAATAAAATACCATGTTTTTCTTATGTCTTAATAAAACCAATTTTATTCATTCTTCTTTTTTTCTAAATTATCTCCCTTTCTCATTTTTCCTTACACCCCTCTCTCTTTCCTATAACCCACTCTCTCATTCTGCCTTTGTGCTTGTTTGCTTTTCTTTGGATGTACAGGATAAAACATGTAAAAAAATAATTGTCAATAAATTAAGAAGATTTAAATAAAATACAGAAATTATTGCAAGCAATAAGCAATTAAATACTTGGATGTAACACTAGACTTTACACATATATTAACCTTCAAATATAACACAATATACGTACATTTATTTTCCAATCACACTAAATCCTTAATAAAGCAATAATTATCCAATTTCAGCAGACTGTAGTAATACTATATACATACATGTATATATATATATATATATATGTATGTATATATATATAGTGCCTCTGTATCTTAGGTCCCTAATAGTAGCCCCCTACACCAAAGTGCCAATATGCTTTTTGAGGGTTAAAATCTTATATATATATATATATATATATATATATGTATATATATATATATACAGCTCACTGTAGTAATACTATATATGTAGCACACTCTACTAATACTATATATGTATATGCGTGTGTGTGTGTGTGTGTGTGGGTGTGTGTGTGTGTGTGTGTGTGTGTGTGTGGAAAAGCCATTACAAGACAGAGGATGTTAAAACAGTATTTATACAGCTAATCAAGGTCCCGATGGACCAACAGCAAAAGGCTGAAAAAATTTAAAAGAACGTGATAAACAGCTTCAGTTACAAGTTCAAGAAAGGCAACAAGTGTTGGAAGAGAGAATGCTATTCCAACAATAGAGACAAGTGTAAAAATGTTCGATAGAAAGGGACACAGGGGCAATGGCTTTGCTTTTTTCTCAAAGTACAATATGGAACGCTATAGAAACTTTCAACTACCAACCGGAGTTGGATCGGACGTTTGACATTTTTCTACCGGAAATATGAGGACCTATTAACCGTGGCCTGTCAAGAGTGGATCAATGCTAAAAAAGTTCGCCTACATTTGAGGAAATTAGGGACCACAGAACATAGCAAGTTTGGGGATTATATTATCCAAGGAAGACGAGTGAATTGGAATGCTCAGAAACGGTCAAACTTTTATACAAACTGTTCTGCCCGAATACTACTCTTTTTATAAATGATTGAAGTGTTTTAACCTACCAAAAAGCGATGACGACGATTACCTGACCTTCGCGTCCGTGGTAAATATACACTGCCATGATTTCCGCCCGTTTGACTTTTCGGCAGATGACGTCAAATATTTAATATTAGCGCAGGGTCTAGTCTCATCAAAAACTGCTGAGATTAGACGAAGTGTTCTCTCTAGACTTGAGAATGAACAAAGCCTCACCCTCCAGAATTTGGCCGAGGATTGTCAACGGATAGTCTTCGTAAGGAACAATGACAAGGAGTCAGGCGAAACATTCATTAGACTTCAAACTGGAAAAATACTCACCCCGAAAAGCAAAGCTGGAAGTAAGAAAATTCAGATTACACCTAATAAGTACCACTCAGTCACAAGACTCGGATCCCCTACAAGCCCGTGCTATCGCTGCGGCGGGAAACATTGATCGAGTCAATGTTTTTACAAATGTAAGTACTGCCACGAATGTGGCAGGAAGTGTCACAAATCGATCCAGTACAGTAAGAACAAGGTCAAGAACAACGTCCGATGGACTAGATCCAACTTGGATCGCAATAACAATCGACGCAAATATGTCACAGTTAACCTCGCAAATAAAACTGTGCATCTACAATTGGATTCTGAATCTGACCTGTCTATTATTAACTTTAAGACGTAAAAAAGGCTAAAGAAACCAACCATGCGGAAGACGAACAAATCAGCTCGAGCTGTGACAGGCGATAAAGTGGAATTTGAGGGAGAGCTCACACTCCCGGTGACCTTAAATGGTGTTACTAAAAAAGTGAAAGTGTATGTACATAGGACATCCGAAAACCTCTTCTGTACTGACTGGATGGAGTGATTCGAATTGTGGGACCAACCTATGAATACATTCTGTCATAGGGTAAAAGACTCGTTTACGGAGGCGCAACAACTAAAGGACGAGTTAAAAGTCGAATTTCCAGGAGTATTCTCACCAAGACTAGAAAAATGTACAAATACTATAGCAAGATTCGAACTAAATGAAAACACTCTGCTATTTTCCAAAATAAACGAAACCACCAATTTGCAGCAACAGAGAAAATTGACAAGGAATTGGATCGGCTAGAAGATGCCGGAATCCTATCGAAAATAAGCAGCAGTGATTGGGCAGCACCTGCCGAATATGTGACCAAGAAAACAAACCAGATTCGTGTATGCGCTGATTTTTCCACGAGTCTGAACGCATCCCTCAAAATTATCACTATTCACTCCCACTCCAGAGGAGATATTCAACAAATTAAACGATGGTAAAGTATTTTTAACATGGGTTTTAGCGACGCATATTTGCAGATCCCCGTCGAGGCGGAATTTTCAAAACTCCTCTGTATAAATACACACAGGGGACGCTACAAGTTTGAAAGGGTGCACCTGCCATTTTCTAGAAGGTCATAAACACCATGCTGGGTGGCCTCGATTTCGCTTGCGTCTCCTTGGATGTATTGTCATAGCCAGTAAATCCACAGATGTGCACCGAAAACACATAATGAAGTTTTTGAAAGAATTAAAAGTTTCGGTTTGAAAGTAAAAGAAGCAAAGTATGACTTCCTGGTGAAGGAAATACGTTACTTAGGTCACATTATTGATGAAGATGGTAGACACCCGGATCCTGAGAGGGCGGATGCCATAAAGAATATGCCTGCTCCCAATAACGTGCAAGCACTACAAACTTTCTGGGCCTGGCTGATTTCTACCAATCTTCATCAAGAATATGCAAGATTTGCGCGCCACACTAAATAAACTGCTGAAGAAAAGGGAAAGCCTGGGACTGGACGTTATAATGCCAGAAGACGTTTGAGAAGATCAAAGAGGCGTCAACTTCGAATCTTTTTTTGACACACTATGATCCAAGGTGGAGAATAATAGTAGCGTGTGACGCAAGCTCATTTTGTATGGGAGCTTGCATACTTCATATAATGCCTGACGGTACAAGGAAACCGATCTCATATGCAGAAAGAACGCTACTAATGGCCGAAAGACAGTACTCCCAAATTGAAAAAGAAGCCTCGAGTATTATATTCGCTGTTACAAAGTTTCATTCTGTGAAAAATCGTATGAAGTGTTTACACGGCAGAAAATTTACATTGCAGACGTATCATAAGCCGTTGCTCACGATGTTTGGTTCCAAAACAGGCTTACCGACATATACAGCTAATAGACTGTTGAGATGCGGTATATTATAACTGAATTATGATTTCACCCTTTAGTACTTGTTTTCGAAAAAAATTAGCAAGGCGGATAGCCTATCTAGGCTGATATCATTGAAAAGGGATCCGTTTGAAGATTCCATCATTGCCACTCTCCGGACGGACGGGGAAATAAAAACGATGATGGGCAACACAATCATAGAACTGCCGGTGTCTCTACCGGAGATAAAAAGAGAAGCAGACAAGAATGACTTCATCTGTGACATAAAAGATAAGATTGCAATAAAGGACAATGTTCCGGAAATATTTTCGCTTTGCGATGAGATTTTACTATATGTCTAAAGAGTGATGATTCCCAAATGTCTCCAAAAACGAATTCTAAGGGATTTTCACACAGGATATTCTGGGAAAAATCGTATGAAGTGTTTGATGAGGAGCTATGTCTACTAGCCTAAATTGGACAAGGACATCAATGAGAGGATAGACTCGTGCACAGGCTTTGCCCTTGCGGCTAAAGCACCAGCTACTACGTTTAAACCTTGGCTGAAGACCGACCAGCCATGGTATAGGGTGCACATCGATTTTGCGGGTCCGCTCGAGGATAATTATAACTTAATCGTAGTTGATAGTTACAGCAAGTGGGCTGAGCTATTGAGTTGCAGAAGACCGACAAATGGAACGACTATAAACTTCTTACATTAACTGTTCGCACATTTCAGTGTAGTCGATTGCATCATGAGTGATAATGGAATGCAGTTTGCGTCTACTGAGTTCAAAAGTTTTTGTGATACGTTCCAAATTAATCATATCACCACTCCCCAATACCATCTTAAGTTAAATGGGCAAACGGAACGCTTTGTGAACACTCTTAAAAGAGCACTGGAGAAGGCTCAAGGGAGCTCAACGGATGAAGAACTTAAACAATTACTACACGTGTATAGGATTACACCCAACCCGAACACACCAACAGCAGTCTCACCTGCAGAAACGATGTTTACGGGGAAAGTGGGATCCGTTTTTGACAAGCTCTTACCCAAACAGTCAAGGCCATTACTGACCAATTGTGTACCCAGTAAACGTTTCATGTTAGGTGAAAGGGTGTTTTTCAAAACAGCACATCATTCTGGGAGGTGGGCAAAATTACTAAGAGAGTCGATGACATGGTATATATCATCCAAGAACCAACATATACCCAAAAACATCACCAGAACCACTAAGAAGATGTCGATCAGTTGAAACCAACGAGATTCCCTCCAATGGAAGATGAGCCGATAGACACTGTCTTCGAAACTTTGGATCTTGAACCTCGTCAACCAACATCTGAACTACGGCGGTCGTTCCGTAAGAGAAAGTTCAGCCAGGCATTAATGGTAAACCCTTAAAGGAAGAGGTACTGACAGCTTTTACGAACAAAAAGCTTGGGAGGGGGACTCCCCTCCATGGAGTATCTTATGACGTCACTTCCGGTAAGGAGTACCGGTGCCTGACAGTCAGATTGGTACGCGGCTAAGGAGGTCGTGTGCAAACGCCAAACATTAAGGAATTGCTCAACCCGCCTTGCATGTTATATGTGTGAATATGTGTTTCTTTCTAAAGTCCTGTGTTCCTTTTGTTTGATTACCATTTAACACCAGAACATATATATATAAGTTTTATTATTATTATTATGGTTTATTATAATTATTATTATGATTTATTATTATTATTGTTATTATTATTATTATTATTATTATTATTATTATTATTATTATTATTATTATTAATTTTATTTATTAGATATTTAAATATTTTTTACATTAAATACTCAAATAAATATACGTCCCCAAAAAAGAAGCGACGCAGATAAACAAAGATAAACCGAACTATAAAATAGACTACAATCGCTAATAAAAAAACTAACGAGATCAAACACTTAGAAGCGATAAATCGTGCATAAAAAGGTAACAGTGGTAAAACATCAGGCTGTTGATTTGGCTGTTATTAGTTCAATGATTACTATAAGTTCAACCATCCTGACGACGGGTGATACCTAGAAATACATGTTCATATATAACATTTATGCGCATAAAGAGTAATGATAAACATTTAAATAAGAAATATTTACATACTTAATTAATAATAATAATAATAATAATAATAACAACAACAACAACGCCAAAAATTCGACCCCAACAAGAGAGGCGACGCAAATAAACAAATGGCAAGTGACTCCCTCACCGTTTAATTAAATATAACTAATCGCTAATTAAAAGTAAATTAAAAACAAACTCAATAGAACAGGCTGACAAGAAAGTCATTGCGGTTTTAAACTTTTAAATTCAGATGAACATATTTGGGCTCAAACAAAAAGTTATTGACCGAGAAAACCACCATCAGATTCAACAATTTTGCTAACAACAAAACAAGTGTATTCATGCCAGTAAAGAAAAAATCTTGCGTTCTGTGGCCATGAAGTCGATGACCGTTTTTTTTTATATCGCTTAGATATTTGAAGAATTTTTCACGCAGAAAGTTGTCATTTTTTTTTAATTTAAAAGATTATTTAAAATAATATATAAAGTAAACGTATTATAACTAAAACGTATTTGAAAATATATCATTTGAAATCAAAATATACCGCAAGAACTTTCTTCTCAACCAATATATAAATACTAGCAAAAGTACCCGTCGTTGACTGGGTTCAAAAGCAGCCTACAGAAAATGGACTCTCATTTATGAAAGTATAATAGGTTATGAAAATGAAAGGGCTGTAAAGAGGTAACTTCGAATTTGGGAGTATCAAAACTAAAGCAAAATATGATGAAAGAAAAAATAAAATAGATAAACGCCATAATTTATTATACCATACCTGTTCACACTGAAAAACTTATCACAATATTCTTTGGATCTACATTAAAAAAAAAATGTTAAACTTAGTGGCATATTGCCATTCTATGGAAGTCAGGCGCGAACGAACACCCCATAATTTTATTATACACTATTTTTTCAAACGTGAAAATTATTATCAATGTATACTTACGTAGATACATATGAAAAATATTTATTAAAGTTTGTGCCTATTTCCATTCTATGGAGGCCAGAGGCGAACGTAGACCCCACAATGTTATTATACCATCCCTATTTAAGTTAAAACATATTTATCAAAGTATTATTATGTACACCTATATCAAACACACTTGTAAAAGTTTTTTTTTTTAATTTTTAAATGTTTTATTTCCATACTTTGTGGACCAGGCGCGTATGCAGACTCCACAATTTTAATGAATAATCCTTATGCTAGATCAAACACACCCATTCCTGTGTCTTGATACATCTTCTATCATTATATGTAATCGGTTTTCTATAATAGTCAACCATATAGGAGCCTACTCGTGACCAGACACACACACACAGACGTTCAGCTTTATATTATAGAATATATATATATATATATATATATATATATATATATATATATATATATATATATATATACAGGGCGTCCACAAAGTCTGGCGACATGATGTAGCCAGAGTTTGTGGAAGCATCCTGTAGATTATGTAGCCAGACTTTGTGGGCACCCTGTATATATGTATATATATATATATATATATATATATATATATATATATATATATATATATATATGTATATATAAAGAGAGAGTAAGAGAGAGAGACGGAGACAGAGAGACAGAGAGAAGAATCATAACTGTGTCGCCCTAAAGAAAACAAAACCAAATCGGGTAACTTGATTATGTAATAGAGCTGATGTCTACTCAATGTAGTCCTGCTATAACTTGTTTTATACAGCGGCGCATCTCTAATCTCGCTCGTTTAGTATTGTATCAATATCAGACATGGAAGAAGACATCTATCGGCCTTGGGATTCGTGCACTACTGGCCAACTAGTAGGTAGTTTGCAACAAAAAAACTGACTTTCATCAAACAGAAATAGAATCATGTCGTCTGTTCTAGGGCGACAGTTGTATCGTTCAACCCTGTATCCGTGTATTTATTTGTATATATTTATATGGTGGGTTATTCCCATTACTCTTCTCATAGTATATATCTGCTACTGTTTCTCTCTCTCTCTTTCACTCTCTCTCTCTAAATCGATGCTTGTTTGTATATATGCATATATGTATATATGTATATATATATATATATGAAAATTATTTAGATTAGAACACCCTCTTCATATATTAAAACATAAACAAGTTTAATAAATTTAATAAAAGTAAATAAATAAACAATAAACTTTATGAATAATAATAAAAATAAATTATTAAAAAATTATAAACAGTTAATACATTTATATATTAATATTTTATTTTAAAAAATTAAAAAGCAATATATATGTGTACATATGCTTATGTGTGTGTATAATTTATGTGTGTGTGTAACAGAAATTTGATTTTTGTAATTAAATTTAAATCCATAAGAACTTTAACCTTGCTTCACGCCAGTCATGGCTAAGTATATTTTCTCTCCTCTAAAATTGAAAATGGCCTTGAACATTTAGAATTATAAAATATTCTTGTCCTATGATATCAATTATGATCGAAACGCTCTGCACATCGTATCAAGATTTGACTGCATTTACATAAAGAAAAACAAAAACTATATATATATATATATTTATATATATATATATAATTATGTATATATATATATATATATATATATATATATATATATTTATATATATATATTTATGTATATATATATATATAATTGTTGGTGTAAGAAAATATCGGTTTCTCCAATGTTTTATGTTTATATATGATTGCTGAACTAATTCATTGATATATATATATATATATATATATATATATATATCCATTTTGAAGCCCGCTTTATCGAATCGTGTTTTTTGTTTCCGTTCTCAATCACTTCGTCTATGTTTCTAGCTTTTCGACAGCATGGAATAAATTCTAATCCACACGATTTTCTTGTTCCAGTTCAAACTAGGCCGAAAAGCTGCAGCGACAACTCGTGATATCAATGATGCGTTATGCCAAGGAACTGCTAACGAACGTGTAGCACCACGATTGTTCAAGAAATTTCGCAATGATGACAAAAGCCTCGAAGATGGAGACGGTCGTACAAAACGAATTAGACTACGAGACTCTGCGTCATCCGCCATATTCACTGGACCTCTCGCCCACCGATTATCACTGTTTCAAGCATGTTGACAAGTTCCTGCGCGAAAAATATTTCAAAAGCCGGGGTTGTGCCGAATTACATTTTCCATAAGAATGCACATAAAGTTCGATAATCACGTTTAAATAAATTCGGAGAGTGCATTGAATAAATCTTTGAAAGAATAACATTCAAGATGAGAATAGGACTCCGAGGAATCAAAACAATACAATTCTAATCTTTCATTTCATCCTTTTCGTCTTAAATACCATGTGCGGTATTTCTGATAAAGGTGGAAAAAGTGCTGTCTTCTTCGGTCAAAATCAGCATTATTGGAGACTGGTTTTTGACTTTGAATTCTAGTAGTTTTTAACTACTTACACTAAATGCTTTCACGAGTTCTCTGGAGCGATTTCCATACAGTCTGTTATCTTAAATAATTGTGTCAATTAGCATATTTTCGCAATTTTAATCTCTCCTTTGTCAACCGATGTGCCAAAATGACAACTGTCGTCTTGAAAGAAACAAGTGCACTTAGAAATATGATAATTGCTACTTTGAAAGCTATGAGCCAATACGTTTTCCCTTTTTGACCATATTGCGGAAAATCAGACAATCGATTGTCCGTTTCGTGTGGCATGCACACAACACTACTGGATCACCTACGTTTTATTAATTATGAACCCCGGGGAAGGAAGCTGACTCTATTCAGAATAAAGATCATACTTATGAATCTTAATTACATCCATTGCACTTAGAAAGCTACTTTTATTTAATAAGGCCAGACGTATAAAATTAACAGTATGTTCTTTGATATGACCGGAGCGCTTCGAAATTAATGTTTGTTTTTAGAGGAGAATTAAATGTATGATATTTGAATTTTGCATTTTAAAGTGTAATTAACGCCATCTATAATATAAATCTCACCTGTCTGTTTAAATGCATGCATATATGTATGTATGTATGTATGTATGTATGTATGTATGTATGTATGTATGTGTGTATGTATGTATGTATGCCTGCCTAAAACTTTCGACAGAGGCGACGCATTTTCAAGAGATCTGTATCATTTTGAAGCTCGAGCCTTTGGCCGACAAATATTGAAAAGTTGGCTAAAAGCATTAATTCCTCACTCTCAATTGCGCAGTTTTCCACAAGGAGGGTCGTTTTTTCGCTGACATTTTTTGCAAGTCATTCAAACCTCGTGTCACGACGTCGCATAAAATGCGTTATTTCGACCACCCTTGATGTGATAACCACGGTAGATACAACAGTAATTTTTCAATCACAATTTCCCTTGTTTCTTTTTTTTTCTCCTTGTTCAAACAAAACTTTTACACATATTTCCACTGACTTTTCTGCCTTCGCGTCACGGGTTCGAGTCTACCTGCCTACTACAGCTTCCTGTTTTTTGCACAACACACACTTCCGAAACCCCGGACAACGCTAGGCACCCAGGCTAGTTAGTTATAAAAAATGATTTTATGCAAGCATGGATTCTCTACAGAGCAATACAGACTACGATGTATTTTGGACGAAATCATTGTGTGGAGGCACGTGAAGCTTGCATCCAGTGCGTCGCTATCGGTCCTCAACTAGAGTACGCAATCAATCGATTTGATTCAAAAAGGATGAATTTCATCGATTTCGGTGATAAGTAAAATATGAGTACGTAAAACATTCGTTGATCATATTTGAGTTCCGGGCAATATCGGATCTCCCCGCTACTGTTGTGATAGCTAAAAGAAAGTTTTAATAATCAGCAAGCATAAAATGCTTTTCCAAGACCTGTTCGGTTTGTACACCTATTTAGCTGAAATCAGATAGTTAACTAATTAGTAAAGAGAATTCTATTACTTTTTTTTTATAATGTGTAAACTAAGACTGACGTTCCAAAAGTAATGTTTCCTATTGTTATTCCGCCCGAATGGATCTAAGAGAATTACAAATTACATTGATACGACGATTGAACTAATGCATGAGTTATCTGGAGATTTCATCTCTCTGTTTTAGATATTGACAGTGTGATACACTAAGACAGCAACGCCTGACATGGACGTGCATCAAAAGAAGATGTGCGTCGTTGAATTCCGCTAGGCAGAAAAAATGGAACTGATTAACATTCACCAGCGCCTTCTAAACGCCTACGAAGCCAATATAGTTAATGTCAACACAATTAGAAGATGGGTTCGTCATTTTCAGAGTGGCGGCAGAGTTGTGTGACAAAGCATGTTCCGGACGCCCTTGCACAGACATCGCCCCATTGTTAACAAAAGTGTATGTAGAATTATGGCAACTATGTAGAAAAATTCTGGAGCACAAAAGGCGGTCATTTTAATTGTACCACGAGATTCTTTGTAGAGCTTCAACTTTTTTGAGTAACAAAATATAATGCGTTAACATTAGAATGACCTTTATATTTCTCTCCCAAAATAAACCAAAACTTACAATGAACGATTTAGTCTTCATTTTCTCTAAACGTAAACGCAATTTTTGAAGAAAATCACAATACAATTCGATATAAATCGACTAGGTCTAATGAAAATAAGCAAGAAATAGGAAAAGCAAGGCATTTTATTTGAGAAAGGGCAATAGAAAATCGATGACACTTTATTGTGAAATACTTTACACTTGGTCTAGGTAAAAAAGGGCCTCGAGTGAGAAGCTACAGATATGGCAACACTACTCTATATCATGGCATATTTGAATCTTATATATATATATATATAGAATGCCTTATGGAGCAGTAAAAAAATTTAACTATTTTACCAACGGGGAATTACCTTTTCTCTTCCCTCCAACTTCTTCCCCACAGAATAAACATTGCGAGCCGGTGTTAGATTAAAAAAACTTTTTTTTTACAAAGGCATCACCACTTATCAAGGCCAAGAGGTCACTCGAGCATAAGGGTTAGAGTGTACAGTAGACAATTGGACAATAAAGAAATTGGATAATAAATTAGTAATGGGAATTCGGCAAATTTGTTAACTTACATGAAACGGCTCATCAAAAAATTATTTACGTTAGATTTGAAGACAAACACATTGTAATCAGCTGGAAAGCAGGAAAACGAGAGACAATTCCAAAGGCGTGCAGTTCTAAGAAAGAATCTTTGTTCATGGAATCTACGTTTAGGTTTATACATAGATAAGAGTGGGGGAAATTATTGAGAGTGTTTTCTGCTAGACGGGTGTTCCTTGTAAAAGTTTGGCAATAGGGGGGGCATAGATTGGAGCACTTGCCATGAAAATAAAGATAAACCAGAGACAAACTCGCAACATCTCTTCTGTGAGAAAAAGGGTGCAGGGAAGAGAAATAGGACATTCCCTACGAGGTTACGAAGTTTATTTTGAACTCTATCAAGGCAGGATAAGTCCTTTCTAGCAGCTCCTTCTCAGATGTGGCAACAGTACTCCATCCTTTGACGTACCTGGCTCTTATATAGATAGACAATTGCATCAGCAGATATATATCTACTAGATCGATAGAAGGATCACACCATTTTTTCAGCGAACTTGGCAACGGATTTAATTTATGCGTTCCATTTCAGATAAGGAGTAAATGTCAAGCCCATCAAAACGAGAGCCATTCATATCAATTGATGCCAGATGAGGATCAGAGCGTTGATGATGTAAATATAAAACTTGGTTTTAGATGCATTAAAAGAAACAAGCCTCCTCTTTTCCCATTGTACCACTTGTTCAAGATGAGAGGAAAGAGCATCGGAGAGAACTTGGTCGTTTACGGTCTTAGATGTGCTACCATAGATAGTAGTGTAATCAGCATAAATATCTACGTATGGTGTAAGGATGTGATTTGGAAGATCATTAATGTAGATCAGGAAGAAATTTGGGTGGACCCCTGAGCGACTCAAGCATTAATACTGTGAGCTTCTGATTTCTGCCCATCAACAGCTATTCTTATGAATCTTTCAGCGAGAAATGATTTACTAATTGAACAGGCCTTTCCAGCTATACCGTAACTGGTGATTTTGTGAAGTAAACCTTTATGTCATACTCTACCAAAGGCCTTTGATGTGTTAAGAGCAATTGCCCTAGAAATGTAGCCTCCGACGAGAGATTCGTTAATCCTATGAGATATAACTGTAAGCACATCTGCTGTAGATCTGGCAGAACGGAATGGCAAGCGCACATCTGAGCCTCAATATATAGTCTCCCCACGCCCAAACTTTCACGAAGAACACTCGTCTGAGCGAAACCACTATCAATAATTTCCCCCATTCTTTGTTTGTGTCTAGACCTTAAAGTAGATCCCACGAACAAAGCTTCTTACTTAGAACAGCACGCCCGTGAAACTCTGTTCTGATTGTCTGTCCTCCAACTGACTACAATGTGATTGTCTTCAAGTCTATGTAAACAAGTTCTTGATGAACCGTCCCCACTAAGTAATCCACTTTACAAAATTTCCACTACTTATGTTTACTACGCTATAATTACAATGACTAATGTATACCAATTAACCCTTATCCTAGAGTGGCCTCCTGTTATATTTGGTGACTCCTGTTTAAATAAAAAACTACATTACCAAAATATTGGATCTTTCATTATGTGATGGATACTACGTGCCGCCGCATAAGCATCGTACACATGTGCACCTTTTGTTGCAACCAAAGTTATTCAAGCTCGAACTATTGTCTCATATCCATCGACTGTTCCTCGAAAATCATGTGGTCGCCGATTTGATTCATTAATTTAAAACAGGCAAGTACCAAATGGGCTTGTACGAGGGAGAGAGAGAGAAAGAGAGAGAGACCAATAAAGAGACAGAATCCATGAATTGTATGGGAGAAATATTATTTGCATATACATACTCTTTTGTCGCCTTTGCCCAGCGTTCCGACCCCTTGCCAAGTTGGTCGGGAAGAGATATCTTTTGCACCTGTTCTGCTGGTCGACAGGCTTAGAGAGATAATCGCTGTCCTACGGAAATTACGTGAGTTTTCAATTTCCGCTTCTTGACTCCCCTCTCCTTTAAAAACAATCTTTCCCCGATTGCCTTCCAAATCTAATTATTTAATCTTACGTGAATGTAAGCCTAACAGCTCTTGAAAACGAGGGACTTTCTCAGTGTGATAGCCTTTCATTAGAATTGAAGCAAGACAAGATTGGTTATAGACGTGTTAATAGTTACAAAACATCCTCATTATAACAACTGCTTCAAATAAGAAAGACAACATTAGCAATTGTTTTATCTTTTCCCGCCACAAATGGAAGTCAATTCTGATGGGCTAAAAGAAAAAAAATCGGTGTCTTTGACTTCGATTTTTCATTTTTCTTTCCTTAATTTGTTTTCTTTTATTGGTTTATTGGTTAAAATGTAGAAGATTGGTTTAGCAGTAACGAAACTTATGCTGGATTTTAAAACATAAAAGACGATATCGTAAGTGAAATTTATAGCATAAAATTGTCTGTTCATAGAAAAAATAAAACTTTAACCAAGAAATAAATCGTTTCAATCTGGAAAGATAAAAAATAAATTACATAGAAAAAAAAAAAACTTATGTATCGGTATATAGAAAACAGAAAGAAAAAAACGTTTTTATGAACATACATTTGCAATTTAAATTTTCTTATTGGTTAGAGGTGGTTATATCACACACAGTATTACACAGTTATACTAATATTGGTCTTAATCAGCAAACAGAATCGTGCCCAGACACGGGTTACAGGCCAGGGAAAACAGATACAATTTACAAGGTACACAAAATGAATACAACGATCATGAATTATGAATGGCGTAACATATTTTGAGGAAGAGCAAACTAAGGTATTCACTGCATTAACTTATAGTGATACTAACTCATGCTGTTTAAAAATTCATGACGACAAATTCGTCATTGTTTTATCTTGCTTTTTTCTAGTCAAAATTCAATCATGACCTTCAAAGCTACAAACAATAAACAAGGAATCGTTTCAACGAAACAACAAATTCAAACACCATAAATAAGTATTTAAAAGTATAAAGAACCTGTAAAATTCATGCTTATAAAAAAATTATCAGTTTCGGTATTAAATAAACTAAAAGCGTTGATATAAAGAAAAATAAAGCAACTAATCAAACGACATAGATACATATTTGAACATGTTATTTACTTAAAATATAAACATTATACCAATAATACTACTATGGGTGTAAAAGCTGCTAAACACAAAAAATAGTAACAGCACAACTGTGTATATAATGCAAAACTATTATAGCTCATACGACAATATAAATGTGTCATATTGTGTACCTACGATTAACAACATCATACTAAATATTCAATATACAAAAACACTACTGAATACAAAATATAAGAAAACACACTGAATGCGAAATAAAAGCGCGTGGTTCAGTGGGGGAAGATGTGGCTGGTTACCTTTAATGCATCTAAAACCAAACTCCTACCCTTACATCATCAACGCTCTGGTCCCCATCTGTCATCAATTGAAATGTATGGCTCTCGTCTAGGAGAAGGCCCGTGTTTTTACAAGCTTCTAGGTTTGACCTTTACTTTTGATCTGAAATGGAACACGTGCATCAAGTCTGTTGCCAAGGTCGTTGGAAAGATGGTGGGATCCTTATACCGCTCCAGAAGATATCTCACCACTGATGCAATTCTCTATCTATATAAAAGCCAAGTATGCCCAAGGATGGAATACTGCTGCCATATCTGGGCAGGAGCTGCTAAAAAACAGCCTACCCTGCCTTGACAGAGCACAAAATGGACTTCGTGGCTTAGTGGGGGATGCCCTTTTCTCTACCCTGCAACCTCTGTCTCACAGAAGAGACGTTGCGAGTCTATCCTTGTTTTATCTTTATTTCTATGGCAGGTGCTCGCCTGAACTCCAATCTCTGGTCCCCCCTCGCCAATCTTTCACGAAAAACACCTCTCTAGCTTAATCAACTGTGAAAAATTTCCCCCACTCTTTATCTGTGCCTAAATCAAAACGTGGATTCCATGAACAAAGCTTCTTTCTTAGAACTGCACGCCTGTGGAACTCTGTTCCGTGTGTCTGCTTCCCACCTAACTACAACTTGGATGTGTTCAAGTCCAACGTTAACAAATTTCTAATGAACCGCCCCCTTAAGTAAACACTTCATCAAATATCCACACTAACGTAGTGTACTTGCAATAACCCTTAACCCCGTAGTGGCTTCCGGACCTTGATAATTGTGACCACCGTGTAAAAAAACACAACAATACTGATTACTAAATATAAATAAACAATACTGAATGTAACAAAACAATACTAAATGCTAAACATAGCAAAACTAAACTAAATACTAAACCAAACTATACTGAGTATTAAATAAACAAAGCTATACTGAATACTAATTATAAATAGAGAATATGGAATATAGCGAAAATACTGAATACTAAAAAAAAAAAACTGTAGTAAATAAAACAAAACACGATGAAATACTTAATACAGCAAAATCATTCTTTGTACTAAATATAAATATACCATGCAAAATACTAAATATGACATTACCATAAAAATACAAAATACAATAAAACTATACTAAATACTTAATTTAAAAACAATACTGAATTCTTAATATAACTTAACAATACTGAACACTAAATAAAACAAAACTATATTGAATACTAAATATAAGTAAAACATATACTGAATACTAAATAGAACAAAACAATGCTGAATATAAATTAAAAATCAATACTAGTTACTAAATATAACAATGCTCCACTAAATATTAAATATTACGAAAAAATACTGAATAATAAATACACAAAGCAACAGTCAATACTAAATATACAAAGCAGTACTGAACACTTAATATAGCATATCAATATTGAATACTAAATATAACAAAAGAATACTCGATACTAAATATAAAAAGAGATATGTTGAATACGTCTTTTTAAAAAACAATACCAAATACTCAATAAAGATAAACAATAGAAAATTAAAAATAAAACAAACAATACTGAAACGACCCTGGTGTCTAACTCTGTCCCGTGGGGAGACATAGTAAATAGGTACTGAATACTAAATAGACCAAAACAATATAACATCCTAAATATAACAAAACAATACTAAATACAAAATATAACAATAGTATACTGAATAGTTTATACATAGAAACCATATTGAATACAAAAATTACAAAATATACTAAAGGGTAAATATTAAAAAAAAACATATTAAATACTAAATTTAACCAAACAATATCAAATGGCCAATATAACAATAACTTAATGCTAAAAAATAAAACATTGCTGAACAATAAATATATAAAAAAACAATTATTACTGATATTTTTTATTACATTTTCACCCCCAAACAAGGCATATTGCCACTTTGTTGTAGGAGGCTACTATCAGGGACATAGCCATAAGGGGTACTGTGTAGGGATTTGGGCAGCAAGATGTCGGTTCACGTTGCACTTGAACTTCTGTATGTCAGTACAGTTGGGGAAGCAGGGACCCGGCAGGGAATTCCAAAGTTTAGCTGTCCTGGAGAAGAAACTACTGGAGTGGAAGGCTCTCTTACATCTAGGGATCTCTACTGTAAAGGGGTGGGATTTAGCTGCTTGTCGGGTTTGTCGGGGGTATTTACGTCGAGTAGGCAAAAGTGCTTGCAGTTCCTCAGAGAAGTCACCGTTAAAGTACTTGTAGAAAAGGCAGAGGGATGCAACATTTCATCGATGGGACAGGGGCTGAAGTTTAGATGACAGTTCAGGACCTATCAGATTGGCGACTCTCTTTTGAACCTTGTCTAGGAGCGAGAGACTAGTGGTAGATGCACCAGCCCAAATATGACAGCAATAATCCATACATTGGCGAATGGTGGCGTTACAGAGGTACAGGGTACTTTCAGGCGTTAGTATCTTTCTAGCACGGTAGAGAGAACCTACCTTCTTCGCAACGGTCCTGGCGATACTTTCGATGTAATTGTTCCAACTCATGTTTCCTGACAGCGTTAGGCCGAGGAGTTTAAAGGATGTACTTTCAGATAAAGAGTCATTGGCCATTACTATTAGTGGTAGAGAAGGTTTCTTGTAATTATTGAAGGAAACGAGTTTAGTCTTGGCAGAATTGAATGTGACCATCCATTTATGTCCTCATTCCAGTACAGATCGGAGGTCATCCTCTAGTGCTTCTGCCATTTCTTTAGATACGTGTTCATTTGTTTTCCTGTCGTGTCTATTATAGAGCGTGGTGTCGTCAGCATATATACCTATCTCACAGGCAATTTTGTCAGGGATGTCATTTATGAATATATAATATAAAAATATTAAGGGAGGAGACAATTTGATTTTCTTTGACTTTTGTCCGGGTTTAAGCGTAATTTTAGATTGTACTGTCATTTTTCTTAAGTTTCAGTTTAAGTAAGGGGTGCTGAACAAGTGGTTATGCAGAAGATCAGACATCCAACAAAAGTGGCATTCTTGGCGTGTATACGAATCTTCTGTACCAAGCTTCTCTGAATATTTTGTGTATAGAGTTGAAATTTGATACATAGACTATTACTGCTTGTTTTAATTTTTCATATGCTCAAAATTAAATATTCGTATCTCAAAGTCGCTTATTTTGTAATCTTTTGTACAGTTCTGTCTGTGGCTCAGGGGGTTACGATGCTGGATAAATAACGACCGATTTGAAGGGCTAAAGGTTCTTCCGATTCTGGTGGATAGTGACCAAGTAATACTTTTTCATGGCTTTTAAATATAATTATTTTATATCGAATAATATTAAATAATGAATTGGCTCTAAATCCGAAATCTGCATAAATTAAAAGTACAATATTTATGCGTAGTTAACAATCGGGTAAAGCCGGGCGGATTTCTAGTTTAATATTAATGTGACATACTTAGAAATAACGTATGAATGTTTTCGTAGCAAATTTTTAAAGATATATTCTGGACATTAAAAGTCCAACACTTCAATGGTCGGAAGATTCTGCTTTCATTTCAAGACATTACAAATGCGAAATATCCAACGCGAAATATTAAGACAACGAAAATTTCCATATTCATAAATAAACCGAAATACGTATTGATAACTATAGCTGCTAGACATAAACTAATTCTGTATTCTGAAATTCGAATAAATGCTTACATTACCATTTATCCGTAGGATAAACGTTTAAAATCATATATTAATACTATAATCTCTTAAGTTTGGCTGTGTTGATTAATGCAATTGAAGTCTGTAACAGAAGTCTTGTAATATTCTTCCCGAGTAGAATACTTCTCAAACACAGATAGAACTGGTGACTTACCACAAGTGAGGGCTACAAGGTACGTGCAATGGGAGAAATGCATAACTCTGGGTGGTCTTGATGTAGAGAAATACTAATAACTGTGCCAAGTTTCGTTGCTCTACTGCTATCGGAAGTGGGTCAGGGGCATTATTTATTGCACGCCCCTTGTACCTCATCTATATCAATTCGATAGTGGCTTTAACATCTGACCTTATTCGTGTACTTGGTCGAACCCGGGAATTTGCACACTGTTTCTAACGGAAACATTGAACCAGATATGGAAACATTTCAGGGGTGGGGTTAAACTTTCAGACTTTTATGTAGGCGAATTTAAGAAGAGAATTATGAAATATTTGTGATTTTTACCTGGTAATGGCTGGCTAAACAAGATTATCATACCCTCGTGGATTAGATAAAGGTTGTGTTTTTTTTCGTAATTCTGTGCAAATTCCTGAGTTCGGGAATGTATAAAGGAAGAAGGTTAGAGGTTACATTAATTGAAAAGTTGTGAGAATAACACTCGAGATGAGGACAGTAGTCCAAATAATCCAAATAATAAAAACAAATCATAATATAATATACTAGCCTGGGTGGCCGGCGTAGCCCGGGTGTTTGTAGTTGTGTGTTGAGCAAAATAGAAAAAAAAAAGAAAAAAGAGTTGTAGTAGGCAGGCAGGCTCAAACCCGTGAGGCGAAGGCGGAAAAGAAAGTGGAGGTGTGTGTAAGGGTGTTGATTGAGCAAAAAAAAAAAAAAAATAGAAAAAGAAAATTGCGAGCGCAATAACCAAAACAAAGTGGTAGTAGGCAGGCTAGCCCAAACCTGCACCGCGGAGGAGGAAGAGAACGTGAGAAAAATGTGACACGTTAGCTACTGTGCCCATCGCCAAACCGGAAGTGATGTAGGTTCAAATTAAGGCTAGACAATCGAAAAAAAAGGCGATGTCTTTCGAAAATATCGGCGAAAAAACGACTCCTCTTTGTAGAAAAGAGCTCAGTTGAGAGTAAAGAATAAATGCTTTTGGCCAGTTTTTCGATATTTATTGTCCGAAGGGTCGACCTTCAAAATGATACCAACCACCTGAACATCCGTCGCTTCAGTCGAATGTTTTTGAGCGACATACATACATACATACACACATACATTTAAACAGACAGGTTATATCAATATTGTAGACAAGCCTGCGTGCATTTATTCGAAAAGAGGCCATGACTTTCGAAAATATCGGAGAAAAAAAGACATTCCTCTTTGTAGAAAATGTCTAGTTGAGAGTTAAGGAATTAATGCTTTTGGCAAATTTTCGATATTTGTCGTCTTAAAGGTTGATCTTATAGATGATACCGATTTCGTAAAAATCTGTCGCCTCTGTCAAAAGTTTTTGCGAAACATACAAACAAACATACATACATACATACATACATTTAAACAGACAGGTAAGATTTATATTATCGATGATATTGCACAAACTGTTGCTTCAAACCCCTGTTTTCAATATAGTATCTAGTAATCTGCACGCAACAAGTGAATCCTTGCCTTCGATAAAAGTAGATGTTGCTAAGCAAAATATGAGCCGCATCAATGATATGGTTCATCAAGGATCTTTTCTGGGTCCAAACTTCTTCCTTGTGTACATTAACGTGCTCCATCATTTGTTCGCATCTAAAGACGACACTAAGCAGTATAGTAGTATATGGTGGCTCAATGATTTACTCTCTTCTGATCTTGAGCACATGGTGCAGTAGGAGAGAAAGTGGCTTCATAATATTTTAGCTAGATTAATATATATGAATGCTTTCGTATTTATCACATATATAGTGTGTTAATTAAAATTCAGCTTAGTTTAGCAATTCATTATGAAGAGACTGATACCCGAGCAGAGTTTGCAAATTACTAATAATACGACCAAGAAACATTTCATGAACTAATGATTTCGCGACATGGATTTGTTAACTAGTCACTTCGTTCGTATGATTTAACCGCATTAGATTATTCTCCTTAGGGATATGTAAGATCCCATGTCTACTCTACTAAACTAGACACAATAGACCACTTGAAAGACACCATTCACGCGTTATTGACGAAAAATAGCATTATTTTATGCGTAGAATTTTAAGTTATGAGTTGTAAAAATTGAATCTTATTAATTAGAACTACGTCACACTTTATCAGTTTTCAAATGAAATAAGCATCTATAATAGAAATCTCACCTGTCTGTTTAAATGTATGTATGTATGTTTGTATGTCTGCTTAAACTTTCGATAGGGGTGACAGATTTTCACGACATCCGTATCATTTTGAAGCTTGACATTTCGGACGACAATTATTTAAGAATTGGACAGTTTCTACAAGGAGGTGTAAATTTTTTGCGAGCCATTTTTGCAAGTCATCGTATCGGTTGAATTGATTTTGCCTAATTTTAACGTTCCGATGTTCTGGTCGCGTCAGAGTAAATGAGTAAAACGTCAGATTTTCTTTCACTTTTTTACCGCGTTCGCGTCACGGGTTCGAGCCTGCCTTTTTTCTGCTCAACACACACCTCTAAACACCAGGCCAACGCCGGCCACCCAGGCTAGTAGTACATATAATGAAAGTAGTTCTAACTCAATAACTCACGACATCTAGTATCTTTATAAAATCTCTATTTCGTTGTGTAGGGAGTATTGCAACATCTACTCTGGTGCACCAATCCTAACTTTATACTGTGTACAAGAATGCTTAAGCTGTTAGGTTTCGCGTGATCCTGTTGTATTGCTGCAGTGTTGTTTCTGCATTCTTCTTTTACAAGTAGCTCAACGGAATGTGCTTTGATAAACTTACTATAGATGAATCCCTACATATGAAAGTACCTCAACACACCTGATTAGCAAAAAATCTAATTTCTTCACTTTAATGCTTCCTACTATTCATTCTAATAGCTTATTATTGTAGACTGCTTTCTTTCGAATTCTCTTCCGTCTCCCAGTTTCACAAATTGTATGACACTACCTTTTCCGAGGAGACTTACTTGGTTGAGGAATCTCCTGGGAATGAAACCAGCTCTCCGGGTGTTAGACACGATATCACGATAGGCACATGTAAATCGATATGTCGTCGGCTATAAACGGCTTGGACAGGTTGTTGTTCTAGTCTTCATGCGTCGTTACAGGCAGCATTTCCATAGTCGGCATTAATGGAAGGGTCCGCATACTGAAACTGAACGCTTGCACAAAAATAGCGAATAAATGCATTTTTCTAAAATTATAATTTTTTATTACATTATACAATAACGGAGAATATTCAGTCGTCGATCGATTGGGTGCGCACAAAATTTCTATCGCTGTCTGGAGCGTGCAGGATCCAAATCTCATATGTTTAAAAGGATACAATCATACGAGAGGCATGCAATAAGTAATGCCTCTGATCAACTTCCCATAGCAGTAGAGCGACGAAACTTGGCACAGTTATTAGTCTTTCTCTACATAGGAAATACGCAGAGTTATGTATTTCTCCCCTTGTTTTCTGCAGCTCTGGAGACCGTTTTTGTAGAACACCCCAGGTTGGTCCTCCAACCACGACGTGACTTCAGAAATCAAGGCGGCATAATCTGGGAAACGCTTTCCATTAAAAAAAAACTTAATGGCTGGGAAGAGGTGAAAATCAGAGGGTGAAAGATCGGGAGAGTAGGGAGGACGAGAAAAGATTTCAGAACCACACGCCCGTGCTTCTGATCATGCGACTTGCGAGTTGTGGACCGGATCGTTGTTCTGCAGGAGGGGAGTACGTTTGCTGATCTGGCCCCAGCTCTTGATTTTGATAGCTTCCCTTAATTTCTTCAAAAGTGAAGCATAATAGGTTCCTGGAATTGTTTGACCCTTTGCCAGGAAATTCATCCTGGAGCACACGATTCGTTCTCGATTCTGGAATGGTGTGAGCAACCTGGGAATCACTCTGGCAGACACCTTATGCATATGCAACTGGTCATGAATGATAGTTTCCAAAGACACTGTACTAATCTTGACATCGTGGGCTCTTTGGCGAATAGTAATGCGCCGATCTTCCAAAATGGCAGCCTCATCTTGACGGACAGATGCCTCATCAATGGCAGAAGGGGGCGGCCAGATCTGGGAGTTGTTTCCACAGACTTCCGGCCATGTTTGAATTCACGATGACAGCGTTTTACAAGGTCATATGATGGAGCATTATCACCATGAGTTTATTTCATTTCATCAAAAGTTTCCTGTGGTGTGCGTCTTTCAAATACAAAAACCGGATCACTGCTCGACATTCAACAGGCTCTATTTCACACCTGACTCAGTTCAAACACCTGTAAAACAGAAACCACAATTAGTTCAGAGCTATAATTTGCCTCATAGCCCATAAAGATATAAATCATTGCACATGCAAAATTTCAACTAGATCAGACAACTGATAGTGGGGCAGGGCAATTACTTATTGCACGCCCCTCGTATTCAATGCTCTCTTTCTTCATTGAAAATGATAGAAAAGGAGAGAAAATAAAAATAAAGAGAGTGTATTGGAGAAAGAGAGTGAAAGAGATAAATTTAGGGAAAACGGGATATTCATACATAATGCGTGAATATTTTGTTTTTGTATGCCTCGATGACAAGTTCTGTGGTTTGGCATTTCGTTTTCTAGGGTCACAAATCGTTTTGACATTGCGATGAATCGCTGTCTAAATGTTGATGCTTAAATTTGTCGTAATCTTTATGATATAAATGCACATTTTTTGTTTTAACCCAGTTAATTGTATTACAATTATAGAAAATCGAGAAGAGAAAAATAATAAAATATTCTAGTTGACTCCATTATTAAATAGAGATTTTTTTCATAATCGTGATGAGTCTTATGCTCCTCATATTGCATTGATGTGTGCAATAAAAAACAATCCCAACATACTACAGGTGTCATTTTGTTAATGTATTGTTTGACAAACTGTCACGCCCACAGCATGGTTCTGTTTACGCCATCATGATTTAGCGAAGATTATCTGAGAACGTATTTCTCAAGAACTATGACGATGGTGTTTCAATGAAACCAGACTAGTGCATTGTCAAAGAACAGTTCTTATTCAAGCAAACTATGACATGACCGCGATATAAATATACCTCATAAAGTTTTCTTTTCAGATTTAGTAGAAACGCAGAGTTTACATCGAAATCTAGTGGGGTTGATCTTGTCAGTTTTCTCAACGTATAATAAAAGCTCAACGTATAATAAAGGCTCAACGGATCAGGTACTTAGGTACTAATCATAGTTGGATGTGATCGGCCGTTCAAGTTTCGAATATCGGCGTGTATAGAACTGAGGGATCTTGGAACGCTGATAAATTATAAACAACGAAACAGCTGTATAATGAGACATATGCTTCCTAACATAGAGTATCGTTGCCACATATAGGAAGGTGTCGTAAACAGCGGTCTCTCCTGTATGAACAGAGTAAAAATCAGCTTCGAAATCTGGTGAGATATTTCTTCTTCTCGTCCCTACAGACTATTTTTTTTACATAAGAGACGTAAGTATATAACAGAACGTGGACGCGCGTATGGCAGCTGTATAGAAATAACCGAAACGTGTACGATGCGACGTTATGGCAAAGCAAAAAACAAAAAAAGGTATTAAAAAGAACGTGTGCGGAGACCGATGGCAAAGATAGATGTGTTTTGTACGGTGTCGGTGAGCGACTGGAAAAACCTGTAGTTAAATGTCCGTATATAAACGTCGGTTGTTTCACAAACTCGAGTTGTTTTTTTATGTTCCTTTTCGAGGTTTCTTCATGTTGAAACGTGTGTCAACGCGCAGACATTCTCTATACTCATTATATCAATCGAATGTACTCGATTGGGCTCCAGGTGATTTTATACTCGATGAAATCCTCCATCTTCATAAGAGCCCAATACGCCCTGAACTGGAGTACTGTTACAACATCTGGGCAGAAATGCTCGGCGCGCCTTATCTAGCCTAGATAGAATTAAAAAAACAACAATCTAGTAGGTGATGTTATGTTCTTTTCCCTGCAACCTCTATCCCTCAGAAAAGACGTTGCGAGCCTGTCTCTGCTTTAGCGTTATTTAATGGAAAGTGATCAACTAAGCTCCAATCTATAATCCCCCTTTACAAACTTTTTTACAAAAAAAAACACTTGACTTGCTACAACCCATATATACGATACCCCTCCATATGTGCCTTAATCGAAATGCCGATTCAATGAACAAAGCTTATTTTCTAGAACTGGGTGTCTGTTGAACACTGTTCCACTGGTCTGCTTAAATACAACATAATAGCCTTTTAACCCAATTTCTTGTGGGTCTGTCTCCATAAATAATAAAATTCTTCCCAATTTACACCGTTAACGATTTTTTTACATGGTGTTCACCACTTATCAAGGCTCAATGGCCACTCAGGGATAAGTGTTATTGTGTGTACAGTAGTCAAGGGATAGTGTAGCAATAGTATTGGAGAATTGTAAGGTGTCATTACTTAGGGGGGGTTCATCAGGAATTTGTTTGTGTTGGACTTGAAGACATCCAGGTTGAAGTCGGGAGGGAAACAGGCAAGCGGAACAGAGTTCCACAGGCGTGCAGTTCTAAGAAAGAAGCTTTGTTCATGGAATCTACGTTTTGATTTAGGAAAAGATAGGGAGTGGGGAAAATTATTGACGGTGGTTTCAGCTAGTCGGGTGTTTTTTGAGAAAGATTGGCAAGGGGGGACCAGAGAATGGAGCTCAGACGAGCACCTGCTATGGAAGTAACGATAAAACAATGACAGGCTCGCTATGTCTCTTCTGTGGGAAAGAGGTTGCAGGGTAGGGAAACGGGCATCCCCCACCAAGCCACTGAGTCTATTTTGTACTCCGTCAAGGCAGGATAGGCTGTTTTTGCAGCCTACGCCCAGATGTTGCAGCAGTACTCCATCTTTGGACGTACTTGGCTTACTACGCTACCACCTTTCATTCATTAAACCCTTATCCTCGAGTGGTCTTCAGGCTTTGATAAGCCGTGCCTCTCAAGTAACAACTCGAAAATCACAAGAAATAAAGTGGGAAATTGTTAGGAGAATATTGGTCACAAAGCAAAAGAAATATATGAAAGTTATACAGATAAACAAAAATTGTTTAGTTGGAATATTCTACTATCAATAATTTAGTAGATAAAAGTGCACATCTCGTATCGAAATGTACACACATGCGTAATGTTCTACTCTTTACTTCAATATCCTATTACTTTTATATACAAACTAGCGGAGGTGACCGGCGTTGCCCAGATTTTTGGAGGCGTGTGTGTTGGAGGGGTAGATCAAAACAAAATGGAAACTAAAAAATAAGCGAAGTATCAGATAAAAGTCGCTGAAATAAAAGATATTTACGGCGTCGTCTCGTAAATCGTAGATATTATAATCTAAGGAGCATATAAAAAGTTCTAAGACATAGTAACCTCCCGGAGAACTCCTTCCAAAAAAGCCTTTGCCGGACATACGGAAAAAAATTCACACACACACACATTAACACACATTTTGGCTTTTATATATATTGATAATAGAATTCAACTTATGTGACAGAGAATGTCAGTAAATAATGTCATGGATATTAACTTTCTTTAATGATGCATATATATGCATATATATAAACTGTGTCAATCGCTTCATTGCGGATTAGTAAATTATCAATATTTCACTAAATATACGTCACACAAACATGAAAATTGTATCATCAAATGACGGTTTCAAGGTTAGTTATTTCCCGAAATGTTTTCAAGCCCATGCGATATTCACTGAGTTATGACATTTAATGTATTATCAAGTAATTTATACTGTCTATCGCTTTATTGCGAGTCTTTAAACATGCAAAAAGGGGCGATTAACGGTTATCGAAAAGGAAATAATTGCTGCTAGGTTCGCTGAAGGAGTGTTCATTAATAATTTAGCTATGGCACTTGAAAGAGATCCAAGCACTTTGGCTCCATTCGGGAACAACGAAATCACTAAATCCAGAAAGGATAAGGACATCATCGTGATATTTGGAAAAATTCGTATGGAAGTTAACCGAAACCCAAACAGCACCGTGCTTCCATTTATGCAAGAGCTGGAATGGCTCCAAGATTCAGATGGCAAGGAGTATCAAAACTATTTCAAGGTCTCCATTGAGCAAACAACATAGGGAAAAACGAAAAGCTTGGGCACAGAATCACATAAAAATGGATTTCCAACGTGTCCTATTTACAGATGAGACTCGTGTTAATCTTGACGGTCCGAATGGATGGGCCGAAGTTTGGAACTCAAACGGAACCCCAATCTCTTACAGAGTTTATCGGCAACGAGGACGTGGAGTCATCATGTTTTTAGCGGAAATCATTAGGAATAAGTTGGTTAAACCATGCCGAGTTCCAGAGGGTGTAAAACTTACCAGCACTGCGTGCACGGCCTTTTTGGATAAATATTTGTCACCATGGCTTCATGAACTATCATTTCCACGTTGCTTTCAGATGATTTTTATGCATGACAATGCACCATCCAATTCTTCTAGGGAATCTGCAGCCTTCCTTTAATCTATGGGCATCTTTGGAGAAACTCTCATGACCGGACCACCGTGTTCTCAAGACGTTAACCCATTGAATATCTATGGTCAATATTAAAAAGAGGTTTTTATGAGAGCGGAGAGCAATTTACTTCAAAAGATGCCTTATGAAGAACATAGTTGATATTGCTAAAGCCATAACTCCTTTTTGAGATCCAACAATTGACTTCCCCGGAGGACAAAGATTGTTTTAGGTTATTTAAAAAAATAGTGGATATGTCATCAATAATTTATTTATTTGAGGCTTAGCACACAGCATGTGCTTTCTCTCATTATTCTTTGACAGAAAAATATAATAAAAAAAAATTAAATGAGAAGATGTATTTTTGCAATAAAACAACATTTTAAGAGACTTGCAATAAAGCGATGGACAGTGGAAATCCCACGATAAAGAATAAGATGTCATAACTTCGTGAATATGGAATTAATTTCAATACAATTTATGGAAATAACTAATCTTAAAGCAGACGTTTGATGATATAATTGTCATTTTGTTGTGACGTATATTTAGTGAAATATTGATATTTCACCAATCTGCAATAAAGCGAATGACGCAGTTTATATTATATATAGGGGTTTCAAAAAGTCTTAGGAAACTTTTTGACATTGAATATCTCTAAAATTATTTAAGATATAAAAACGCATCTAGTATATTCTTGTAATCTCAAGTTTTTTTCTGTAATTGTCAATGAGAACACATTTGGTCAGACGACACATATCAAGCCGATAATCTATTTTTTCCAAACGCGTCTCAATGGTTTCAACAGCTTCTGTTATTGGAACCTTCATCTCATCCATCTCTCTTGGAATGAGATGCGTATAGAGCAGCCTTTTAAAAATCTCCACAAAAATTTTAAAAAACGAAGGGAGAGAAATCGTTTTTACGAAATGCGCGTTGAATAAGTGTCCATGATTCAGTTTGTGTAAATTCAAACACACAAAACGCCTTTTCTGGTTGAGTAAACGTCATTACTTGATCTGCAAACAAATGAATAAATCAATAACTTTATCAAAATGCTTAATGCATATAGCTTACAAATGGGACCAGTTTTATCTTACTACCATTAATATTTAGCAGACATGAGGACGTGAAATGTGGTCAAGACTTGTAGAACATCCTGTTAATTTCTGAAGCTTTAACTATACAACCCTTTCTTTTACTAATGCACATATTCTATTTGTCTTAAGTCGTAATTATAAGGTTGCTTCTACTACTGAAGGAGCTTCATACATATCTGAAGCTGTAATTATAAATTCGATAAATAAGGGAGATTTTGTATTAGTCTGATGCAGCAACGTGATTATTATTTCTATTATTAATTGCCTGTAATCTTAAGTATACTATTACCTCAAACACATAAGTAGAATTTATATTAATCTGCCTGGATAAGAAACTATACTATTTGTTAGATTAATAATGAAGGTTTCTAAATAAATCGAAAAATACAGTTACTTTTATAACTAATGGAGGTTTTCTATCATAATTTAACGGAAACTATGATATAATTATAATATAAAAGATTACTAATTGAGATAGCTAAAGAATATTCTTCTATAAATAATGGAGGTTGCCTATAGCCTTAATTTGACCGAAACAAAGCTATTAGTTATACTAGCAGTTCCGCCCGGCTTTGGTCGGGTCCTATGACTCTTTATAACTTTATGTACATATGTATATATGAAAAAGTGTGAATGTGTACGATAATGCCTTTCTATATAATAGTCGTCCTTAACTTCCATAGAGAAAGTTGGTAGAGATCGCAAACATCAATTATTTTAAAGATTTGACCCCAGTGTTGACCTCTTAGCATTTATTGTTGTGGGCTCAAATAGAATTATAAAGTAAGCTCCCTGTCCAAGTAATCTATATCAAAAATTTAAAGTGTTAAGACCCCAAATTGGCGGAGGAGTTCGGTAGAGTTCTCAAAAGTGAAATCGTTGAACTTTGACGCAAATTGCAAGTCTGTAGATCGAAAATTGACAGAGATATTTGGTAGTAAAATGTACACAGAAACACAGACAGATATTTTCACTTTATAGATATACGAGCATGGGTGTCCGGCGTTGTCCGGGTGTTTGGAGATGTGTGTTGAGCAAAAAAAAAAAATAGTGGTAGTAGGAAGGCAGGCTCGAATCCGTACTGCGAAGGAGGAAAAGAACGTGAAAAAACGTGACGTATTTGCTGTTACGACCACCGCCAAACCAGAAATGGCATAGGTTTAAATTAAGGCTAGACAATCGAAAAGAAGGAATGACTTTCGAAACTATTGGCGAAAAAAAGCGACCCCGCCATGTAGAAAAGTTCCCAATTGAGGGTGAAGAAATTAATGTTTTTAGCCAATTTTTTGGTATTGTCGTCTGAAGGGTCCAGCTTAAAAACGATACTGATTTTGTGAAAATCCGTCGCATCTGTCGAAAGTTTTAGGCAGACCTGCAAACATAGATACATGAATTTATATATTTGTAGGTAACATTTTCGACCCAAACCGATTAAAAAGCTTGCCCTATCTCTGAATACCCTTTATGTAAAATCTCAAATGTTTAGACCAAAAATCTTCTGAGTGTTTTGGTAGAGACTGCAGAGGTCAATTTCTTAAAACTTTGACCCCTATTATGGCCCCTTAACATTTATTGTTTTGGTTCAAATCAAGTAATTAATTTAAATGTCCAAGGAACGTATATCTAAACTTTCAAATATTTAGACCCAAAATTAGCGGAGGAGTTTTGTAGAGTTCTCAACGGTCAAATTGTTGAACTTTGACACCTTAACAGCCAAATGTTTGGCCGAAAACCGATTACAATAATTTTCCCAAATCTCAGTACCCTGTATATCAAATTTCGAGTCCGTAGACTGAAAATTGACAGAGTTATTTTCTAAGGAAATGTACACAGACATACATACACTTTCACTTTTATAGATATATAGATTATTTATTAGGATAGATAGCCGAAAATATTCTTAATTTTATAACTAAAAGGAGTTTTCTATATGTCTGAATTGAACCGAAACTATAATATTAGTTATATTATTACTTGAATTTTTCTGTCTACCTGACGCCGAAAATATACGATTACTTCTATTACGAATGGCGATTTTTATTTAGCCACCTTTGTAAACATGGGAGCCACCACTTATCAAGGTACGGAAGCCTCTCGGGGAGAAGGGTTATTGTGTATACAGTAGTCAATGAGATAATATCGTAGTAATCGCTAGTAATGGGGATTTAATAAAGTGTCTTACTTAAGGGGGGGGGGGTTATCAGGAATTTGTTTATGTTGGGCTTGAAGACACCCAAGTTGTATTCAGGTGGGAAACAGGAAAACGGAAGAGTTCCACAGGCGTGCACTTCTGAGAAAGAAGCTTTGTTCATGGAATCTACGTTTTGATTTAGGCACAGATAAAGAATGGGAAAAATTATTGGCAGTGATTTCAGCTAGACGGGTGTTTTTCGCGAAAGGTTGGCGAGGGCGGACCAGTGATTGGAGCTCAGACTTGCCATGGAGATAAGGATAAAACAAAGACATGCTCGTAACATCTCTTCTGTGGGAGAGCGGTTGCAAGAAAGAGAAAAGAGCGTCCCCCACTAGGTCTAGTCTATTTGTGTACTCTGTCAAGTCAGGATAGTCTGTTTTTAGCAGCTTGTGCCAAGAAGTGGCAGCAGTACTCCATCCTTGGATGTACTTGGCTTTTATATAGATAGAGAATTGCATCAGCAGTGAGATATATTCTGGAGCGATAGAAGGATCCTACTATTTTCCCAGCGACCGTGGCAACAGATTTGATGTACGTGTTCCATTTCAGATCAGGAGTAAAGACCAAACCTAGAAGCTTATATACATGGAGCCTCCCCTACACGAGGGGCATCCATTTCAATTGATGCCAGATAGGGGTCAGAGCGTTGATAATATGAAGATAGGAGTTTGGTTTTAGATGCATGAAAAGTAACCAGCCACCCCTTTCCCCATTGTACCACGCACTCAAGAACAGAGCAGAGAGAATCAGAGAGAAGTTAGTAATTTACGGCCTTAGATGTGTTGCCATAGATGGTCGTGTCATCAGCACAGATGTCAACGAATGATTTAAGTATGTGGTTTGGTATGTCATTGATGTAGATCAGGAAGAGAGTTGGACCCAGGATGGACCCCTGAGGGACTCCAGCATTAATGCTGTGGGCTTCTGATCTCTGCTCATCACCCACTACTCCTATAAGCCTATCAGAGAGAAATGATTTAATGATTTAGAAAACATTTCCAGTCATACAGTAGCTGGAAATCTTGTGAAGTAGGGCTTATGCCATACCTTGTCGAAGCCCTTTGATATGTCAAGAGCAATTGCCATAGAAAAGAAGCCGTTGCCAAGAGATTTACTAATCCTATGAGATATAACTGTTAGCACATCTGCTGTAGATCTGGCAGAATGGAAACCGTATTACATGTCACTAAGAAGGTATTTTCTGATGTGGTGGTTGACTACTTTTCTATTTAATATGAATTCCAGCAACTTACTCATGACACACAGAAGACTTATTGGTCTGTACTGAGAGGGAAACTACTTATCACCTGAATTCTTAAATACAGAGCATACTGATAAGGTTTTCCAGACTGTTGGGAAGCATTCTCCTTAAGGCAACGCTTAAACTGTTTTGTAAGTATAGGGTCAAGTTTTGGTTGAAGCTTTTTCAACACTAGCTATCTGCAGCTACAATTATACTATTATTTCTATTACTAACAGATATTTGCATTAAGTGTCTCAAGTATCAACATGATTATATCTGTCTTGTTGTCATATGATTTTGTTGAATTCCATTTTACTGAGGTCACCTGTGACTCCCAGGTCCCACTCCAATTGTCCCATTCAAAAATTTTTTGTGCAAAAAAAAAAATACTATTACATTGTGTCTTGTAGATATTAATCATGTGTATTATTTCTCAGTCTTTTCGATATCGGCGATTGCCATATTTCAGCAATTGATTTTGTGGAACTAAGGAATATTTTTTTTAATCCACGAGATAGTTTATTCTCGTTTTCTCCGCCGTGACCTGGTAAAAGTCTAAAGCAATTCATATCCTTCCCGAAACTGAAATGATGAAGAAAGATTACACCACATAAATTGTTTAGCGAATAACATCTAATACTCGTATTATAGTCTGAATTATCAAAATTCTACGAACACTATTCTTCTATTAATTTATTTATAGCGGACTATTATTCTCATCTTTATTAGTTGTTGTTTTCACTATTCCTCTGACCTCCCCGGCGGGGCCCGTGGCAGAGTTGATAGATACATTGAATCGCTACGGTTCCAGGTGAGAATTGTCTGAAGATAGCGGTTTCAATCCTACCCAAAGCCAGCTAGAGGCTTACTTCGCCAAAAACGTGGTAACACGACAACTACCGATGGCAGTGATTGCTGAGAATGCAGTTAGGAGATTCGAAGTTCCTATCTGTCGCGGTTACCACCTGACGAAGGCCAGAGGAACAGTTTGCCGAAACGTCGTGAAAAAAACAACTAATAAAGATGAGAATAATAGTCCACAATAAATAAATTAATATAAATTATACTCATCTCAATAATGATTTCCAATTAAACAAGGCCGACATCAATTAGTCGCGTGCTATCCTGTAATGAATGAATGCGTGAATGTAGGATTGACATGAAATTCTTCAAGATACACAAAAATGACCGAAAAATGGTCTGAAATGTCTTAAATAAATGAATAAAGTACATGACTTTAATGAAAATAAGGATGAATTGAATGACCTTAAGAATGAGTTGAATGCTTAAAAAATAAGTGGAATCGTTCAAAAACAGCTTGAATGATCTGGAGAACGACTTAGATTGCTTGGAGACTAAATGGTTGTAAAGTGGGTGATCATGTTACATTAAATTAATACAGAAAACTGATCCCCCAATTTATTTCACAAAGTTACAAACAGTAAGAGCAGATACTACACTTTGATATTTGCCAAAAGACCAAGAAAAGGGTATTTATTTTCTCCCCCACCGAGCAAATAAGGCACAAGGACGATATTTAATGTGAGGAATGGAGGGGAAATAAGGACCAACTCGCCGGGGAGTAGGGGAGCTGGATAGTGATAATTGGTATGAAGGGTTGCCCCTACATTGACCAAGGTCTTATATGTGAGGCTGCCCACACATATGGTCTTTGCATGCAGTATCTTCCGGTCTTTGCTTGCATTATCTATTGGAACAGATACTACACTTTTGTCTTGGCTAAAAAAACAAGAAAACGGTATTTATTTGCTCCCCCACCGAGCAAATAAGGCAGAAGGCCGATTTTTAATGTGAGGAGTGAAGGGGAAATAGGGATCAACTCCCCGGGGAGTAGGGGGAGATGGATATTGATAATTGGTATGAAGGGTTTCCCCTACATTGACCAAGATCTTATAAGTGAGGTTGTATTTATTTGCTACCCTACAGAGAAAATTAGGCACTAGGCCGATTTTTAATGTAAAAAGTGAAGGGGAAATCGGGACCAGCTTCACAGGGAGTAGGGGATCTGGCTAGTGACAATTGGTACTCTGGGTTGCCCCTTAATTGACCAACGTCTTATATGTGGGGTTGGTTTTTATTTGATCCCGCCGAGCAAATTAGGCACAAGGCCGATGTTTAATGTGAAGAGTGAAGGGAAATGGGGACCAACTCCGCGGGGAGTAGGGGAGCTGGATACTTACAATTGGTATGAAGGTTTGGTATATAGTTGCTCCCCCACCGAGAAAATTAGGCACAAGGCCGGTTTTTAATGTGAGGAGTGAAGGGGAAATGGGGACCAACTCCCCGAGGAGTAAGGGAGCTGGATAGTGACAATTGGTATGAAGGGTTGCCCCTAGATTAACCAAGTTCTTATATGTGGGGTTGGTATTTATTTGCTCTCCCACCAAGCAAATTAGGCACAAGGCCGATTTTTTATGTGAGGAGTGAATGGGGAAATGGTGAACAACTCCCTGGGGAGTAGGGAGCTGGATAGTGACAATTGGTATGAAGGGTTTACCCTACATGGATCAAGGTCCTATATGTGAGGCTGATCCCACATATGGTCTTTGCTTGCATTATCTGTACCAGCAGATACTACACTTTGATCTTGGCCAAAAGGCCAGGTATTTATTTGCTCCCTCACCGAGCAAGTTAGGCACGAGGCAGATTTTTGATGTGAGGAGTGAAGGGGAAATGGGGGCCAATTTCCCCGGGAGTAGGGGAGCTGGATAGTGACAATTTGTATGAAGGGTTGACCCTACATTGACCAAGGTCTTATCTGTGGGGGCGACCCCACATATGGTCTTTGCTTGTTTAAACCGATATTCTTAGATGATATATATGGAATCATTACGCGATTCGAGGTATTACTTGAATTATTAAGATTACTGATCTCATCGTTGGTAATATTCTCACAACGTTTCGAACTCTAGGATCTGTACTGAATTCTGAACGGATTTTTTTTATTTAATCAACTGATATGCAACAATCTTACCCTGTCAGCGATGATTAGATTCGGAATTGTATGCTTAGTGTTGTCTGTATTTATGATGAAGCGCGTAACGTACAGAAGCTTAGAATGAATGTACGTGGTACTTTATCAATTGCGCCGCAACAATGGGCTAAACGTGAATAAAAAGATAAAAATAAAAATAACACCAGTAAAATTGCATAAATCAGAACAAATCTCACAAATGAGAAAATCTTACGTTACATTTACGAAATTCTTGTACACAAAAATAAAATAATAAAAATTAAGAAACTTGTGAAATTGAAAAGAAATGCTAATATATAAACAGCTGTATTTGTCGATCTGTCTGATTGTCTGTTTCCATATTTTCAAACTCCATCTCCTCCGAAACTAAAAGTCACAGAGCGGCCCTAGGTGTCTCAAATGATTGGATCTTTACGGGTCGTGTTTGTATGGGTATTTAGTATGTTAAAATTGTTTTTAAGGGATCAAAAATGGTGTAAAATTGAAAAATTGTTAAACATTTTGCACATTCATCTTAGTTCATTTTTAATTTTAAATCGTCTTTTATGCGTGTCGCGTTGGTACAGTATTAACGCCGCCATCTTTGATTGTTTCAGTTTCGATTCTTGCTGATAGCACCTAACTTTTTTTTTAGTTTTCAAATCCCGATATTATAATTATATATACGAAATCTGGACAAATTAAAGTATATATTTATACGTATTTTACTCCCGGGCAAAGCTGCCACTAAGGATATCTAAATGATGATATATGTCTGCTATTCCTCATAAAAATATTAACTTCTACTTTAATAGTCGGAATTAGTAACTATATTTGTCTTTCTCATCAAATCTTCCTTAAAGTCCACATATTAGATTCATTGCTCTTTCTGTCTTTTATACAATCGGGTCTCTCTATCTTACTAAACACTTTCGTACACCCGGAGCTACTCTGTCTCTTTACAAAATCTACTACTATTTTACCATGCAGCAGACGGTTGTCATATTTAGGCTTGTAAATATGTGTCTCATTTGTAGATTGTTGATGAATTGCAGAAACCTATTAGTAATTTGATAAACCCCGCTCATTATTCTGCTTCACTGTAACCTCTGTTTTATAGAGTTTATATTGCTAGTTTCAGTCTTTTCTACAAATAGTGTGATGACATGTGTTAAAATTAGTTAGAATTGTCTGATCGATTCTCATCTTTTATTTCAAGATCGTTTGACTCGTTGATCCAGGGGTGTCCAATAATTCGCTGTTTTAATACCTAATTGCAATACAGCTTCCTTTTTTCACAGGAAAGTCACCACTTATCAAGGCCCGGAGGCCAATCGGGGATAAGAGTTATTGCTTGTACAGTAATCAATGGGAAAATATCGTAGTAATCGCTAGTAATGGATATCTGATAAAGTGTCTTACTTAAGGGGTCGGTTTATCAGAAATTTGTTTATGTTGGACTTGAAGACGTCCAAGTTGTAGTCAGGGGGGAACAGGCAAACGGAAGAGAGATTCACAGGCGTGCACTTATAAGAAAGAAACTTTGTTCATGGAATCTACGTTTTGATTTAAGCACAGATAAAATGTGGGGAAAATTATTGACAGTAGTTTCAGCTAGACGTGTGTTTTTCGTGAAAGATTGGATCTCAGAGAAGCACTTCCTATGGAAATAACGATAAAACAACGACAGGCTGATAGCGTCCCTTCTGTGGGATAGAGGTTGCAGGGAAGAGAAAAGGGATTCCCCCACTAGGCTACGAAGTCTATTTTGTACGCTGTCAAGGCAGGATAGTCTGTTTTTAGAAGTTCCTTCCGAGATACTGCAGCAGTACTCCATCCTTAGACGTACTTGCCTTTTAATTGCATCAGCAGTGAGATATCTACTGGAGCGGTAGAAGGATCCCCCATTTTCCCGCAACCTTGGAACAGATTTGATGTACGCGTTCCATTTAAAATCATGAGTAAAGGTCAATCACAAAAGCTTGTCAAAACATGGAGCCTTCCCTAGACGAGAGCCATCAATTTTAATTGGTGCCAGGTGGGGATCAAAGCTTTAATGATGTAGAGATAGTAGCTTGATATTATGTGCATTAAAAGTAATCAGCAAACCCTTTCCCCATTGTACCACGCGCTCAAGATCAGAGGAGAGAGAATCAGAGAGAACTTTGTCATTTACGGCCTTTGATATGTTGCCATAGATAGTCGTGTCATCAGCATAGATGTTAAGGAATGATTTAAGTATGTGTTTTGGGAGATCATAGATGTAGATCAGCAAGAGAGTTTGGCCCAGGATGGATCCTGTACATACTGTGGGCTCTGATTTCTGCCCATCAACCACTACTATTATGAGCCTCACTAGCTTCGTTCTAAGAACGGCAAAGTTTGGAACTCCCTGAATACTCTCTGTTCTCCTTCTACCGACAGCTTTAGACTTTTCAAAGCCAATATTAATAGGCATCTTCTGTTTTTGCAATAATCATACTTCGGTTTTGTTAGCTCATCACTTCAAGTGGCTTCATAGCTTGTCCTGAGCGGTTTCCATAAAAATATTATCAAAAACACAAACCTCAATAAAAATAAACTTATTAAAAATCTATAGTTAAAAATATGGACACTACAATTTTCCATTTTAAGATGACATAATAAAACGACTAAAATTGTGTTCTCATCTGAAGTGTTACCTCATAACGCATCGGTCGATATAACCTCTGACATTCTTCAGGTCTATCTTGGTGAACTCGAATTCTTTCTGTCAAGCTCAGGAATTTGCATTGATATTCGAACAAAGATATTTATTTAATGCATTGGGGTAGTATGCGCTAGGGGTGTCAGTTATAAGTGGCTAGACCTCTTTACTCATTCGCAATCCTATTCACGCTGAGGATAGAATCTGCGACCTTCAAACGAGTATCACTTAAAACGGAAATTTGTTTAGTACTTTAACCGTTACGCCCCCATCATTTTGCGACGGCTGAGAGTTGCATCGGCCGAAATATTTTGAGAATAATACTCATGATGAGAACAATACCCTGAACAGTAAAAATAATATTATTAATTCTAACATTAAAGAATATATATATATATATATATATATATATATATATATATATATATATATATATATATATTAAATTAACAAGAAGGTTCCTGCAAAATTTTTAATTTGAATTTCAAATGATATATTTTAAAATAGGTTTTCGTTATAATAACTTATATATGATATAAGATGCAAAAAAGCAATTTGCATAATTTTTATAATTCATTCGAAGCTAGGCTGTTTAAGCTAAACAGCAATATCAATGAAGCATTTGGTCAAGAATTCCCTACTGAACGCACAAGACAATGGCGGTTTAAGAAATGTCGTGACGGCGACGGAGGTCTTGATGATGATGAGCGTAGTGGTCGGCCATCACATGTTGACAACGATCAATAAAGAGCTTTAATCGAAACCCATCAACGCACACCTGTTCGAGAACTTGCTTCTGAAGACAACGACTTCTAACCACTTGAAAGCGAATAAAAAGACAAAAAAACTTGATAAATTGGTTTTGTCACGAACGGCAACCAAAAGAAACTTCGTTATAAAGTTTCATCTTCGATTATTCTACGCAACAAGAACGACCCGTATCTCGGCCGGATTGTGATATGCGACAATTCTTTTTTAAAAAAGGTGTTCTTTACAACAACCAGCGACGCTCAGGTCAGTGGTTAGACGTCACCGAAGCTTCACGACACTTCTTGAAGCCGGAGATATACCTAATAAAAAGGCCATGCTGAGCTGATCATATCAATTACAGTGTTTTGTAATGCAGGCGAAAAAATTACGACAGACAAGTACTGTTAACAAATTGATGAAATCCATCCGAAACTTTGACAACACCACCCAGCATTAGGACACTGCCAGCCACTTTGGAAACTAGTTCGGGAAACTAGTTCGCTGGGTTCCAACCCAGTTCAACAGTTCAGATATCTTCTGTAATATAAATCTCACCTGTCTGTTTAAATGTATGTATGTATGTATATTAGTATGTCTGCCTAAAACTTTTGACAGACGCGACGAATTTTCATAATATCGGACTTATTTTTAAGCTCGTTCCTTCGGACGACATATATCGAATAATTGGCTATAAGCATTAATATCTTCACCTTCAACTGGTCACTTTTATCAAGGAGGGGTCGCTTTCTTCGCCGATATTTCCAAGAGTCATCTCCTCTGTTCGATTGTCTAGCCTTAATTTAAACCTGTCACTTCCGGTTTAGCGATGGACACAACAGCAAATACGTCACGTTTTTTCACGTTCTTTTCCTCCTTCCCGGTACTGATTCGAGCCTGCCTTCCTATTACTACTTTATTATGATTATCTTTTTTTTCTGCTCAACACACACCTCCAAACACCCGGACAACGCCGGGCACCTAGGCTAGTAGAACATAACTTGAATAACTTAAAAATAAACGATACATGCTGTAGCACTCTACGTATTTGTGCAAACTATGAAAAATACCAATAATGGTTTGATAAGAACGATGCTAAATCTGTGCCATTATGTTGGAAAATAATAAACGGTATACCAACTACCAATAAGACATCAAATCAGTCAGAAATCAAGCTTCTTTTAAAAACATCAGCTGTATTATTCAGGGGGAGTTCCATGTCATGAAGGAAAAGTGTACTGAAATAGAGGTTTGCCGATATGCTATACTTGAAACGCTTTTATGACCCCCTGAAACCATTGTTTATGAACCACTGAAGTCATGGACGCCAGGTCTCGGGAACATCTCCTCTACTTCGTGCTAATGGCTCTATGCATGTCACTAATTATGAACAGATTTTAGACAGATTGGCTAAGGACATCAACTTTATTGTGCTCATAGATCCAGGCCGTCGTGCATCCGGTAGATAACAACATGAATCTTGATGATCTTCTTTAAGATTTCGAAGTGGAAAAGGTCGTTAAACAGCTATCTTTTGGAAAAGCTCAATAACGGAAAATCTATTCGAGCTCTAAACGTTCTGGGGGGGATTCTGCAACAGAAATTCAATGATTCCTTTTATTGTCCATTTATATGAACGAAAAAGAACACGCAATGTTGCAACAAGCATAAAGGCTATCTCCCTTCTCTGTATCGCTGGAAAAATATTTGAATGACTCTTATTTAAGCGTCTTAATGTAGTTTTCATGCAGGAAGAGGCACTGGTTATATAACCTTCGCATCCAGACAACTCCAGAAAAAAACTCCAGAACCAATACCAAGATATGATCACTACATTTATGAATCTGACTAATAGGTTTGATACTGAAGCAGAATAACCTCTGGAAAATCATGGCCAAATTCGCTTGTCTGGAACGCTATATACTTACTGCTGTCAGTTTCATGATGGCATGATGCCTCATGTGCTTAATAATGGTGAGGTATCTTCTAACTTCGCGGTAAGTAACAACGTTAAATAACGTTGTGTATTAGTGCTCATTCTATTCAGCATCATGTTAACAGATTCATTCTCCAACTAGATCCCGAATGTCAGCCGTACTGTCGTACTGATTGTAAACTGTTCAATCTGTAGCGTCTCACCGCCATTACTTAACTTAAGACCAATATCATTCATGATCTACACTTTGCAGACTGTGTTTTGAATGCCTTTTAGTGGCAGACATGCAATACAACATGGACCGCTTCTCGGAACCTTGTGATAATTTTGGACTCACATAAAATGTAAAGAAGACCGAAGTGATGCTTCAATTTGCTTCTAGAATAGAACACCTACCGCCACAGCTTCAGGTTCCTGACAATGGTTGAGAGGGTTGTTGGGGACAGAACGTCTGCAGTGTTTTAGCCGATCCCGTCCCCATGTGTATAATATGGTGAATGGACGTATTTAATGGTAGAGGAATTGAAAAGACAAAACGTCGCATGATGAAGACGAAAATATACCGCTATATATCAACGAAACAAATGCAATTTATTTGAATAAATATATACAGGAAAGAGTAATAGAAAGTGATAGGAAGTGATAGGAAGAATAAGAGTTCATGAAAGAACATGCCAAAAAATATTTCGGCAAAGTGAAGTAAGTAATTTTCGTTCGCATGTCGCTGGAGTTACGTCTGTGCTATAGTGTGACGTTACATGTGCGTAATCATGTCTCTTCGCGCGAAGTGTTTCTCGACAGAGCTAAACAATAACTGGTCCTCGGAAAATAGTTTTGTTGAAAAAACTTATTATTAAGAATGAAGGCAACAGGAAATTTTGACCTTTCAGGTTCTCGAGGTCATATTTTGCTTCGATTATGACGGAGAACAGAATATAAAAGTTTGAGCTAAATAACGCGAAAAGAACGTCTTAGAATATTTCAAGGAGTGCGTTATATTCAGGAATTCATTAAAATTATTTTCTCGATTGGATTATAACGGAAATGTGCATCGTTTGCGAGAAAAATCGAAATGTTCGTGAAAATAGTAGTCCGTTCGTATCGTCGAAATTTTAGCAGACATCGTTGTTCAAAAATACGGCTGGTCATAAAAATGTGAAGAAGATAATAATGTCTATATTTTTTTTAAATGCGTGAATATAGATAAAACTTATTGTTCTCTTTTTATTATTATTATTATTATTATTATTATTATTATTATTATTATTATTATTTAGGCTGCGACGAAAATTTTTTTTTATTTTCGTGATTTGTTTACATGTATCCGTCCACGAGTAGTAAAAACAAAAAATGGCGGACGATAGATAATTGACGCACGTGTGTTTAGACATAAATATTAAAAATGCAACGAAAAAGTTTTTTCTCCTTTCTTTTTTGGAAATTGTGTTTTTTGTTTTGTTTTTTCTTTCTTTTTTGAGTATATTTCGCTGATTATTTAACGATATAACGGTATGTTTCATTGCGACAGTGAGGACGTTTTAAAAATGTTTTTGGAACGTTGATTGTTAAACTTTTATGAGAATGTTCGTTAAGTCACCATTTTGAAAAAGATCACGTCGGGGTCACCACTTGTTGGGGACAGGACGGTCTGCAGTGTGTTAGACCATCCCGCCCCCATGTGTATAATATGGTGAATGGATGTATTTAATGGTAGAGGAATTGAAAAGAAAAAAGGTCGCATAATGAAGATGAAAATATACCGCTATATATCAACGAAACAAATGCAATTTATTTGAATAAATATATGAAGGAAAGAATGATAGAAATGATAGGAAGTGATAGGAATAATAAGAGTTCATGAAAGATGAGTAACGTTACTTGCGCTCGACTGGCTAGTCAGGAACGCGGTGGTGGCCTATAGCTCCACCGGAGCGGTGTTTGTCACATGTTGACTGTTTGAGCGTTCAGCAGAAAAGAGGGTGAAATATGAGAAACAGGAAGTGACGTAGGTAGGTCGCTCTTCTGAGTTAAAGGGCGAAAATCGAGTTAGGCTGAGAGTGTTCAACTCCCACAGGTTCACCTACCTTAGCAGCATTCTATCCAGACGTAGTCACCGGTGATGATGAGATTAATAATACACTAACAGTAACTACACTAAGCTGTGCTTTTCAAGGGTTACGCAGCAACGTCTGAGCTCGCAGAGGTATATGTCTCGAAACCAAACTGCAAGAGTACCTGGCTGTATAATCACAGCATTTCTGTTTGCTTTTTTCACTATCTATGCCGGATATGCAAAGAAACTAAACCACTCTTACGTGACCTGTTTGAGAAAAATGATGAACAAATGGAAAGACAAGATCCCTGATGTTTTGGAAAGGACCCAAATGCTACTTATCTTCATATTACTTCAGAAATGCTAGGTTTCCTCGGCTAGACATGTTACCCGTATGTCTTATGAGCGCTTTTTTGTGCAGTTCCTGTATGGTAGACTTTCTAGCGGATATCTGGAAGTCAGGTGGGAGGTGTTAATAACTAGCAGATATGAGTGGCGTGGGTTAATCAACGTATACTCCATCGAAGCAGAGAAACCCCGTTTGGATGAGGAGAGTAATTGCACACTCCGCAAGCCAAGGGCAGCAAGTAAGTTAACGACAGTTACTGAGCATAGATGCTTCACCTGTGGACGATACTGCATTGACCTGACAAGTAATCTGCGGGCCCACTGGACCCAATCAACTACAGACCAGTTATGTTTGTGGTCCTTATCGAAAACAATGGACGAACAACACACACACACACACACACACACATATATATATATATACATACATATATATATATATACATAAAAAGAGAGAGACATATATCTATTTATAATCGTACATATACAGAGTGCGTAAGATATTTGAGGGCACTTATATTTGTACAGTTTAAATTAATAATGACTAATTAATGTATTTTGCTTTCTGAATATCCCATGTCAGAAACTACTATAACTAATGAAATTATAAGGCAAGCTGTAATAGTGTCTATAAAAGCGAAACACAGCAATTCAGAAATTGCAAGATTTCTTAAATTGGCCAGTGATAACATTCAGTGTTGTTAGCTGTGAAGGTCACATAATGCCTGCCCATTTATTTCCACGGGGCCTTAGAGTTAATGCAGATGTTTCTATCAAACCTCTTTAAATAATTGTTAAGCCTTAAATAGACATGTTTCCCACAATGTTCAGCGCTATCCCATAAAGCTTTCAAAATCTAGGATTGAATGGCCGAGAATTTTCATGATCATGTTTCATAAAATGATGTCCTTCTAACTAACCAGCCCTTAATCAGTTTATATGGGTGGTCTCGATGAAAATGAAGTTAATAAGCATCCTCATAACACCAACTATTTCTGATGGAAGCAATATCCCGAACAATGTAGGACGTAAATAAAGACAACCTGATCAAAGTCTTCAGTCGATTTCGAACTTCAGACACGAGATTTGAGCTAAAGAGTATTGAGATTTGGGAAAAAAATGTGTAATCTGTATTCGTCATAAAATTTGGTTGTCAAAAGGATAAAGTTCAACAATTATACTATTGAAAACTCTACCAAACGCCTCCGCCAATTTTGAGGGTAACCACTTGAAATTTAAGATGTAGGTTACTTGTCATGGCGCAAACCTTTTAACTTGATTTGAGCTCAAAACAGTAAATGGGTCTAAGTTAATAATAACATTTGACATCTGCAGTATTTACCATATTACTCAGCGAATTTTGGATCTTAACACTTGAAATGTTAGATGTAGGTTACCTGGACACAAGTCAAACATTTAATATATATATATATATATATATATATATATATATATATATATATATATATATATATATATATATATATATGCATATAAAATTATGAACAGTAGGGCCCGAGCAATGCCGGGCTGAACTGCCAGTACAAAATAAAATGCAGATAACATATTCATTTATTATTTTATAAGAAATTATAAATTTACACGATTTAACCGTTTCATTTTCGCTTTTCTCTGGAGATCTCATGCACCCTGTATATATCTTGATCCAAATGCAAATGAGGAATGGTTTATTTTCTCATATTGAATATCAATATCTTTCGTGAAATCTCGTTTGAAAATTATATACCTTCGATTCTTTTAGTGAAACCGAATTCATTCTTATTTATTCAAGTTTTTCATGTGATCAGCATGTTATTCATTACCGTTGGATGACGAGCGTAAATACATACATATATTTATATGCAAATTATATGCAAATTATACACGAGTCGTTGCAAATGTGATGCCTCTTATTTCTATTCCTTCGTGAGGATTAGAGGAGATTTCAAATTGCATTGTTATGATGACTGAACTGATGGATTCATATTTGTTTATTTGCGGACTGTTATTTTCATCTTCATAGTAGTTGCTTCACTACACTTCGGCCAACTATTTCTCTTACCTCCGTCATATGGTGAACCGCGATAGGAATGCTAAGTCTATTAACTGTAGCCTCAGTAATTACTGCCATCCAATAGGTCCTGTCGTCTTACCACGTTTTGGCCAACAAATTCTCTAGCCGGTTTCTGTAGTATTAAAACCGCTATCTTCAGATGTGCTCATCTGGCTAGAGACTGAACGCCTTTATCTAATACGCTACGGGTCCCGAAGCGCGGCCAAGATCGAGTTTTCGGTCTTATAAATCAGAGGTTTTCGTTTTTATGAATAGGAATATAAATAATTAAATATAAAAACTACTTATCTGAAAAGATTCCAATAATATCAATATACCATTCGGTGCGGACCCGACGAGAGAAAACCAGATAAGAACAGAATCTGCTCAAATCAAAATATATTTAAGTTTATTTTACGATGTCATGATAAATTAAAAGTGGATTTATTTTAAACTAGCAATTCAGACCGAGTTGGTTCCGGCCCTATTAGACTTATGTCCAGGAAACCTACATCTAAAATGTCAAGTGTTTAGACCAAAAATTGGCGGAGAGGTATGGTAGAATCTACAAAGGTCAACTCTTTAAACTTTTACCTTTCGGCAGCCAAATTTTCTCTCAAAAACTGATTAACAAGCTTGCTGCATCTCTAATTACCCTTTACGTAAAAATGCAAACTTTTAGACCCAAAATTGGCGTAATTTTTTTTATTACATTTTCACCCCAAACAAGGCACATTGCCACTTTGATGTAAGGGGCTACTATCAGGGACATAAGGTACAGGGGTACTATGTCGGGATTTGAGCAACAAGATGTCGGTTCACGTTACACTTGAAATTATGCATGTCAGTACAGTTAGAGAAGCAGGAACTCGGAAGGGAATTCCAAAATCCAGCGGTTCTGAGGAAAAAAACTACTGGAGTAGAAGGTTTTCTTACATCTACGGATCTTAACTCTGAAGGAGTGGGATTTTGCTGCTGTCGGGTGTGTCGGGGGTATTTACGTCGAGTGGGTACAATGCTTGCAGTTCGTTAGAGGATTCGCCATATAAATACTTGTAGAACAGGAACAGGGGTACCAGATTTCGTCGATGGGACAGAGGGTGAAGACTACATGACAGTTCAGGACGTTTGGTTGGTGACTCTCTTTAGAGACCGAAAAGGTCAAATCTTTTAGACGTTAACCTATTGACAACCACATTTTCGTCCAAAAAATAATTAAAAAGCTTGCACTAAATGCACTTTATGTAAAATTTAAAATGTTTAGACTTTAAATGTTTCAAATATTTGGTTGAGTAATTTTCTAGAGACCGCAGAGTTCATTTTTTTTTTAGGTTTAGCCCTAATTTTGACGTGGTTTTGGATTAAATCCTATTAAAAAGTTTGATCAATGTTCAAGTAAGATTCATTTCAAATTTCAAGTGTTTCGACCCAAAATTGGTGGAGGAGTTTGGCTGAGTTTTCAACGGTCAAATCATTGAACTTTGACCCATTGAAAGCAGAATTTCTGGCCAAAACCATTTAAATTTATTTTCCTAAATCTTAATACCCTTATGTAAAATCTCGAGTTTGTAGACTGAAATTTGATAGAGTAGTTTGGTATGGAAATGCACACAGACACACACATATACAATTTCGCTTTTATAGATATAATTAAATGTGTTTATGCCATACTAGCAGTTCCGCCCGGCTTTGCTCGGGCCCTATGTACTGTTCATAAGGTTATATGCATACGTATATATTAAAAAGTGTGACTATGTATAGTAATGCATTTCTGAATAATAGTCTTCCTTAACTACCATAGAGAAAAGACAGACAGACATTTTCCCTTTTATATATATATATATATATATATATATATATATATATATTGATAGATAGATAGATAGATAGATAGACTGGATGCAATATATAGCAATGATTTAAAAAGTATTTTAAAAAACTCATGCGTCACCACCGAGAATCGAAACCAAAATGCCCAGCTCACGATTTATTTTGCCTCTGCCCTCAATGACTGGGCTACGAAAACATGCTTACTGCAAGGCTACAATTTAAAACATGAACCAATAACTAATACATTATATATTCGTTATTTCATTTATTTTAGTTTTCACACTTTTGCATAGATTCTTCCGGGCTAAAACCCAAATATAAAGGTTTGCATGGATTCAAATACCTTATATATGAAGTTTCATGTCTGTAGACCAAAACTCTAGGAGGAGTTTGGTAGGAAAAATGTGTTAAACAAAAATATGTACGTATACATAAATATATATGGAAACAATTTTGTGTTTACTATAATTTTTTTACGAAAATATTATACAAGTATACATCATGTGGAATATCTGCATTAATATAATTACACGTAATACGAAGTGCGTGCAATAAGTAATGCCCCTAACCAACTTCCCAGTGCAGTAGAGCAACGAAACTTAGCACAGTTATTAGTCTTTCTGTACATAGGAACCACCCAGAGTTATGCATTTCTCCCCTTGTTTTCTGCAGCTCTGGAGACCGTTTTTGTAGAACACCTCAGGCTGGTCCTCCAACAACCATGTGACTTTAGAAATCAAGGCGGCATCATCTGGGAAACGCTTTACTTTCAAAAACAACTTTCTGTCTAGAAAAAGGTGAAAGTCAGAGGGTACAAGATTAGGAAAGTAAGGAGGATGGAGAAGGATTTCATTACCACATGCCCGTGCTTCTGATCTGACAACATGCGAGTTGTGGACCATAGCGTTGTCCTGCAGGAGGAGGGCAACTTTGCTGATCGTGCCCCGCCTCTTGACAAAAATCAAATTTATAGGTGTATAGATATCATGGTGCAATTGTGCTTTCAACAGAAACATTCATTTCGAACGCGCTGCTGTCAAATCAAGAAATCTATTGTTGATTTTATACGCCTGGCTTTTCTACTTCTATAGTAAGAAAATCTCTCAAATGCACTTGTAATGTAAGGCTGTATACCGTGTTAACTTTGGTAAAAATCGGGTGTTCCTTCTTTCATCGGATTTTTTTTTCGATTATCGATACTTACCGAAGACATGCTGATACAACCCATCTCTAAGTATATTGCTAGATACGTATAGTACATCTGTGTGAAACTTTATAAAAATCTGTCTAACCTTTGCGGAGTCTATAGGGAACGGAGTCTCACACACACAGACAAAGTTTATATATTTATATTTATATATATATATATATATATATATATATATATATATATATATTAGTAGTGATTCTTATTAAGTGCCTTTATCCATTATCTGGGGAAACCTCTATCAACAAGGCATTTTCAGCGCTAACCGCGCAGTCTTAATAACCTCATATTAATTAAGTTGTTTACTTAAGTACTGGTATTTTTGCCAGATTTCTCATTGGTCTTTCCCGCATGCGTATGGACTAGCATTTATAATCCATAACACACAGATTTCATAAGCGTATTCTATGTTTAACTGCATCCAGGGTTTTCAAGAACATACTTTGTCTATCCGTTCGTCTGTCACCGTGATATTTGAAATAGAATGCTTACCGAGGAAGAGTTTGCATCAAAATTTGTGAGTAATCTCTTTAAAGTCAAAGGTAACCACTCATAAAAGGCAATAAAACCACGTGACTTCTGATAGAAAAAAATGTCGATATCTTAACTGATAAATAAGCTGTTGTTAGTGCGCTCATGTGACTTGACTTTAATGAGGCGACTTATATGTCTATCTATCTCTCTATTTCTCTCATACGTGTACGAATAGTTATTGTTATTATTCGGTTATTCCCTAAGCTCCTGGATAGCCTTAGAAGCTCTGCTTTTGAGATAATTTATAATTAAGCTGTTATGAGGATCATTATAATGCTCACACAAGACGACTTCAATAGGCCTTCCAGAAGTTGTTGGTAGAAGTGTATTGGGGCCGGAGGAGATTACTTTGAATGAGGTCTAGAGTTTCATGTGTGCACTATCAATAAAAGTGCCTATACATCTGTAAACGTTATGAAAGCACCGCGTAACCTTCGTCTCTGATTTTTTTCTGTGTGTTTTTTTCCTCTTTTTGATGAACTTTTTTTATAAATTAACATCGGTATTAGAGTCGTTTTGCAGATATAGACAAATAAGAATGTCTGATATCGACGACAAATAGTTTTTACATGCATTATCAAATTAATAAGTGTGATTTTCATTGTATCTTACTGTCGTTGTGAGATGCTTAGTTCATTTTCGCGCCTATCATTGCTGTGTTTAGAATAGTATTTTGGCATGAACAAAGTGTTTGATAAAAGAAAATAAATAGAAATAATTCATTTCCTCTTAAAACAATAGTCTGCAATAATCAAATAAATAAACTGGATAGGCAGACTCTAATATTGATTTGGTAGGAAGAACATTATGACAAAACAACTGATTCTTCTTCATCATATAAATTTAAATGAGAAATAACGTGACTTACATTTTACATTTCTGGTATTTACGCAAGGCGCAGGTTACTTTAATGAAATAACAATTGCATCAGTAACCATATCTTTTTTAGAAGGCTAATAACGGCGACCAAGTCTCTGAATACAGAACAGTCACATTGACATACCGGTTCTCGACAGATCACCGAAAAGAAGCAACGTTGAACCTGGCCAGTACCAGTTGGGTGGCCATTTGGGAAGGCGAAGCGCTGTATGTACCGCGAGGTAAAATACCAGATTGAGAAACTGGAACGGTCTATCCTTCTCTCGAGGGTAGATGGGACTCTTTTAAGTCGTGGTAGGCACCCCGTCTAGTGATGGCGTCAAGATAAAAAATACTCTTGATACCCTGGCGAAGCATCAAGTATTCAGCAACCGACAATATTTGAATTACACTACAAAGTCGTGTAGTGAGTTCAATCTCGGCTGCGGCCGCATTTTAGGTTCACCGGCAACAGTGCTTGGAAAGAATCTTTGTTAATTGAATTTGCGTTTAAGATTTATGCGCAGATATAGTGTGGTGGAAAGTGTTGATAGTGATTGTAGCTAGATGATTGCTTTGTGCAAAAGTCTGGCAGGAGAGGCGGTAGATTTAAGCTTATATGAGCATTTGCTATGAAAATAACAACAGAACAGAAAGGCTCGCGAATCTCTTCTGTGTAAAAGAGGTTGCAGAAAGGAGAAAATGGCATCATCTAGTAGGGTAAGAAGCTAGTTTTAAACTTTGTCAAGACAAAGACAAGACGGCTGCGCTGGGTGATGAAGTTTATTTTTGTATGTCTGTCGCCCATAGGTTCGGCATGGAAGATTGGTTTGTGTGTCTGGAATATCATTCTCCTTAATCAGTAAAGTTTAAGTTTCAAATAACCTTTTTGCTTGCCTATCTCAGTTTGAAATATAATTTCATTAGTCTGTCACACAAGATTAGTATATATCACTTTCCTTGGCCTGTCACGATTAAATAGGAAAATTCAATTTTCGTTATTGCGTTGTTTTTACATAACATTTTACTTGTTCTGTAACATTTCAGTTTTAAATCGAAAGTTTGTTAGTCAGCCTCGCTTTAGTTTGAAAAAGGTTCTGATTCCTCTGTAACACTTAAATTAGAAATACCAATTCCGTTGGTCTGTCACGTTTAAATTTTAATATTTATTGGAAACATTATTTCGTTGTTCTTCGGGCTTAATGTATGACTAACATTTTCATTGATCTATAATGTTCTTTTCAACGTCTGTCTGTCAGGATCAAGTTTGCAATACCATGTGATTTGCTCCGTAATATTTTTGTTTGAAATAGCATTTAATGGTCGGTCCGATAAGTTTTAAATAATATCTTCTTTAATCTGGGACATTTATGCTTCAAACAGTTTATTCATTGTTGAAGAGATGTATTAATTTGGCGCGTGTTATTGTAAATGCATTCATGTATATCTAAGTGACATGTATATATAGATCAGTCATGCTTAAGTCTGAAATAGAATTTTCCTTGCTCTGTCAGGTTTAAGTTAACCACATCAGCAAAAATAGCCTTCTTACTGACACGCAATATGGTTTACGTTCTGATGCATATACACCAGATGTGCTAACATATCATAGAATTAGTGAATCTCTTAACAGAGGCTTCCTTTCTAAGGCAATTGCCCTTGATATATCAAAGGCCTTTGATAGGGTATGGCATAAAAGTCTATTTCATAAGATATCGAACTACGATATAGCTGGAAATGTTTACTCAATTATTAAATCACTTCTGTCGGATAGGTTCATGAGAGTAGTGGTTGATGGGCAGACATCAGAAGCTCACAATATTAATGCAAAAGTCCCTCAGGTGTCATTCTTGGCCAAATCTCTTCCTGATCTACGTTAACGATCTTCCAAATAACATCCTAAGATCATTCGTTTATATTTATGCTGATGACACTACCATCTATGGCAACACACCGAAAACCGTAAATGACCAATTTCTCACTGACTCTCCCTCTCTCACCTCTGATCTTGAACACGTGGTACAATAGTAAAGCGGTGGCTGGTTACTTTAATGCATTTAAAACCAAGCTCCTATCTTTACATCATCACTGGTCTCCATCCGGCATCAATTGAAATCAATTGCTCTTGTATTGGGGAGGCCTCATGTTTTTACATGCTTCTGGGCTTGACATTTACTCCTCATCTGAAATGGAACACATACATCAAATCCGTTGCCAAGTCCGCTGAAAAAATGGTAGGATCCTTCTATCGCTCCAGTTGATATCTCACTCCTAATGCAATTCTCCCTACATAAAAGCCAGGTACATCAGAGGATGGAGTACTGTTGCCACATTTTGGAAGGAGCTGCTAGACAGAGTACAAAATAGACTTCGTAGCTTAGCGGGGGTACCATTTTCTCCCAACCCCTGCAATCTTTTTTCCCACAGAAGAGACGTAATGTGTCTGTCTCTGTTTTATCGTTATTTTTATGGCAAGTGTTCGTCTGAGGTCCAATCTATGGTTCCCTATTCATCAACTTTTCACGAACAACACTGGTCTAGCCAAAACCACTATCAATAATTTCTCCCACTCTTTATCTGTGCCTGAAGCTGAACGTAGATTCCAAGAAAAAACTTCTTTATTATAACTGCACGTTCGGGGAACTCTCTACTGTTTTCTTGCTTTCTCGGCTGATTACAATTTGATTGTTTTCAAGTCCAACATAAACAAGGTCTTGATGAGCCGTCCCCTTAATTAATCCAATTTACAAAATTTCCACTACTTACGATAACTACACGATAATCCCATTCACTACTGTAAACCCATTACCCCCTATCCTCGAGTAGCTACTAGGACTTTACACGTGGCGACTCCTATGTAAAAAAGAAAAGCTATCATAAATTGGATAGACGAATTTTAGGAATGTTTTTACACTCTATTTAGTTTAATACATCATTCGTATTATTTTCCATTTTATATTTAAATTGTCACACTTTATCATATTCAACATATAAATCCGGTTTTCAAGTAATCTCCATCTGAATAAAACGTTAATGCGTTTTCTCATTTTCCTATGAGTCGAAAAGTAAAACAAAAATCAAATGAAAGAATTGCCTTTATTAGCTTAGACATTAATATATTTTTCCGATTAACTACGATTCCGAGTTCCAATGATGACAGATATTCATGTTAATGGTACTATGCACAATTGAAACGTGAGTTTTTCATTAGCAGATAAATTGAACCATGTAATTCAAGATTTTAACCATGTTTTTACTTCGCTCTGTAAGAGATATGCAAAGTTGCGGAAGCGAAACTCAGGACAAATTAATTCGCTGACAGTGAAATTTGTCAGATAATTATGCCTGTGGAAACGTACTGCTTTGTATATGATCATTTATACTCAGTTTAGACTGTGGTAATGTTCATTGATTTGTGTAAAACCGTTGGATTTTTACAACGAGTGAGTTTAGTAAGTATATAATCATATACTACCATGAGAAAGAAATATTAAAATATAGGCTGGCATGAGAACAATTATAAAGTTGCCATCAATCTAAGCGAAATCCTTGCTGGTGTGTCCTTTTATTTGACTTAATATACACTTAATTACAAAATGAAATATAATAATACATATATCCTTGTTTATATATATATATATATATATATATATATATATATATATATATATATATATATATATATAAAATAAAATAAAAAAATTACAATTAAATTCACCGAAATGATCCAGGATGGTAAAACTAAAATATATTGTAAATATTAAAGAATTAATAATTCTAAAGTAATTTCAACCAGATGTAAAAGCTCGATAAAACCAAATAGTAGATAGAACCTATCTCCTATTTGGTATATATATATATATATATATATATATATATATATATATATATATATATATATATATATATTTATATATATACATATATATATGCATATATATGCATATATATATATAGGAGGGTAATAATTCTCCAAGTTCCAAATATTAAACTTTCTTCAGTTAGTCATTTTTTTTTTATTTCCAAAAGGTATCCATTACAATATTCTTTCATATTGCGACTAACAAGCCTACAGAACTATGTCTTTGTTGCATATTTAGTCACGTACTCATAAAATGTTCACCTTAAAAAGTTTATAAAAACACCATTTTATACAACTTACATAGTCCATGTAACCGACACACATAAAAAAAGTAATAAATTGCCAACTGAGAGACCTTGATAAATGGAACTTGGAGAACTATTATACTACACAAAATTTGCTTTGGAACCCAATAAAAAGTCATTCGTTAAGCTGAAACTTTTTTCTAAATTTACAATATTTATACAAAAATATATTTTCATCATAAAAAATCTTCATTTATGAGAAAGATTGTTAACCCATTATGATGGGTATGTACAAACAGAGAACGTTTCAAGTAAATGATTAACATCTATATATATAAATATATATGTATATGTGCGTGTCTGTTATTTTCAAAATGTGAGAGTTTATATAATTATTTCCACAGTCAAACAAAGTCGCAGCCTACGAGAGCCATTACAGCAAACAAACCGAAAATCCCAGAGTCGAGTTCCGCCTTCATTTGTGCTCATCATTTAGACATATCCAAACTAGGAATTCAAACGCCGATCGTCATGCACGCGAGGCGAGTACTCTGCAACATGAGCAAACGTACCACACACAAGAAAGTCTATAAACTAACACAGATCAAGCAAACCGCGACGAAATCTATGGAATGGAGCTACTTCGTCTCTAACAAGGGATATGGGCATTCAACCAAGCTATAACCCAAGTTGATATCTCACAAACAGGAATTTTATACTGGCTATGACAATGCCATCGAACATGCAAACCTAGCGAGCAATTAATAATAGAGTTTTGAGAATGTGAGAGATTATATTATTATTTCCACGGCCAAGTCTGTTAGGTTTGCCTTTCTAATTGTGGTCTTCTGTGTGCTCTCTTTACCTCGCGAGTTTTCCGAACTATTTTGCACTTAACAACTGTTTTCTGGTGCAAAAGCCGTATTTCCACTTTTGTCGTTACGAGTTTTCTATTGCTGGCAGAAACAGAAACTCCTGATATTTTAGTAACAACTAATATCCCTGGATACTCGGAACTCGCGCTAACTTGCAATACACGTTGCAAATCATGAGGTGTTTCGGTAACGATCATTTCCAGTTGATATTTTGCTATCGTTATCAATTATTATTCGCTTGAATTTGAGTGATAGTAAATTCCCAGCAGTCTCTGCTTCTTTACAGAAAAAGAATAAACAAATAAACTTGTTTGCCCCATTGAATATTGTTAGAGCCGGCTGAATGAGCCCTGGGATCACTTGAGCATGCAACAGGCATTTCGACGATTCACTCGTTCTCAGGAAATGCGATGATTATTTTCAGAAATCTTACATTTCAACATCCTTGATTTAAAATAAACTGATGCTAATTTCGAGGAGAATGATTGCTTAAAACTTGTGTTTCAATTTTTTTCAGTTAAGAATTGATAATGTTTATTCCTTGGATTAGTCAGACTTCGGTTTATACTTTGTATGTTATCCTGAAAACTTTTCGGCCGATTCACTCACCGTCCATCTTATATTGTGTTTTGTCTAACTTGGGAAACGTTGTATAAAACTCAAGAATTCGAACGGAATTTAGAACTTAACTTTTGCTGTTCGTGTAATCCTATACTGAGTAAAATTTTAATGATAATTATATTCTGATAGATTTTTATCCGGGCATAGCTAATGGAGCAAGACAAATGTACTCCTGTAGCTTTAACTTATGACACTATTGTTTCCCGGGGAGAGTTAATTGGTGGAGGAACGTCTTAGAACGCAAGCAGCTCCCGGGCTGTTAGACACAATATCAAATGTTAAGCACATGGAACTATAAAAGCAACGGGTAGAGATGTCGTCGCTTATAACCGGCTTGTATGGGTCGTTTATTTAGTCTTCACTGCGTCGTTACAGACAGCATTTCCATCGTCCTTAAATTTAACGCTTGTATAAAAACAGCGAACAAATGCATTTTTATAAAAAATATATAATTTAACATTTAACAAGAAGCATATTAAGTCGACCGATTGCGTTCACACCAAACTACTATATCCGGAGCGTACAACTATTTAAAAATTATATTTAATTCTCTCTTCCAATGAAAAAAAGAGAGAGAAAGGTAATGAATGAAAGAGAGAAAGAGAGAGAGCTATGTTTCATCACCCATATTTTGTTTTTCAAATAATAATGACAACATAGCTTAACTTTCATTGTTCATTGGATTCATAAACACCTGTCAATCTTCGTGTATTAACAGTTCAACCTTTACAAATATGTCTTGACTAAAATGTGTAAGTTTTCCTCCACACAAGTGCAGACTAGCATGGGTACCAGGTTTATTAATGTAGAATACCCCAGCTTCCCCGGAAGGGAAGCTGTTCATTGTGTCACGCACTTCAAAATTCAGAGATTCCCGAGTTTTACAAAACATGAAATATTTTAAGAATAATATCTAGGATGTAAACATTAGTCCGAATAACGTAAAAATGCAGTTTAAAACATATTTTAAATAAATTTCTGTCTGTTGGATATTTAATCAAAATGGCTAGGAAAAACACTAAATTCTTGTCGATAATAAATTGGGAGTAACTTTAGTCGCTAACCACTTCCATATACCGAGTTCTTCCTTGTGATTTACACGGTCGCTGCTGTTGTGCGTAATAGTATAGTGCTTTGCTTGTCAATTTGATAACCAAACTTTGACAAGGTCACGGTGGCATCTTTCGAGTCCCTAAAGATATGAAGATTGCCTCATTCTCATATTACTGGGAATTCATTCATGCAATATGGTGTTAATACTATTATTTTAACTAATCTGATATTAAATCTTATTTAACGTGTAATTTATATTTTAAATTTAACTAAGGTTGCGACTCGACGTTCGCCAGTACCCTGTGAAACATAATAAAACCCATTTTAAAGTGTGTAAACGCTTCACTCTATCATTGCCACTTTTATGAATGTGACGGAGAGAGTGTTGGAAAATGCCTAAGAAACGCTTGCGGCAATTTTCCGTAGAAGCCCCTGATTAGTAATACAATAATCCTGTCTTAGTGAAGACCGCAAGCGATGACCTAAAAGACTAAACAGAACAACTATTCGACGCCATCAAAACGACCGCAGTTTGTAGTAGAATTCTTTAATGCAAAGTATGTTATATACTTCTTAGGAGGTTGTTCGACATAATATCAAATATGATTTCTAGAAGTTAGTTCAGAAGTATAAACGCATGTTGCCTAAAAATATCTCAGGTGTCCACCAATAGAGGCGCCCCGCAAAACGAACAGATGATACATGATGTAGCATTTACTCTGGATTATCTATGTTGTCTTCATCCTCCTTCGAGCAAGTTTACTGCGAAAATCAAACTTTCAATCGATCCTGAGCTGTAAGTATATCCCGGTTATTGAAAGATGACATACAGTGCCGAGCATTCCTAAATTGTCACCCATATGGTACTGGCCAGTTTCCAAGTCGATTAATCTCAGTGATGTGCAAATAGAATTATCTCGAATAGTAACAAACTAACGTTCCTGTTGAAAAGGTCAAGCTGTAGAGGGCGGAATTGTAAGAACTCAAGAGAACAATACCATAGTCGGACAGAAAAGAAAATCATGGTCGAAATGATTGTCGAATGCGTATTTTTTACACGTGTTAAAAACGCGTACAAAATTCTAGCGTGTAGGGATGCAGAGAATATCTTGAATCTTTAGCCTCGAAAACTATCATTTTCCTTATATCAAAATGCCACGATAAACACTTTACAGAGATCGAAGGCACTCAATGTTTGCATCAAGTAGAAATTCGAATTATATTCAATAGTTTTTTTTAATTCAGTCCATTTGTTTCTCAGAGATGAAAAAGGACATTCTTGTGGGATATTTCATCATGATTTACATTTATAACCGACGACTCTTTTAATCATGGATATTATTGAAACAAATCGTATAGCGGCTGTACCCAACCGTGTTCACAGTGACGTTACAGCAAGGAAGAAAAATATATAGAAAAAAGAACGTGTTCGCAGACCGAGGATCAAATTCGAGAGGCCAGGTCAAGGATCACTTTAGAGAGGATCAGGATCACGTAATTGATGTAGCTGATGTCACAACCGAAGCTAGAAATCGTGCGTGGCGGGAGACCGGGGAATTAAGTTTTTTTCTTAAAACATAAAACACCGAGTAAAAGTTCTTTTTTATCTTCTTTTGCTACGCAGTTCACAACGTGTTTGATCTCGATTAATTAAGTTAACACTTGTGCAGACGTGTGCACTGCGTTTCATTATGCTTTTAGATTTAGGCTTTCATGATTTATTTGTATTTGGTTAAGCATAAAACAGAAATCTTCAGAATCTCTGTTAATCAAACGTAACAGAGTTGCTAGTAATATTTTACTTTGGGCCTCGTATTCAATAGACTTGTTTGCATTTCACATAAGATACTTTTCTAAAATCAACATGTTAAGCTATGAATATTCTACTTCAGCCTATTACTTCAGACCCGCCAATTAATCGAAACACGTTCTAATAGAGTTAGGTTGAGGGTAGTTGTATTTATCTGTCTTCGGATAACTCAAAATACAGATTGGGTCACTTTACCTCACTGCTATCAAAGGCATTCACTTCGGATTTTACCATGCAATTTGGCTGTGAATTTTTATATGCTTTTGATTACCTTCCCTTACCCTATGATATATAAATAATTAAAAAAAAAAAACTTTTAATTGTGATTTTCTATGTCTCACTGACTTAAGCAAATAAGATGTAAACCATTAGAATTATTTGCTAATTTTTTCTCCTCTGAAGAGGTGGTAGATATCGAAATCCTATAGGTTAAGGGGTTATAATATTTTAAAAGTAGTATTTGTCTTACATAGAGTAATAATAAAAATCTTTTGATTTGGAATTTAACAATTTCACGTCATAAATTTGTAAATTTATTGAAGGCTAAAATTTGATTTATTTGCACTATCCTGTATATCGAGCAATTTTTATTTAGATGTGATAATACTTATATGAATATTACTGCCAGTAATATTTTCTAAGACCTATAATAACAGGTTTACTACCAGTTGATTGTTAGATAATTGTATTCTGAAGTAAAAAAAAGAAAGGAGGAAAATCGTCTGCCTTAAACCACTAACCTAGTTCTAAAACAGTTCTTTTGTTCGAAAAAATGCATGCCCATTGGCTGATAGGAAGGGGCACGGTGGATACTAGAAAACTGATTGGCTAACTAAGATCGTCAACATATATAAAAACGAGAAACAACCACAGAATTCGCGCATAAGCCTGACGAATCCTATAGTGGATGAAACGCCGAATATTCAGTGTAGCTTAATCCCCATATATATTTTATAAATTACTATATATATATATATATATATATATATATATATATATATATATATATATATATATATATATGTATGTATATAGTAAATTATAAAATATATGTGGCAATTAAGCCACACAGAATATTCCGCGTTTCATCCATGCAAGGATTCATCAGGCTTATGCGAGGATTTTGTGTTATTTTTGCGACCTTATATTTAAAGAGCCCCAACATCAATTAAACTGTAGGAGAGAAATATCGAAACAATGTGTTCACAGGATAAACTTTACTGTAGGATAGCGATACTAAGTAATTTTTAAACTAACAATAACAATAGAAAATAAACAAATAAAATGCACATACATATAAATAAATGATCAGATATACATATATATATACATACATATATATGTGTATATACATATATATATATATAGAGAGAGATTAATATATATATATATATATATATATATATATATATATATATATATATATATATATATATATATATAAGCTAACATAAAAAATAAAATAGGTGTAAAATAGGTCAGGACGCTCCCTACTAAAATAGCACACACATGAACAGGCAAACCGGAGCTCAACTTGGTCTTTGTCCTATAAGTGCCTGCTCATTGGCTCATTAGGAAGGGTGCGGTAGAAACTAGAAACTGTTTGGCTTACTAAAAGAATCAATAGAAACTACGTATATAAAAACACAAGAGAACCAGAAAATCCTCGCATAAGCCTGATGAATTCTACAGTGGATGAAACGCGAAATATTCTGTGTAGCTTAATTCCCATAACTTACTACCTAGCTCTACCTACATATTGAGCACTGTTGAAGTAAATACTTAACGTTTACGCATAAATCTATACGTTGGTATATTAATTTATGTGATTAAATGAAGTAGTCATATATATATATATATATATATATATATATATATATATATATATATGACTACTTCATTTAATTTTATATATATATATATACATATATATATATATATATAAGTAGAAAAATGCAGAAAGCTAGATACATTATGTTCAATAGCAGATGGCAGAACATTGTGTTATGCTAAAGTGTACAGGATATTCAAGTGTACAATATATATATATAAATATATATATATATGTATAAATATATATGTATATATATACATACACACATATACACACACACACACACACACATATATATATATATATTAGTCCTCGCGCGAAAGAGCAGTTCACAAAATGTTTTAAATAATAATAACAATAGAATAACAATAACAAAGACTTTCGCTGGCGAGGACTACTATTAAGCGTAACAAGTTATACAGTGCTTTTGAAATTTTCATGTCTATTTTTTCCGTTATTTACTGAATATTTTTTATGAAACGTATATGAAATATGTTCCTTATTAAATTTTGAAGATTTTTTATTTTGAAAGAAGTTTAAAAAATTTAATCTAAAAAGTTATTTTAAAGTGTTTGTTAAAAAAATTCAGATTTTCTCATTATTCAGAAATGTATGAAAAAGAGCGAGTTGCAAAAAAGAGTTTCGGTGTGAGGAGAAATACAAACTGAAACAGAGAGAATATTCAGACCTGTAATAATACAAAGAGGGGGTTGCAAAATGAGTTGCGGTGTGAGGAGAAATACAAAGTGAAATAGAGAGTAGGAGAGTTTTTATAAATACATGCAAAACCACATTCATTTTTTTAAATCCAAATTAATAAATTAAATAAAATATAATCATAAAAAGATACAAGTAAGAAAAGCATTTCATCCAGGGCATGAAAATTGTTTAACAAAATGTTTTTACTATAGGCTTTAAAAATAAAGGTCCAAGATTAAATTTGAAATTTATTTATCTTCAAATTGCACTTTTATACATTTAAAGGTATTACATTTTTATACCTTACTTTATAAAATTTATAAAAGTGCACTTTGAAGATAAATAAATTTCAAATTGAATCTTGTTCCTTTATTTTTAAAGACTATAGTAAAAACATTTTGTTTAACAAGTTTCATCCCTAGATGAAATGCTTTTCTACCTTATATATATATATATATATATATATGATTGTTGAGCTGGATTAAATCCGACGATATGAAATAAAATGGAGGTGGAAGGACCTGGATACTCAACGTTTCGCCCGATTTATGCGGGCTTCTTCAAGAGGGATGGTCATTGACGTTGAGTATCCAGGTCCTTCCACCTCCATTTTATTTCATATATATATATATATATATATATATATATATATATATATATATATATATGGCAGAACATCGTGGTATGCTAAAGTGTACAGGATATTAAAGTGTACAATATATATATATATATATATATGTATATATAAATATATATATGTATATATACATACACATATATATACATATACATGATATATATATATATATATCTATATATATATCATGAAAGTCACGTGAGTATAACTTAAATAAATGCCAATAAATGCTAAAATGCACATACTTTCTAGGTCTAGAACTTATAGACAGACAGAAGGGCAGCTGCTAGATTTTATTTAGTAGATAAAAGATTGTCTGATATTCAGCCAAGCCGCACGTTGTAGTCCAATTGGCAAAGCCAAAGTTTTTGCCTATTAAAGCTGACTGCGAATTTCGGCCGATGGCCAAAGAATCGACTCGAATTTCCTATAAAAATGGTCGGGAAGAAACACTTTGCTTATTAACAATTGGGGACATAAAAGACCATTCAGCGTATGTCCACCGCTTACCAATGGTGTGCTCTGACATGCTAGTAGATTTTGCTGATCATTCTTTGCTATTTGTTGTTATGTTTTTGTTTTTTTTCCTTTTTTCTCTTTACCAAATGCGTCCACGAATCGTGATTTGATCGCCCGCTCGGTAGGTCGGTCTAAATTAGTTCCATTTAAATTAGAATTGTAATTGCAAAACGCACAGTTTAAAATGATACATCTTATTTTATGCAGACAAACATCGAAATAAGTGCCCTGTCGATCTGTCAATCTGCCACACTTATGTCAGGAATAACATTTTGTCTTTTCGTAACGCATATGTTAAAAAAAGTATTTTCTTTCGATATATTTTTCCAAAGATGTCAGCACTTATCAAGGCCTGAATTCCACTGAAGGATAATGCTTAATGAGTATAGTAATTGGGCAATAGCGTAGTAATCCTTAGTAGTATAGAGAACCTATATTTTGATTACTTAAGGAGACTGCTCAACAAGAACCTGTTACGTTGGACTTGAATACGACTACATTGTAGTCAGCTGAAATGCAAACTAGTAGAACAGAGTTCTACAGGCAGGCGGTTCTAGGGATGAAGCTTTGTTCATGATCTGAAATCGTTAATTTTGAAATAGCATTTTTTCTACTTCTGTGGTGGTTAAATTTTAAATAGCATACACATATGTATGTTACGCTTAAGTTCCAAATAAAATTATCATCGGTATGTGATGTGTAAGATATGAAAGACCGATGTGGGATGGTTAATTACGGCATAATCACATTGACACACCAGTTTCGTTAGATCACTGAAGTTAAGCAACCTTGAGCCTCGTCAGTACCAGATGGGTAAACAATTTGGGAATTCCAGGCGCTGTTAGCAGGAGGACGTCGACCCCTCCCTGCAAGAGTTGAAAAAAGCCAACCGTCGTCACCTCCCCTAACGGGATATACATGCGACTGAGGACCGCTAGTGAATTTACCTCTTCCCATAGATCTTACTTCTTTGAAGGAAGCCGGTTGAGCCCGCATAGGGTTAGTGCCGTTTCCATTTTTTTATGTTTAAGTTTGTAAACTTTTTTACACTGTGCAGTCGCATGTATACTAAATTCTAGATAATTGTTTGTCTGCCTGTGAAGATTAATTTCTAAATAGATGTTTTTGGTCGGTCTGGTATAATGCGAATTCAATTATATTTATACTGTAGGCACCCTAAACCTTATAATTTTGGAATACAATTTTGTCTGTCTGTAACGTAACATATTTCGTCCATCTATTGTACTTCAGATTAAATAAGTATTTACACTGCACTATCGTTGACATGCAAAAGTTTGAAATCTAATAATAGATGTCTGTCATGCCTAAGTTCAAATATAAATTTTGTCAGACCATCACCATTCTACATATAAAAGTTGTTCAAGTTATGCTACTATTGTTCTGCTAGATTTGGGAATATGATTTTGGTTTCTCGTTCAGGCTTGCTTTTGATATATTTATACGAAGGGCGCTCAAGAAGTAATGCCTCCAATTTTTATTCCGCCCGAATAGATCAGATGCGATAGAAAATTGTTTTATTATAGTGATTGAAATTATGCATTCATGATCTGACATTTCCATCGCCCTTTTGCAAATATTGACAGTGTAAGGCGGTCATAGACGTGCAGCAGAAGCAGAGATGCTTCACTTAATAGATTTATGCAAAAAATTGAACCGAACAACATTCACTAGCGCCCGTCGAACATTTACGAAGCCGATACAGTTTGTGTAAGTGTAGTTTGGAGATAGCTTCGTAGATTTTAAATTGGCGGAAGAGATGTAGGTGAAAAGTGCGCTGTGGACTTTTACAACCGAACTAACCTAGAGATACTGGTAATAGTGCACTGAGAATGGTGATGACTATGTTTCAAAATAACTTCTGGCGCACAAAATGTCGCTTGTTTAATATTAGAACTCCCGACTTCGTAAATCTTCAACGTTTTCTGTTTTAAGGAAAAAAAACTAGAGTGTTTGGAGGTGTGTGCTGAGCAAAAAACAAATAGTAGTAGGCAGACAGGCTCGAACTCGTACCACGAAGGAGGAAAAAACGGTTAAAAAACACCATGACGTCTTTGCCGTAGTATCCGTCGCCAGACCGGAAATGACGAAGGTTTCAATTAAGGCTAGTCAATCGAAAAGATTGGATGACTTTCGAAAATATCGGCAAATAAAGTGATCCCACCTTGTATAAAAGTGCCCAGTTTAGGGTAAAGAAATTAATGTTTTTAGCCAATTTTTCAATATGTGTTATCCGAAAGTTTGAGCATTAAAACTCTGCCAATATCGTGAAAATCTGTCGCATCTGTAGAAAGTTTTAGGCAAACATACAAACATGCATACATAAATACATACATATAAACATACAGGTCATATTTATATCATATATAAAAAGGCCTTACTTTTCGGACGACCATCGTAATTTTCGTTTAAGTTTGAAATAAAAGTTACCCTGTACTGTCAACTGCATGCTAAATGTTTCAACAGAATTTCAGACGATCTTTTAAACTTAATTTCGAACAGCATTTCCTCGAGGATTTTTGTCACGCTAGAATAAGTCCGTAATTCTGCAATTGACCTCTCTATCAGGCTTACCTATGAAAACAGCATTTTCCTCGTTTTTTAAACTCGAATTTGAAACAGTATTCACACTATGAAGTTATTGGCACGTATAATGTTTGGATAGCATTTTCGTTGATGCTCAAATATTCAAGTACCCGCTTGTCTATCCGGCCAATATTTCATGTGTTATCTATGTTGTGCCGGCTCTAAATTTTTCAATAACATTTTCATTAGGGCTGTCACCTCTCTATTCCAAATAGGTTTATCATCCTTAAACGCGTAAGTTTAATGGACGCGTGCTTAGAGAAACATTTTCTTCTTTTTTTTTTGTTACTCGCGCCATTGGGGAACATTTTGAGCCTCTGCCAGACGGAATATTGTTTCATTAGATTAACACCTCCCGAGGGCTTTATAACGAAGGCAGAGAAATTACTATACATATATATATATATATATATATATATATATATATATATATATATATGTGTGTGTGTGTGTGTGTGTGTATGTGTGTGTGTGTGTGTGTTTGAGGGGGTACAGAAAATAACATATCTTCAATCATGTTTATCTCCGTATTAAATTCTCTTTTCTTTTTTATGCTTATAAATAGTTGGCAAGTATGTCTTTCATGTTCAAAGGTAATACACAATATGAAAGATACAATAGTCAAAGACGAAAGAGAAAACAAAAATAAAACTAAAGAAACGCAATCTCTCTATATAAAGATGAAAAATATATAAACTTTACTTAATTTTGCTGCTGATGTTATTGTTGTTGTTGAAAATGGTTCGAGTTTCTGCAAAGAGTTTACAAAGCTTGCGCCTTAAGATTATCTTTTCTGACGAAGACTACATTGTTGATTGTAACTAACTTTATTAATATACAAACTTGATTAATGGAACCAACATTATTAGAACTAGGAGCAAAACTTAGTCGGTAATAAGTAGAGTGAATGTTTCAGCAATTTCAAGAGTGCCTGTGTAAAATCTGTTATTGCTTAAAAGGTTGTAGTTAGCATAGTTTATTTTATGCTTTCATGCAAATATTAAAATATAAATTTCCTCAACGATTAAGGTAGAACTGAATAAATTCAAGAATATATTTAAAAGTTAACGTTTAAAAAAAAATTGACAGATTAATTAAGAAAATAACAGAATAACAACATGCAATTATTATAACCATGGCATTCGTAGAGAAGCAAGTAAAATTATATATATACATATATATATATATATATATATATATATATATATATATATATATATATATATATATATTATAAATTTGGACCTTTCTGTATATTTATATTCATATTAAAATCCTATTTTCTGTGTATTGGCATGTATTTACTTTCCCACGAAAGCAAAATGTTACAAAATGTCGTTTTTAATGTGGGGGAAAAACAGCTCCCCAAAAGAAGGGAAAAGGGGGCAATCTGGTAGGGACCCAAAAACAATAATTGTCTCAATATAGAGAGTTCCTCTCCAATCAGCAAGAACAAATGAACTTAAGAGTAGCATCAGAACAAATACTACACTTTGAGATATTATATCCTTTATTCAGGCTAAAAATTAACATAAACAACAAAGTTAGGAACAAGGCCGACATTAAAAGGGAGAAATAGGAGTCATTGGACATCCTTTTAACTCCAGAACTAAACGAAAGTTACTCTTAGCTAGTATCTCCGTCCACCATAATAGCGTATTCACCCTTTCGTACTGGGGGACGTCCTACTTAACAGTCAATTGTTTAAAACAATATTTATTGACGTGTAAAAACAAAAAAAAAGATAACAACAACGGTAGAATAATTCATTTGTGTCGAGGGCGAGGGAAGAAAAAATACAAAAGGACACCACCAACCATGTCTACTTAATAGAACGTCCGTTCCACGTCGGTTTATAAAGGAACCTGAGCTCTTGCCGGAAAGTGTTTAAGTGTGGATGACCTCTAGATAGGACGAAATGGAGCGAAGAAAAATTAGTGAGTGAGGGAGGTGTTAGTGATTGATTTCTTTCTCTCCAAGATGGGTGAAATTTAGAGGGAGAACTGAAAAGAAATATTGCAGTTTGGAGGGGGTGGGGATCTTTGAGGCTTCCTAGTTAGAGAGGGATGGAGTAGCCATTCGGCTAGATAAGAGGCTAAAGATTAGGTGTAAAGATCCCCCTTGGTCGCAGGTCACCCGATGTGGCCTCTGACCCCGTCGAAATTGCAATGGTCGTGATCTTCCTATCCTGGGAGCTCTTTAAAAGATTCTTCGGCGTCGCAGGCCCCGTCGTCGGTTCCCGGTGCCGGCGGCCGCTGAAAGTTAATTAGCTTCCCAAGCAGGCCAAAAGAAAACAAACACAGCTGGTTTCTAGTCTAATAAAAGTTAATTCACGAAATTTACAGGTATTTTACATATATAAAATTATTCGGTTCGATTACACTAGAAAACATTCCGAAATCTTTTTCTTCATTCTCCACTATGGCGACCATGGACGGACAGAGGGCGTGGCGGCTCTTTGGAGTTAGTGCACTTGTCACGAGACTCGGCTTCAATCTGCTCCTTTCTGGCCCGAACATTTGCATATACTGGAAGGTGATGGGTTGGCGTAGGGTGTTCCCCAGACCGATCACCGCTGGATACGTCAATCCGGGGAATTCCCGGTTCCTTTCGTGTGTGCAACCCTGCAAACCTTCATAGTTCCGCGAATCTGAGACCACAACTCAAATTTATTCACACGCCCGGAAAGGTTTACATTCTAACTTCTCGCACTCAAAAAGCCAGATATCCTTGAGCTGGGGTCGTCAGGCTTTCCAAATGATATGGCTTGTCATTTTTTCTCAGACAATAAAATTATATGTCTGTTTTACAAAAACACAATAAATTCATCTTGTCAGCCAGGTTACCCCTCGCTGCCCGGGCACCAAATAATGCTAAACAGACAATATCAGCAAAATTACTTTGCATCACTCAGTATTTAGAGTGTCTCAATCTCCCCAATGGGGAGGTGTATCTCTCCCTAAGGCGGTCACGCTACATAGGTTTCACCTGACGGAACTGCGCGTTCCACAACTTGGCCGGAAACACATATTAAAATTTGACTCCTTTTCCTACATCAGACCTGCTCTATGTATCCATCTTCTGTAAAATACCGCATTCGTTCCAACGCCAGGACGTCGAGCAGAGGCGACAACGGACAACACTGACGAACCGACCGAGGGATAACAAAGGGCTTCGAGTGCTTTCCGATGACTTACACGACAGCCGTAGGCTAGCGAGACATCACGGAGATCCACTTGCAGAGGTCCGGTTTCAAACCGGCGGCCTTGTTCCTATCTTATATATGGATAGGAGCAAACGCTATAGGTCCACGTCCCCATCTCCCGCCTCGGATGCTCAACCCGAGACCTGTCAACCAGACGCATCTAGCCATCATATCAGCCAAGCTGGACTCGCATCTCTCCAACCATCTAGTTTCGCCTTCTACTTTGTATATCTCGGGGTCTAATATAGCGTTCAAATCCCCCATTAGCACTACTTGCTTCCGACACGCTACGAACGCACCGAGCTGACTGGAGAATGAGACTCTCTAACCAGCGATGCTAAGCGCAGTAACCGAGATATCCCGAAACAACGCCTGAACCAAAAGCCAAGAACAACAGAAAAAAGCAACCCTATTTTATATTAATTTTAAAAGAAAATACAAAGTTCTTGTATGTAGGTCGTGACATTACATTCACTAGCAAAAAATCTAATGTTCATAATTTCTTAATTATTTATTAAAATTCATTCCCTATTAGTTTATCGAGTTTCTCATGAGGTTATCACCTTTAGTTAACTATTACTTGTAATTATATTCATGCAGACATTCTACATGATTTATAATTGCGTAATATTTGCATAAAAAGATTAAAGTTAACACAAACCTCTTCCTATAGATATTTATATATTCGTATGTATAATTGTTGAAAAATGTTTGCCTACCCAACTCCTCTGTCAGTATTTGGTCTACAGACACGGAACATAGTATATAAGGTATTCGAACCCATGCAAAACTTTATATTTGGGGTTTTCCCGGGGTAAATCGGCTGTAAAGTGTGAAAATTAAAATATTGAATTTGCAAGGTATACTATGGACATTAAATTATACAAATAATTTAATGTTTGTATTGTGTTATCACCTTCTATCCAACTTTTTAATAAATAGGATCTCTCGAACGAATAATTTATTATACGGTTCGTTGGTTGTTTTGTTTGTTTTTTTTGTTTTGTTTTACGGCATATCAACCCTTTTCAGGTTAATTAATGCCGAATCCAAAGATTTTGAATTTTTAATAGAATATTTTTTGTTTTTAAGTCGGTTTCTAGTTAACCCGCAGTTGGGACCCTAACATATACTACCACTCCGTGTCAGAGTGGACCCGGGAGCAATGGAAATTAAAGGGTGGTTCCACACTCCCAAAGACCTCAAGCTGAGGTCTCACCACTGGATATAGTTTAAGGCCATATCCAGGACCAAATTATTATACGTTAAAGGTACTGCAGCATTAATATAAAGAGTGTCTTTATCCAATGATATACTTCTCTCAATTATCATAGCATATTGGTCAGTGCATAATACATTCGTTCACCCTGTGATTATCTTCAAATCCAGCCAAAAAGAATGCGACTGGAGGATATATTTTTGTATTCATTTACCAAAAAGGAAAACATTTTTATCAATATTTGTTTGCAGCGTTATTGAGTAGGGTTATTTGTGAGGGGTATCCCTGGGTTTGTAATAGAAGACAAACAAGCATCAAAATTACGATCTTTATTACCAAAAAAACACATAAAGATGTTTAGAAAGCTATCAGGAATCAAGACATTTATGGCTGTGCAACGGTTTTTATAGATGAAAAGGAAAAATGTCCGTCCGGCCGATCCCAGTTTAAGATTAAATTTCAGATATTAAATATTACCAAAAGGTTGCAAAATATTTTTTAGTTAATTTGAATTCAAACGGAGAATAAAAATGAAACAAACAGCCAGACAGGCATGATTAGAAAAACATACGCACTAGTGTACACACGGACGCAATAACATTGAAATATTTACCACGCATATGGAAACAAACACATACACGAATGCATGCATAAAAGTGTCGGCAGGCAAAACAGACACACATACAAAGACATTAAAAGTAAAAGGCAAATACGAAAAAATATATTGGCGATTTTTCACGTTCTATAAAATAATAGTTGATTGATGTACCAATATTCCATGTCTTTTTACTTCAAAATCAAACGTTTAAAACCTCAACCCTACCTACTCCATTCTCTGACCCAACATACTAAAAAAAAGCCACACTCAATCAACCTTGTTCTCCGCAGAGTCGAACATCACCCCTTGAGGCTTTGTTCCTAAAATCTTTATATATATATATATATATATATATATATATATATATATATATATATATATATATACTTTTTTTTTTTTATGAAAGTTGATCTTGGTTTTCATTAAGAATTTGGAATACAAGCGTGATTGCCCAAAGTTATTAAGTACTATAAGACCGAAACATGGTCAGGACTGTGTAGCAACACATTACTGCTTATATAATTGTAATGAACACTGTTGTATTAACCTCGTTATATTTCAGTGATTATCTTACCTCTGCAAAATAGCAACCTCAAATTATATATATAGACATAAGTCTATATATATATATATATATATATATATATATATATACATACATACATACATACATACAGTTCTGTTTCGTTGTATCAAACTCATCAGTGCCGCTAGACTAGCACCTCTCCAAAACCGAGGATTGAACCTAGAACGATCGCGTTGACAGCCAGCAGTTCTACCGATCGACCCACGAGAGTGGCGCCCGTAAATAATGTCACCAAATGTCTATTTAAACAAACATCCGTCCACCACTTGTACACACACACACACACACACACACACACACACACACATATATATATATATATATATATATATGTATATATATATATGTATTATTATCATTATTATTATTATTAAATGCAACGGAGACACTTTTCTTTATGATTCGTTTTTAATTTTTCGATTTTCCGTATAATCCTTTCGGTATCAAAATCAAAAATATTAATAAAAGTTCCATATGTGTTGCTGTCACGAGAACTTTCGATTCCTCTACAAATCATCATCAGGTTTTATACGGCATAGGTATGTTGACACACCGGTTCCCGTCAGATCACCGAAGTTAAGCAACATTGACCCTGGTCATTACTAAAATGTGTGACCAATTTGGGAAGTCCAGGTGCTGTATGTAGGAGGACTTCGACACCTCCCTGCAAAAAATTGCAAAAACCTAACGTCGTCATCTCCCCTAACGGGGATATACATGCAACTGGGTACCGCTTGTGAATTTCATACTCCCATGAAACTTCCTCATTCGGAGGAAGCCGGTTAAACCCTGAATAGGGTTGGTGCTGACTCCACACACACACACACACACACACACACACACACACACACACATCATCAGGTGTTGGAGTAAAAGTCCAAAGGAGCGAAAATGAGAATAAAAAGTGAAAAATAAAATATACAGTAAACGCCGATAAATTAAAATATATATAGTCGTGTTACAGAATGGATTGAGAGAGAGAGAGAGAGAGAGAGAGAGAGAGAGAGAGAGAGAGGTGAGTAAACGTGGAGTGTAGACACGTTTACAGAACCGAGGGTCAGCTGACCAGATTACGTATGAGTGACGTGGTCAGGTTGGCTAGATCTGAGAGACTGGATTTGGACTTTGAAGAAGACGGACGGCTTAATAGCTGTTCCCTCCCCTTCACTGGAGTGGGGGACGCTGACGTGTTCAAAACAAGCAAGATTTACTTCCATATTCTGTGTCGACATCTTGGAGGTAAATAAAAAACTATAAAACCCATTCATCGTCTTGGAGTGATAAATCTTCGTCTAACAGGTACCAGTCTCCCTTCAAGAGAAAATGAATTCCAGATGGATCACATCGACGACACATGAAGTAAGGTATGTCGAAGAAAATGCATGGAACACACACACA